>NC_137462.1:71227265-71724765 GCF_964235325.1 Thermobia domestica | reverse complement strand
GATTTTTTTCAGCTTCTAAATTAACTGAACATACAGGGTATCTCTAAATTCCCCTAACATAGGGTAACTCTTATCAGTTACAACAAAATGTAAGAGGAAAAACAGTCTTCAAACATGTTTTCAATCTAAAGTGAAGGATTTTTTTTTTTTAATTGGACGAGCCGTTTGGGCTGTACACTCTTTATGCGCCCAATGTTAAATGAAAATGCAACGTTGCCATTTGCCTGGATCCACAACATGATAGATGAAGTTACCGTTTGCAATGGGGCCTGGCATCGACACGTTAGCGTAAACGATATTAAGTTCATTCACGTATGTTGTTTTTCCAGGTAAATGGCAACGTAGCATTTTCATTTAACATTGGACGCATAAAGAGTGTACAACCCAAACGGCTCGTCCGATTTAAAAGAATCCTTTACTTTAGATTGAAAACATCATATCTGAAGACTGTTTATCCTCTTACATTTTGTTGTAAATCTGATAATAACAGAGTTACCCTATCTCAGGGGTCTTTTGAGACACCTTGTATAATTCCTATATTTTAATCAACTTTTAAAACAATTAATGATAATTCATTTCATACAAGTGCGTTATCGATAGTTATAGATCAACAGTTAGGTAAGTAGGTTAATGAGGGTATCGAGGTTCGAATAAAAGCTTCAGTTCCGAGCGTAGCTCTGGAACACACAGTGTTTAAAACCGGACTGGCATTAAATGATTCAATTAGTACTACAAGTAGTCTGATATATGGGGCCTAAGTGGATATTTAAGCTTTGTCTCAATATAGCCTCACTTCTACAATTACTAAGATCTAGAAAGGACTGGGTTCGTTCCTCAGCTTTTAAGTCCATATCACAATCTATGAATATATTGAAAATAGGATCTCAAAGTCCTGTGGCCAAAGTTCTAGTGTTTACTAGCCCAGCGAAAAGATTGAAGAATAGTGGTATCAACATTCTAACATAGCATTGAACTAAATTCACATATATAAATCACCTGCTACCTTGGATGTCCATAGTGTCTCATAAGATTTTATATTAACATGCACATATAAATAATGTTTTATCTAGATATGATATCTGAATCTAGATAATCATAAATTTTCTATTGTATGAATATTGAAAAGCATTATGAATTTCACATATCATTTGTGATCTATATTTGCTAGTTTTTTCGTAATGAATTAGCCCTTCTTATTTTGACGATCCACTTGTCACAAAAACTACAGTCATTTCCATTACTTGGACACAATAAAAATTCTAATACTAGATAAACCTTGATTCGTTCTTGTTCCGTTCAGTACATGGCGTCCACTACTCTTTACCCATGATGTGCAATTCCAAGTTCGTGTGTTAGTGTGCGTGACTTGTATATTCACCTGAACAAAGGTGAGAGAAAAAACACTTAGTTTACATCAGAAGAATGGCTACAAAATCTAAACGATGAAAATGCACAAAATTTCATTGGCATGCGAGAAAATTCCAAAACTTTTAAAAAGAAAGAAATGTGAATTATTAATTCTGAACAGTAATAATAAAGAAATTTGGGATAATTATAAAGATATCGACGAATTTAAGAAAGGCTATCAACCTCACGCTTATATATTGAAGAAAGAGGATGGAATAATTCTCATGGATACATATAGTATTTTGAATAGGTGGAAAGATTTATTTGACGCAGTGAAAAAATAATATTCGTAGAGAAAGTAAAAGAAAGCAGCAGAACTAGGTTCCAGAGCCTAACCGAAGAGAAATGGACATTGCAACGAAAAAATTAATCCCAAATTTTCAGATGTAGAGAAAATTTACGCTGAGTTAATTTTACCTGGCGAGGAAAAATTATGGTACACGAACTCACGTTCCTCATATGGAACAAGGAGGAATTGTCACAAGAGTATTTGGTCTAGGAATTAATTCGTGCGGGTGGACAAGAGATGGCGCAACGAACGGAGCGTCCCACAGTTCCGTGTATCCACACGTGTTGCAAACCCCTGTCATCGCGTATCGTTCGTAGTATAGGGCAGTGGATTAAAGCGTCAACAACACCAGTTTGTAGTTAAGTGAACATGGCGCAATTTGTGCCTGATAAAGTGTTTTTGCGGGGTGTCCTGCTGCATTACTTTAACATGCAGAAAAGTGCGACTGAAAGTCATCGTATTTTGGTGGAAGTGTATGGTGACCATGCTCTAGCTGAGCGAACGTGTCAGAAGTGGTTTGCACGGTTTAGAAGTGGTGATTTCGGCTTGGCAGACCAAGAGCGAGCTGGACAGCCAAAAAAATTTCAAGACGAAGAATTGACAGCATTGCTCGAGCAGGATTCGTGTCAAACGCAGGAACAACTTGCAGCAGCATTAGGCGTTGATCAAACAACAGTCTCCAAACGCTTGAAAGCCATGGGAATGATTCAAAAGATGTCACATTGGGTTCCACATGAATTGAAAGACAGACGTTGAAAGACGAAAAACCATTTGCGAATTGCTGCTTCAACGACAGAGCAGAAAGGGGTTTCTGCATCGAATTATTACGGGTGATGAGAAGTGGATCCATTACGAGAACCCTAAACGAAAAAAGGCCTGGGTGAAACCAGGTGAACCAGGTCCATCACAACCAAAACGAGATATTCACTGTGTAAAGGTTATGCTGTGCATATGGTGGGATATGAAAGGTGTGGTGTACTATGAGCTGCTGCAACCGGGTGAAACTATGAATGGAGAACGTTATCGACGACAATTAATGCGTTTGAAGCAAGCTCTGGCCAGAACACGACCAGAATGGGAGAACAGACATGATAAACTTATTGTTCAACATGATAACACTCGCCCACATGTCGCAAAACCGGTCAAAACCTATTTAGAAAATGTCGGATGGGAAGTTTTACCCCACCCGCCGTATTCACCAGACGTTGCTCCTTCGGACTACTACTTGTTCGATTGCATGAACAACGATTTGATTGGACAGCGGTTTACTTCTTCAGAAGATATCGAAACATGGGTCTCTGACTGGATCGCTTCCAAGGATGAGGACTTCTTTCGCCACAGAATCCGTACATTGCCTGACAGATGGGCGAAAGTGGTGGCTAGCGATGGACAATATTTTTCTTAAGGTATGTATGTATTTTGTGTTTGTACTACAGCTTCAATGTGTGCGTACCAACCGCACGAATTAATTCCTAGACCAAATAGAAAACAGTAATTGTTCTAAATTCACAAGAAAGGCGACAAAACTGATTGTAAGACTGACTATGGAGGTCATTCTTTATAAGCATTCTATAAAATTCTCAAACATGAAGTTAAGATGATTGACTCTATACGCAGATGAAATTATTGCAGATTATGAGTGCGGATTTACGCGAAATCGACCAATCGATTTGATAAATATTTACCATTTATCAAATATTCAAGAGGAAATTGGAATACAACATCCGTTACATGAATTATTTATTGATTTCAGCAAGGATTATGACAGCAGAAAACATTGTACAACATTCTTACCCGGCTTTGTTTATCAGAAAAGCTAGTTACATTAAGATGTGCTTAAATGAATCCCAACGTAAGGTCTGAGGAGGTAAATACTTGTTCACGAACTTTCGCATCAAGGGCTGAAAGAAGGTGATGTGTTGTCGCTATTATTGTTAATTTTGTTCTGAAATACGCTATAAAGAAATTTAAAGGTAACAGCCAGGGTCTAAAGCTGAATAGTACTCACCAGATTATGGTCCTATATGTTAATGATGTTAATCTGAAAGATGATATGAGGATAATCGAAGGATGTGCAGGCAGGGGCGTCATTTAGGGGGAGCAGGGAGGGGCATTTGCCCCCCCCCCCCTGAGTTTGAGATGTATATAGATTTTATCAATAGAATAATAGTAAATCAGTGAAAAACGCGAAATTTTACTTATATCAAGGGGTCTTGCCCCCTCAAACAAAATCTGAAATGACGGTCCTGTGTGCAGGAGTTGTATTAAACTCTATAGGGACATGGCTTTAGAAGTAAATGCAGAGACAGCCAAATACAAACAAATTCGCCGTGACTAAGTTATGGCTACTTCAAAGTTATCAAGTAATACTTTTGACAAAGGAGACACTTTCAAACATCTAGAATCAAGATTAATAGACCAAAACCATACAAAGATATTAAATGCCGACTGAAAGCACGGAATTACTGTTATTATCTAGTCAAAATTTTTGTCTTTGCGAATTCTGTCGAAGTATTTGAAACTTAAAATACATAAAACGATAATTATATTTATACCTATTGTGCTGTATCGTTGCGAAACATGGTCGCTTACTTCGAGGAAAGAATGCAGACAAAATGTTTTGAAAATAAAGTCCTGAGGCAAATATTTGGATCCGAAAGAGGTGCAAATGGCGGAAACGAGGAACTGTATAATTTATGTATTTTACGTAACATAGTTAGTTATTAAGTCTAGAAGGTTCAGGGTGGCAGGTCATATAACAATAATGAAATAAAGTAGGAACACTTTTAAAAGTTAACTGGAAACCAAATTTAAAAAGAGCCACTAGGAAGATTCAGACGCAGATGGCAGAAAATACAAGGGCGGATTTCACAAAAATAGGAATACAAGGTAGAAACAGTTAAAGACAGTTCAATGGAAAGCTTTTGTAAATACAAGATTGAAACTATGGGATCCATAGGCCATTTAATTAATTTACTACTACTACTACTACTACTACCTCTAATAATAATAATAATAATAATAATAATAATAATAATAATAATAATAATAATAATAATAATAATAAACTATAGATATTTTTCACCTAAAGTGATGCTATAGAAGACATATATGTAGCGTGGAAGAAAGTGCATTACAGTGAGTGATTATTTTGAAAGAAGTTATCTACCGTTATGGTTCATTAGGTACGTTGACGTATATACGAGAAACTAGTTATATCATGATTGGTTCTCTCAAAATAACATACAATTTCTTTTAATAACCACTTGGTTGAACATGTTAATACACTGATAGTAACTTATCCTTTTCAGTGTAAGGAATTTTTTTTTTTTATACAATATTGCATAAGATTACTTTTTATTTTTTTGTTTTGCGATGACGTCTTACCGTATTGTATCACTTTTTTTGATAAGGTGTTCGTAATCCTTGATTTTCTTAGCAAAGTAACCAGAGACTGTTATTCCTTCTCGACAGAGCTGAATGGTTGGTTCAATAAGCTCCCTCCACGGGAGATTTCCAAACCACCTGTGGGCTTCCCAATATCCTTTTAGTTCTCCAGGAACCGCCACCGCTAAGCCACCTACAAAAGTATAGCAACTTTAACTATTACTTACAGACAACATTACGCGAAATTATTAATTCTTTACAATATTTTACATTAGAATTTGCTAATATTGAACTTGGCCATCGAAGGAAGATCGACTATATCATATTTCTATTGTTCATAAAAAGTGACATTTAGCTTTTCATATTCACTCTTGGCTAGTGATAAATTGAACATCTCCCATTGAAATTTGTGCTCGTGAAGCGTGTTTATAGATATATTGATGATAAAGTAATACATTTTATACAATAGAAGATATCTTAAGAATATAAACGGACATGCAATTTCTAGTTAGGCCTATGATAATCTTATTATATTAGTAGATTTTACGTCTTATGCCCATATTTTTAGCTTACATTTATTTTTATTTGCAATGTGTTTGTAAATATTTTAGTCCACATTAGATTGATTTTACACAAACCTACCTGTCATTAAAAACAAGAAAAAAGGTTTCTAATGCTAAATCTATTCGCACGAAGCTAACTAAAAGTCACCAGTTCTTACATATACGGTGTTTAGGGAATAAACCGACAAACTTCGCATACATGATTAGGACTTCAATACAAGAAAAGACTTATCTGCGACTTTGGTCGGAGAATCCTAATTACGAAGATGAGGTGAACTTAAGGTAATTAGTAGAATTGGACCCATCTCTTTAATTATGCGTTTCCGAGCAAAGCCCCAGACATTTTTCTTGTTTCAGGTCTTGAAACATACATGCCAAATTCGTCGGGTTATTCAAGGAACACCCTGTACCAGGAAATAAGATACCTTGATAACTATGTATATTATTTACGACAAAAGATTACGTACAAAGAAAAATCTTCAAGGGTTGAAAACTAAATAAATAAATGAAAAATAATCACACAGGCTCAATAAAATGGCATTCATCTCTGGGACGAAGGAATATATTGGTTGAATGATAGACAATGTGATTTTGTGCTGGAAAACTTTTTTTTCTTTCTTCTTTTAGAGGTAGAATGTTAACAAGCCTCTTATTTTAAAGGGTATAGCTGAAACTAACTAAATGTTCCACATGATTTCACTCCCAAACTTTGAAACTGGAGGAAAAATATAAATTTTCACAAATTAAATTTGAGATCTCCATATCGCAACACCATTGACTCTTTTCAGAGTCGTTAAAATTATTTAATTCTACGTTTCAAACAACAGAATTCACTCTTGTCAAGTAGCTTTTCATTCAACTAAGGAACGCTCTAATGCAAGTTCCTTTGTAACTACCTGGTTAGTGTATGCTCCTCTGGCGTGGGAGACCCGCATTAGATTCTCGGAGAGGGTTCATGTGGTTCGGGATCAAACGTTAAGCTCTCGATCCATGTCTCATATAGCCTCGTTGCTGGAAGGGACACTAAACTTCGATCCAACCATTAAAAGCTTTAGTGCATGAAATATCGCCTATCAGAAGAGAGTATGCCTTATACAACTACTACTGACAAGTCCGTCAGTAGATACATTTAATATACATAAAAACTCGTATCGAACATAAGTAAAGAATGTACAAAAATAATAATTATTAATGGTAATTGTAA
Source organism: Thermobia domestica (assembly GCF_964235325.1). Classification (NCBI taxonomy): domain Eukaryota; kingdom Metazoa; phylum Arthropoda; class Insecta; order Zygentoma; family Lepismatidae; genus Thermobia; species Thermobia domestica. The sequence goes on along the minus strand of NC_137462.1, from coordinate 71,717,915 downwards.
AATAAGATTGGGTAAATTATGAAGCACCTTGTGTATCAAAATGAAAACATTTTAAGATGTGTACATTTAACCTGGATACAGTTATAATTCATACCGAGTTCATTTAAAAATAACTTTCAACTATCGTAAGAGTATGTCAGCAATGCTCGAATTAATTATTTACGTTAAAATCCTTCGATATAAAGTAATATTGAACGAGTGAAATTTCACGAGTTTGAATAAACCTAGCTCTATATTTCATAGCTTCCAAAACGTTGTGAAAAATTAGCAATTTTAACATGTGTGCAGATTTAGCAAAATCCTCAGTCCATCTCAAATAATAATTACGTTAACCATTAGGAATAACATCTAGGAAAATACTTAACAGAGATTAATAGAGATCGCATACATTAACATGTCAGTATCTTTCCTAGACGATCTCTATCCTAAAAGGAAATACGAGAACAGACAAGAGGAAGAAAGCAACAACTAAGAAATGACTTACCTCGTTGTGACAGGGTAGAATTTCCACTAAACATATCTACTGTAGCTTTGGAAGGCGCAGTTTCTCTTGCATTCAAAGTAATTGCAGACCGATTATGTCTTGTGTAAATGGTCATAAGAAATCCTCCTCCAATACCCATGCTCTGAGGACACGTCACACCCTCGCAAAATAAGGTTGCTATAGCTGCATCCACGGCAGATCCATTCTTCATTAAGATATTTCTATAAGTAGATTTGATCTAATTACTATATAATCAATATTGTTGAAGATTTCTATTGCTACTCCTATTCTTACTTTTATTTCCTCTTCAGATTTTAATCTTCACTCACCATTACCGCCTGGAAGCCGAAGAAAACATATAATTTACAAGAAAGAAAAACGAAGAAATTTCCTAACTGTTAAAGAATTAAATGTTATTGAAAGTGGGCTGTTTTTAAGAGCAATTAGTAGGAAATACACCTTTTTATACAAAGAAATTTATACAGCAGAACAGATTTTGATATTTGAGCAACCTTTTCTCACATTGTAGGGAGGAAATTAGTATTTTTGAATGATAATTCGTTGAAGTGTCCTTAGAATCAAGTAATAAAACTAACAGTATTGATTTTACTGAATCCGGAAATAGTAAACTGTCAGTATTTACAAGTAGTATGCGTGAAGGAGTATGTATGTGTCATCTGGAAACAACAAATATAGTCTGGTGATTAACAGTGTATTGTACTAGATAGAGAGTTCGTAAGTAAATAAGTTCCAGCAAAATGAAAATGTCTATTATAACTTGCAAGAAATGACAAAACATTTTAGCGCCACAAAAGTTAGTTTTGTTTGATTTTCTCAAAAAACTACGCATGGTAAATCTTCATTAAGCATTTTATTTTGTTGAGGTCGATGCGATCTACCGACTGATATGTCTTAAATTTAGACAATGTATTAGTTAATGTTAAACAAAAGTTAGAATTTACGAGTTAATGTTAATATTAGGATATAACTCCTTAACTATATTATGTCTTGTTAGTCTCAAAATAAAAAAGCTTAACAAGAGTGTATTTCAGTAAGTCATATGGTTCTTGTATTGGTTTAATTTAAGAAGTCAGATTCTCTCAATTTTCTCAGAAACTACGCACGAGGTTTTACACTGAGGCATATCAGTTTATTCACCTCAATAAGGCCTAGCGATTAATTTACGTCAGATTTCCATAAAATTTCTTCCATAGACGATGCCCTACGACCTCAACATATCCTCGCTAAATTTGCTGATTGGTGAAACTTGGAATGTAAAACTGAACCCTCAAAAATGCTTCACTCTTAGTATTTCTTTGAAGAAAAATAAAATTTACCGTAAATATGGTATTAATAACAGTCCTGTTGAAAGAGTTGCAACACATCAAGATCTCAGAGTATTATTCGATGAAAAACTGACATTCGCTGATCACATCACTGTTACCGTAAAGAGTGCTATGAGAATACTGGGTATTCTTTATAGATTTACTGAAATTCGATCACCCAGTATTTTCTTCAAAGCTTTTGTATCTCCTAAAATTGAATATTATTCAGCGATATGGAATATGGCCTGTGCTTTAAACTTATTCCGTTTTGATTCTGTTCTTTAGGTTTCCTTTGCCACACATTTTATTATATATATATATATACTAGCAGCGTTCACCCCGCTTCGCTGCGGTCACCCCGGAACGCAATAAACTTTGTTACTTAGATAATTTTTACTTTTTCGCTTTCAAGTGATATGATAAAAACCATAGAAGATTGCAGTAAATGTTAACATTATATCGCCTGTCATTTATGTTAACCCGCCCCGCTTCGCTGCGGTCACCCCCGAACGCAATAAACTTTGTTACTTAGATAATTTTTACTTTTTCGCTTTCAAGTGATATGATAAAAACCATTATAACGCCTGTCATTTATGTTAACCCGCCGAGTGACACGGTCATGCGGGTTGCATATAAATACGTTTATTTTTATACCTATGATGAACTAACAAAGGATTTGTACGTAATGGACACCTGAATGGTCAATTATCTCAAGACACTGGTAATTGAAAATTAAAGTGATATGATAAAAACCATCTAGGGTCCAAATCCTAATAACCCCCTAAAAATAAAAGAAATTGGTTCAGCCGTATTAGCGTGATGAGCGGACAAAGGATTTGTACGTTCTCTTTTTTATATATATATATATATATATATATATATAGCTATTGTTTTTTCTTATATACTTTGTTACATTGTTTCAGTGTAAAATGGACTTAAATCTGTATCTGAAACCTTTATTAATAAATAAATAAATAGATGTTTGGACATTTTTTTCTGTTAAACGACTAATGATATTGTAGAATTTCAACATTTGTATTTTGTCATTCCTTTTATACCTAAAGTTTCTTAGAGCTCCTTCGTGGCTAAGCGGTTAGTGTACGCGCCTTTGATGTGGAAGACCTGTGTTCGATTCCCGGCGGGAGCTCTTGTGGTTCAGATTCCACGTTAATCAGTAGGTCCCGTCTCATATAGCCTTGCTGCTGAAAGATACATTACACTGAAAATCAACTCAACTAAAATTCCTTAATTTTATGACTGCAGTAGGATATTATAAAAACAGGTCAACGACTTCTGTAAAAGAAATGAACACTCTCTCTTATTGAAATTTACATTATAATTTATTATTTTTGTTTATACTTATACAAAAGAATCACCTAGGTATAGAAGCGAGAAATCACAATAAATATTACATTTTCAAATATTACTGTGAGCGAGTCTAGTACGAGAAAAGGTATCCGAGCTTAAAAACAATGACCTACTATAACTTGCTCTCTTAATAAACGTATAATTATTAACCGAACGTTTATTGGTAAAGCGTGAGATATAATTTGATACCTCCACAATGCACGATTCATTCAATCTGATATGCAGATTTCAACACTTCCGCATTAGAGCTACAAGGATCTATAAAGCACAAGTACGATCCGCCACTGAAATTGTGAAACATGTAATTTGTAATACATGTACTGTGTCCTTCAAAATGGTTACGTTTGCTCTCTTTAAAAGCAAATTAAGTTCTTCCAAAATTTATAGATATCTTCAGTTTGTTAGTAAAATAAATATTTGCTGAAATCAACGTTTTATCTATACCAGTCAAGGGGCTAATCTGAGACTGTACACACGGCCTTCGAGAAACCTTGGATAAATTTACCTTTTTCTTTCTTTTTTTGTAAGTACAGTACCTTATCTGACCTTAATAGTTGTTTCCAAATCTCTTAAATGTAGATGGTATTTTTCAAGTTTGTTCTGTCGATCGATTTTAAAGTATATAGGGAGGGAGATCAAAAGTAGGTGAACAATTTATTATTTTCAGATAATCAGGTCTGAAAATTATATTTTTTATGTTTATTATTTATCAGGTAACCGTGGTAATTTAATAATCAACCAACGGAAGTTGATAATCAAATGCTGCAAGATAGAGAATGCTGAAAAGTTTCGACGGAAATGGGCTACACCTCCATCAAGTAGACTAAGAATTTAAAGACTACCCAATAAATTTGATTAAACTAACTCCATTTGTCATACGCCAAAGAGCAGTCGACCGGTCAGTGTTACTACCGAGGACAATGAAATGTTGGTCGATCAGACATTTATGCAAAGCCCAAAAAAGTGAAAGAGGAGTGCTGCTCGTGAATTAGACATTTTCCGAGGATCTTCGGCACGTTTGATGCAACTTCTAGATTTGAAAATGTGTCGACCAAAAGCACTTCAAGGATTATTAAAAGAGGATTCAGATCCCCAATTACAATTCTACGAGGTAATGTTGAATGCAGAAAAACAAAGTGATGGTATCATTCGAAAACTATAATTGTCAGACGAAGCAAATTTTAAACTTTCAAGTTGTTAATAGTAACTGCATCACGCAACAGGAAAATTCCTATGTAACACTCGAACAACAATTTAATCAATCTGAGGTCACAAAATTTGGGCGAACCGTTCATGTAAAAGGGTCATTAGGTATTATTTTAATGCAACTATTACCCACAACTCGTTTTACAATTACAGCAACAACATAATAAAGACTACTTCTATTCACAGCAAGATGAAGCTCATTCCCACTATGCAATAACGGTAAACAAGTTTCTTGACAACGAATTATCTAATCGTTGAATAGGTAGGTGACGAGGATCAGCTGAATAGCCACTGATCAGACCTTAACTGCAATGGACTACTTTTGGGGTATTGTCAAAGATAAATATTTTTGAGGAAATCGTAATATTGATAATATAACTAATTTCATAAGAGAATTATGTTTGACTGTGTGCTTGAGTGTAGTAACTAGTGTTCAGAAATGCGTAAATATTGAAAACCGGCACTGTAAGAACCTCAGATATTGTACTTAATTGTAATCCCTATATCATTCTGATTGTGACCTTACAAAGTTGCCGATTTTTCATAATCAAGAACTCATTACATAAAACATAACTACTAACAAAGAAAAGAGTTCTTAGGTATACCAGGCATGTACAAGTTGGAACAGGGAGTGCGCCAACTACAGAGGACTTACTGGCGTTCAGGGCCGTACGGGACAATGTACATTTTTCGTAAGAATTGAATACCTATATTCAATTTATAAAATCGTTCATCGTACACTAATATCACAGAAACATAAAAACTGTATACCATTTTAGTGGAACACTTGACCAGTCTGCCAATGTTCGGTGGTACGTTCCAATGAGGATGGTATTTTCAACAAGGACATCAGTTATCCAAGAAAAAGACTTTCAGCTCAGTTTAAGACATTACGTAAGAAATTGATTTTCAATAACAAGTTAGGCGATCTGGATTAAAGGGCTCAGTGGGTCGGAGGTGGCCCTAGGGTCGGCTGTTGCACGTGGCTGAAATTGCACAACCAGCGAGGACTCGCAAAGCGGGGAAAGGACCGAAGTTGTGTTTTAGTTGGTACCACTATTCGGAAACGCGCCACAGGTTCATGATCTTCCGTGACTTTGTTGTATCAAGTAAACATTGTTCACTACCTCTACGACAATTAGAGAGCTGTATTGTTTATTTTCGGTCTTTTCGACCCAGTGCGAGTTCTCGCGTCACAACGTTGTACAATCTTTTTCTGATTGTGTAAAACATTTACCGGGACCCATTCGTCAAGGTCGAAATGTTGAGACTATTGGAATCCTGGAACTTATTTTTTCCGGATGATGTTCTTGAGAAAATAGTACACTATACCAATATTTAAATTAATAGGCATAGAAAATAATTTTCTAGAGAACGATATGCTAAATATCAAGATTTTCCAGAACTAAAAGCTCTCATTGGTCTCCTTTATTTGGCTGGTCTTTTGAAATATAATCATACCAATCTGAAGAACCTATGGGATACTGATGGGACAGGAGTAGAAAGGTTCACACTGAGCATGTCCCTGAGCAGGGGCGGATCCAGAGGGGGGCGATCGGGGCGATCGCCCCCCCACAAGAGGAAACTTTCTTATTTTATATATAAATAAACCCATCCATAACAAGTTTGGAGCTCTTAAAAGTAGCAGTATTACCGCCGACCGCCCCCCCCAGAAGTCCGTCCTGGATCCGCCCCTGTCCCTGAGCAGGTTTCAATTTCTGTTTTCGGCATTGCGCTTTGACGATGTCACAAACCGTGAAGAAAGGAAAAGTTTGGACAACCTAGCGGCTATCAGAGAATAATTTGACGGATTTGTAGAAAGGTACAAGGGAAAATTACTCACCAAGTGAATGTCAAATATTGAATCCTTTGAAGCCTTTTGTGAGAAATGCAAATTTAGGCACTATATTCCAAACAAGCCCACCAAATACGACTTGAAATTATTTGTGCTCGCAGACTCTCGTACGTTTTACTCATACAATATTAAATTGTACAATGGTAAGCAGTCCAATGGCCCCTTTCAAGTTGATAACAGCGCCAAGAGTATAGTTGAAAGACTGATCCAGCCCATTTATAATGGTGGACGTAATATAACAACCGACAACGGACCACGTACATACCTCTCGCAAAAGCACTTCTAATAGATCACAATTTAACTTTCGTGGGTATTCTTCGCAACAAAAAAGGTAAGGATGATAAGGATACATCCATTTAAATAAATTAAATCAAAGGCAATCTTTTGTATACTCTTAACAATAAAATAAGCACTTTCTACGTGTTACAATATGTTTTATTAGAATCGGTCTAAAAGACCAGTGCGAGTTCTCGCGTTATAAAAATAGTGCGAGTTCTCCCGGGTTAAAGGGCTCAGTGGGTCGGAGGTGGCCCGAGGGTCGGCTGTTGCATGTGGCTGAAATTGCACAGCCCTGTTTTTTTTTTTTCTTTCTTAGTTTGGATATAAACTAAAGTAAAACTGGACAAAGCAACGTTGCTATCAATAAGAGAATTAAAAAAAAAAAAAAACATTTAATGGTTGCAAATATTTATTTTGATTTAAATATTAATTCTCACTAACCTGTCAACAACTTCTAAATCTTAGAGAACGAACTGTCAACAAAAATATGAATTAGGTACTGAATCTTCAATTCCGTTAACAGAAAAACAATTCATTATGTATGGCTTAAGTCTAAATAGAAGTTATTCGAAACTATTTCCAGATATCCTTACGTCATTATGCATATACCTTGATTGGCTAAGCATTTGTATCAGCATTCTTCATTCGCCATTCATTCTCGATTGAAGAATGGGTTGGTATAACTCCTACAACTCCCATTTTTTTCTGGACATACACAGATCAAAGCACACTCTCGGATTATTATGATGTACATTACCAAATCAAGATCAGGATCGTTGTTGCTCACTCCCCTTTTATATCACTCAATCACCTTTCTGATCTGTTGGATAGAGTTTACCTGCCCCATAGGCTTTATCCCACTCGTACTTTTGATGCAAATGACGTATGTCTTTGTGTCTTCGATGCGATGTCTTCATTGTATTATTTGATAACATCACGTGGCCTATAGTTTTTTTTACTGCATTGTACATTTTTTCTTTTTAATTTTCCGCTTGTTCATTTCTTTTTGCATAAAATATTTTCCTTCTTTACGCAATCTATACATGCACTTTAAAAGGGATTAAACGTACTAATCAGCGATTCGAATTTGGGGGACATGGGTGTATTAACTAATCACTAGTTGCACTGTCGATCCTGATTCTTTTTTGACCGGAATCCATTGAGTATGCCTTTCGGACGGATCCTCAATTATCCGTATTAGCTTTATTTATGGAATCTACTATACGCAATAGTTATTATTCAAAAATAGAAAAAAAAAAATAATACAGTAACATGGTGAAATAGTGAAAAATAATGTGGATGTTAAAAATAAATTCATCAATCACATTGTTGTAACATCACAGGCACAAAACCATAAGAATTTATTATCTTATTACCGTTCTCAATGAATAAACTTACCTTCCGATTACTGCACAAGGATTCCCGTTTGATGCCACGGCTGCGTCCCAATAATGACCAAGAACCGATGAAGACGGAGGTAAAGGATTCTCTGGGTTTGGTGGACTCAACCCTCCTCCACTTGTGGAATTTGAGCGAAGGCCTACGACTAGGCCGATTACAATACCAGCTATTATGCATAGACATGCCAAAGCACAAACGCAGACTACGATTGGACTTCTTATTGGAAGCCTGGAAGAAAAAAGTTTCACACTATAATGGTATCATAACTGAATTAGATGGTATAATTAAGTCTTTTCGTTAACCTCATTACTTTTTTCAACTTTCTAAATAACTTATAAATAATGAACAATAACAAAAATGTTGAAAGTCAGCCAGATAGCGAGAGCTTCTCTCGTTTGTAAATTTATGTACAACATTTATGTTCTGATTTTTTTCTTAATTTCATCTAGAAGTTACCAGAATTCTTTTGCTTCACAATAGGTAGGGTGACCATAAAATTCAAATTCGGACACGTTCCGGCTTTTCAAGAAAGATGAGAAATAAAACAGGTCAGAGCGTAAATTAGTTCCTGTTTACCTTAGCAATACATAATACATTTCCAATATAACATAATATATATATATATATATATATATATATATATATATATATATATATATATATATATATATATATATATATATATATATATATATATATATATATATATATATATATATATAAGCTATAAAATATAAACAGCATTCAACTTACAATATAGTAAGACAGGATGCTGCGTGCATTTGCTCATTTGCCCAAGCTCGAATCCTTGATATTACATTGAGTGAGAAGTTGACTCTTGAACTGAAGAATGTCAGAAGTTTTTGAGAAAAACCTATCTTCTTGAGAAGAGATTTATTTTTCACTCGTCTTTCATAAAATTCATTGCACTTCTCTGTGAAGTTTACCCGTGCCAGTAACATATATTTCATTGTTGCAACATTTAAGCCTAAGGAAGATTTTTCATTTGTCCATATGTTATTCATAATTGAAAAAAAAAACACGCTCGACAGGAGTAGATGTACCAGGCAGGCACACCACCATTCCTACTGCTTTCAATAGAATATCAAGCTTTATATTTCGAGCACTACTGCGAACTATAGATCATCTTTAGTGTAGGGAATTTTAGTTCAATTCTTACCTGTATTAATACCTTTACAAGAAGTAAAAGGTACTGGGTTTGTTATTCACTTTTCACTTGCATATAACGGGACAAATACTACTTTTTTCCATCTATTGACGGGACACGTCCCTAAAACGGGACTGTCTCGGTCAAAACGGGACGTATGGTCGCCCTAATGAGAGATTCTCATGATATAACACAAACCATATTTATTATTGAAGCACATTTTGCAATGACTTGTGTATCTTTAAACGTTGATAAATGTTCTTTATTGTGATGTTATAATTATTTTATCAATTTACAGTTTGTTACTATGAATCACTTAACACTAAACTAGCGTTTCTAGTCTACGACTTGGGTGAATTAGTGTTGCCATGAGACTAGAGAATGATTAGTCTCGTCTCGAATATGAAAAACTTTTCGTCTCCTGGGCAACACGAGTGAACTACCATTGTGGAAGTTTCCGTATAAAACTTATCTGTGCCGTATTATAGAATTATTAAGTATTTACTAATGAACCTACATCAAACCAAGTGAACAGTTTTAGAGTAAATTGTCCGAGAAACAACAAAGCCCTAAGTCTAAACTAGCCCTTGTGATTTTTTAAACGAAATATTTATACTAATTGTAATTTTTTTATTTGCACGATTATTTACGAAATATGAACACAATTTTTTTTTTTTTTTTTAGAAAATCATCCGGAAAAACACACAAGTGTAAACTACTCTCGTGATTTTTTTCATCAAGATAATTTATACATATTGTAGTTCTCTTTTTTTAATGGAACTTTTACTATATTTATGTAATATGAACATAATTGCCTGAGTCGTTTTTAAGAAAACCACCCCAAAAAATACCACTAAGAGTACTCTGGATTTTTCTCACACAGACTACTTATACTATGTTACAGGCTTATTAATGAAATATTGATTTTCCGAAAAATAAAAACAACAGTTTTCCACAGAATAGCACTTTTTTTCTAATTTTCATCCTGCAGTAAACTACCTTTAGTTTTGGGAATAGGATGATTTTTTAAAATGAAAAGAAAACCTTCTGGAGAGTCGTATAGAAAGTTAAAAACTTAGTCTCGATACGTTGAATGATATGGTCTCTACGCGTGTGTACATCAGAACGAGTGAACGAACAGACACGTACAGCGTATGAAACAGTGGCGTAACTACTATGGTGCGAAACCCCGTAATGCGGGGCAGGGGCGACACTTCCAAGGGGGACCCTCACCCTAACCTCGTAATAGGACAACATGCTTTTCAGTTTTTTTAATTATTAGTCGGTAATGTTCTTCCACCCTTCTATTTTTTTCGGCTATCTTTGGGAAGCTTGACATGTAGGTCAAGCACCGCGAACAAAAAGGAGGGAAATTCGGTTCGGTCGGCATTTATAGGCTCTTATAGTTTTCTTCGGTGATAAATATTGAATCAAATTTTAGAATTAACATCTACCCAGGTATATTAAACTATTTGATATACTAAATTCATAGTTCCATTGTAGTTTTACATCTTTGCGTGATACAGTATCCAAATTTTCCTTTGTTTTCTGTCAATATAATTCATCTCATTGATGATGAAATTCTAAGAAGGGCACAGATACTTCAAACAACTTACAGATGTGATATTGGTTCTTCGTTTCCGATGGAAGTAACTTGCTTTGTAAAACAGCTGAAATCTGAAATAAGTGTTCAGAATTCTGTTTGACCTACAAGGCTTTTAATTGTGAAATGTAAGTCAGTGGCATCTAGCTTTTCAGAACTTTTTGCCGCGAATTTGTTGTTTTTGACGCGCTCTGTTTCGGTTAGTTCTGCGTAGAAGTTGTTCTCAAAATTGAAATTAATATAAAATTATGTGAGCAGCACAATGGGCCAAATAACTTAAGTAATCTAGCACTGTTTTCAATAAGTGCGGATGAAGCTGAAAAAAAAAATGGATGTGTGGGAGTTAGTAAAAAAGGAAGCTTATTGAATAAATTATATGTATAGCAAAGTGGTTTTCACTTATGAATATTTAAGCTTAGTAGTTGCATGCATTTAACTCATTAACAGATACAGGGAAGTATGGTTATTTATTATGTTATCTATCATTCCACCAAAAAATGTTATTAAGGGGAGGGGGCATAAAACGTAGTTACGCCACTGTATGAAACGTGTAAATCCGTTGAAATCTCGAATTCGATTTTTTTTTCACGATTAGCATATTGTATTTTGTTGTCTCCTATCGTAGCTCGAAATAAAGAAACGATGAGGGCCACTGCACCAAATTTTCTCGCTCCAATTTCTTAAACTACTTGTAAATGACGTTATGCTGTAGTTATTACTAAAACATTTATTTGTGAAATATGAATAAAATAAGAAGTTTTTGGGAAACTTCAACCGAAGTAAACTACCCCTTGTGGATATTTCCGTAAGAAATAGTTACGTAAGGTTTCAGATCAGGTTATTATGAAAAATTTAGCTATGAAATCGTCTGAGTAGTTTTTGAGAAAAATGCTCGTAAAGAAATATACCATCAAGAGTAAACTAACCTTTGAGGATTTTTACAAAAGTTCAAAATATGTATTTCCGGGCATAAAATGATCTGAAATGAAAGCACTTTGTTCCACCTTTTTAGTGAATGTTGCATCTTTATTTTGCTAGATTCATAAAATTTCCCCCCTTTTTTTAAACTTCTTTTAACTTTCAGCACCTTTATTGTCCCTTTTTTCTCTTTTTTTTTTTTAAAAAAAAATTTGGACAGAACAATGTGTTTTATTTTCAATCTAGTTTACACATAACATTCTATAAATCTAGACGCAATCTTGACAGATTTACTAGGGATAAATTTGAACTGAATTTGCGAAACAATCCTGACACAGAAACCTTTGCAATGTTAATTGAACTTCCTGTCCATGTACTTACAAGATATGTACACTCGGCATCAAAACAATTGGTTTCCGTTGACGCCGAGCAAAGTTTCTCCACATACAAGGATCTCCTGAGCCCTAAGCGATAGAAACTAAGATTCGAAAATATAGAAATGTTGTGCATAATCAAGTATAACCAGTTTCTGAGGACCCAGTAATATGTAATGGTTTCTCAAGCCACAATATTGCTAAATTAAAGTTTTCTTTTTTAAAATACCGAGTTGGTCTTAACCACAATTTTATTACAAGAATGATGGTACAATTTATGACCAATGTTAAAAGCCAAGATTTTAACAATATTTGCTAGTGTAATTAATAAAGAATGTTCATGTAACTTTATACTATAGTACTTAATAAAGCTATCCTATTAGCACCTTTCTTGCACTTTTTTTTGAATGATTTTTCAGCCCCTTTTATTCCATTTTTCTACCACATTTTTGCACCTTAAAATCCAGTCCCTAGTAATTACCTAACTTAATACGTGTGGCACTACCAATAGGTGCAGAGGAGATAGTCAATTATAAAGAAAGAAAAAAAAAAAAGACCACAACATAAATCCGATTTTTATCTGCTTCCCACAACTGGTCTCGATCATGACAAAAACAGCTTCCAATAGATCTATAAATCAATTTGGATTAGACTACCAAATGACTTTCAATGTATAATATGAAAAGAATCAGCCTATCACTCCACTCGTCGACACGAGATAAGCAATGAACAATATTGTCGTTTCCTGTATTTTCAGAGAATTTCAATGAAGAAGTTTTATTACTTGCTCCCTCTGGTTTATTGATCTTTTAGGCATAAAACAGTTCAGTAAAAGCTGCTTTGAAAGAATTTCTAGGAAATGTAAAGATCATGTACACAGTCGAATGTGTAGCTGGTGTTCAACATAGAGGAATAATTCAAATATAGCAAAAGAATAACGTTGCTCTAAGGGGGCCAATTTATAGAGTAACTAATGAAGTATTACAAGTTTTAACAAAATTTTACTATTTAAATGTTAACTGATTTCTTCATTGATCATCTGGGACCTTAGAAACAAACATTGAAAAAGAAAAGTTCATTTTACATTGTGAACATGGCAACCACATCTTATTTACATATTACTGGGGAACTCTAATTGTTAGTTTAGTGTGACAAGATTTAAATCTGAAGCAGATTGCGAATAGTGTAGCATTAAAATTATAATTAGATAAAATTATTAGTTCACAAATAAACAATAATACTTAAGGACTTCATTTGTGTAAGCTGCATTCTTTAAGTATAGTAGTAAGGCAGAAATAAATAATTTAGATGTGGTTTCCATATTAGGAGAAACACACTATATACACTCCAACATCTCATTTTGCTCTTGTCTAAAATATTTTAATGATCAACGGTTGCCAACTGCCGGAAATATTGTTATTTTGATTAAAGAAGGTGACCGGAACAAACCTCTTATCCATCCTTTTATGACCGATTTTTTTTCAAATTTGTATCTAGTTCGAAGCAGGCCCGCATCCGAGGGGTCTAGGGGGGCAGCTCCCCTAAATTTTTGCTGACCCCTAAAATTTTCACGGTGGGCTTGCAAATGAACTATAATATGGTGATGAACTATCATATAGCTGGATCGCCCCCCCCCTTAATTTCAGCCGGGCCCTCCCTACATTTTTGGGCTGGCTACGGCCTGGTTCGGAGCAATTTCATCTAGTTCGAAGTATAGGTTTAAAAAGTAACTTTCATTCTGTAAAGCCAAAACTGTTACCTTTCACCATCTATCAACGATTAATATATTTTGTTCATCAGTTTAATTAATTTTAAAGAGATGACAGGGACTGTACCAGGGATAATTTAAAATTTACTTGTAAAGAATTTTATACCTCTACTGAAAATGAAAAATGACTTTTTAAAAGCAATTTCCTGTAGTTGAAGTTTAAAGAATAAAGTTCATTTTCCAAATCCAAAATTATCACTTAAATATTAATATATATTTTTGTCCATCTGTTTCGATAATTTTAAAGAAGTGGCAATTACTGGTAAATACAATAAAATGATCAATACCGATTTCAGTTTCTCATTTATAGCACAATGTATCTATTAAGCTTATTAGTGAATGTACTAAGGATATCCAGAATGCAGGTGCTAATGCACTAATGTTCACGATAGTACATTTCCTTCCCATGGATGGGTTCGAACAGAAATACTTCACATTTAGACTTATAGCGAATTTTGAGGGGTGCCGGCTTTTTCCATTTTTCAGAATTGGCAACCCTAACCTCAAATTGTTTGTTTTAAGATATAGTGCCATGTGGACATCGTGAGAATTTAATTTCGGATTTTACTTGGACTCATATTTATTGTGAACGTCCTACATTAAGATAGTAGGAATTAGTACATGTGTATGGATAGGCTTTAGTATATTTCATGATTTCTTATGTTTTCAACTTAATTACACTCATTGCTAAACAAATTCTTACATAGTTATTTAGGTTGAAGTCAAATTAAATGGATTAATTATTGAACTTCATACATGTGTCGCGTAACTACACACTTACAACTTCTTAAATTGGTATGAAGCAGGTAGGACGTACTTGTGCAAAGTAGTAAATGATAGACAATTTTGTTGGCTGTTGATCGACATTCTCTCTCAAATTTTAAGAAAGGTTATAGATAACAGCTACAAAAATCATTAGCTCACTTATTTTACATTCTTCACTAAATGTACTATTCACAGTACAAAGGAAACTTTTTTTTTTTTTAAATGACTGGACAAAAGAACACTGTTTAGCATACATAACTTAAGTCTACATTTTACATCAGGTTTCCAACGTGGGGTGCGCGAGCTACTAACAGATAAAACTGAAATCATGAATAAAGCACCACTTACAGTGATCATTTACAGTGCTGTGCTGGGGGGATGTGGGGCGACGGCCTCGGGCGCCAAAATAAGGGGGCGCAAAATTTGGGAGAAAAAGAAAAGGAAAGAAAAAAGAAAGTGGGGAAAATTACTTCTAATATTTTAGATCAACAGCAGTATTTTTTAATATTTAATTTGACCAGGGTCGGAAAATGCATGATCATATATAAAATGGAAGGAAAAAGTAATAAAAAGTGCACAAAATCAAGGAAAAGCAGGGTTTTGAAAATTTACTTACGTTTCGCTGCTGGTCTGTCGACCTCACTCATATGTACGGGGGCGCCGCATATACTCTCGTCCCGGGCGCTAGTGATGAGCAAATGCAAAACCAAGACCCGGGTGGTCTTGGTCTTGCACTAAAACCCTTGGTCTTGGTCTTGCTTGCAAGAGTCTTTCAAGTCTTGCTTTTAAGAAATATTATGCTTTTCATATGTAAAGTTTAATCTGGATATAAGGGATAATAAATTTTACAATGTGCCAATATTAACTGAAATAATGAACGTTTCTAAATGTAATATAGGCCTAGTTTACTTTCGTGTAAGTATGATGATAGTGAGTACAACATAGGCGATGACCTTTATTTTTATATTTTTTCAGTGGATGCCCACGCTTCAGTACTTATGAGATAAATCACAACGTTTCGTAACTTTTTTTATATACTTTTTAACAGATACAATACTCCACTGGTTTCCAAACTGGGGAGAGTACCCCTGAAACGGATGAAAGAAAGTCAAGACGGCACAGATTACTGAAATATCATAAATTGCAAAATTATTTTTGCACTCGAAAGGCGTCAGGTTTATTATTTTTTCAACCACGATTAGCGAATCTTTGTATAGAACAAACTTCCAATTAAATATTGAGATTTTGTTTTACTGATCCAATATAGGCCCTACTCTATGGAGCAGAAACATGGACATGAAGAAAAAGGAGAGAATTAGCTGGGTTGAATGAAAAACGAATGAAGTGTTAGAAATAGTAGCAATAGGGGAAAAGAGAAAAATTTTAGGTGTAATTAAGAGGAGGAAGAACTGGTTGGAACATTGGCTGTGGAGGAACTGTATAATGAGGGAAGCACTAGAGGGTGTGTTGGAAGAAAAGAGGGAGAGGACGAAGGAGATTGTAGTTGAAGGAAGGTATTAAAACAGCTATAATGATATTGATTTGTTTAGCAATATTTGCCAAAAAAAGAGAAAAAAAATTAAAATGATAATGATTATAATCAAACCTCTTAATATTTTGGAATAATTTAAGTGAAAAGTGAAATCTATTCACTATCTTCTGTGTAATCTCAATTTATATTATAAACACTTTTGTCCTATATTAGAAATAAAAAATAACGGCATCAAACTCCAAGTTATTTGAAATAACTGTACAACATCACTCTGAGTTGTGAATATGGATTATTTATGGTTATATAATGTTATATCGCTCAATCCTTGATGTGCTGTATATCTAAGACGGCTAAAGTTATATTGATAAACAATTATTCAACGTATAAGCATCCGGCCATGAAATCAAGCTTGCGGTTACATGCACTAAGTTTTTATATATGTCATGAAAATGTTATTTCGATATTAACTGTATGAGTACACATTAAAAATTTCCAACGGATGCTTGAGCCTCGGAGCCAAGACCATACCCATGTAGTTGGCACCTATAGTGCACGGAATTATCTATGTTCAAGACTACATTTCTCTTTAGTTTTGGAAGAACACCACTAATATGTTTTGAAATTCGATGTAAGGTATGTCACATTTTCATGGTTGAAATTTGTTGTAGGATTTGATTGATTGACTGAAAGGGTTTATACGGGCGCGTCGACATCGAGGTCTTTTGCACCCTTCTCTGACAGGAAAAATGAAGTACCCAAGAAAAAAAGCATAGTATCATAGATATAATAAAATAAAAGTCTGGAGTACGTAAAAGGTGTTCGGTCATTTATGAATTAAAATGTCATAGCATTCAAGAAATGTGCAAACTCGATACACAAACAAGGACGGGTTAGTACACAACAGCATGTTAATCTTCTCTGCCGGGGCAGCTCGGCAATAGGTGCACACACGTGGGGCAGCCCATAATTAGTAATGAATATGACAGTGCAGTAAAGAAGATAAAAGCAAGGAAATGTTATGACAAGCATAAAAACACCATGAAAAAACACAAACGGTAGATAAAAGCAGAAATAAATTAATTAAAAGAAATGTGAGAAATGCACTCACAAATCACGCAAGATGTGCAAAAGCTGCAAGTAGGTGAAAACACGCTGGATCATCTGGACATCGTCTCCAAGCAAGGTAGACAGATCAGCTGGTAAGCCAAGGCGGGCTCGCTCAGGAGCAAGAGGAACACATTCCACAAGAAGGTGGCGGATGGTCAGGAATGCACCACACTGGGTGCAGGAAGGCGGGTTCTGACGACGTAACAGGTAGCCATGGGTCAGATGGCTGTGCCCGATACGTAATCGTGCCAAGCGTCGTTCTTCCAGTCTTGAAGGACGAGAACTCGTGGCCCAAACACCAAGTCGCGGTTTGATAGCATGCAATTTATTCCGAAGGTGCTCATCCCAGTTTGTCTGCCAGCGCTGAAGAAGAAGACGGTTGATTACAGGGCGTATATCAGAGCTGGGGAGCGGTGACGGATACTCAGGTCCTGTAAGGGCAGCTTCTTTGGCAACACGTTCAGCACGCTCGTTCCCTGGAATACCAGCATGGCCAGGCTCCCAACAAAATTGGACATCGCAACCTGCAAGTCGTAAGGAATGGCAAGAGTAGAATTTGCTGAACTATAGGGGTGCACAGTTGACACATCCGTGAGACTATGTAAAGCGCTGCTGGAGTCAGAGCACAGGAGAACATGTCGGAGATGGCGTCGAAGAATATAATGCAGAGTCTCCAGAATAGCAACCAATTCAGCAGTGAACACAGTGGAAGTAGGATGGAGCTTCAAGCCAGCGCTATGATCATCCGTGACGAAGGCACAGCCAACAGAATCTTCATGCTTCGAACCATCCGTGTAGAAGACAGCGTAGGTACGGTACGCATCCAGAAAAGAGAAGAACTCCTGACAAAATTGTTGATTGCTGGTAACAGACTTCTTAAATTGCGTTAGATGAAAGCTGACAACTGGTGGAAGAACTGTCCATGGAGGAATGGGTAGGAGGCCCAATGGATAGATGGCAGGGACATCGAGTCCAAGAGAAGCTCCAAGGTCTATAGCACGAATGCCAAAAGGCCGGGTAGCCGTAGGTCGTGCGTGATATCTGTCATAGCGAGCACCAGCCTCAAGGGCAAAGGCCGAAGGATGGTCAGGTACGGCACGGATATGAATGTAATAGCGCAGGAGCAGGCAGTCCCGACGGTGGGAAAGAGATGGTTCATGAGCCTCGACATAGAGACTAGGAATAGGGCTAGTTCGAAAAGCTCCAAGCGCCAAACGAAGGCCAAGATGATGAACAGAATCCAGATGACGTAGGATGGAAGGTAGAGCAGAACCATATGCAACACAGCCATAATCCAATTGGGAGCGGATGAGGCTAAGATATAGACGCAACATCACCACACGGTCAGCACCCCACGAAAGATGGGACACCAAACGTAGTAAGTTCATGGAGCGGAGACAGCGGTACTTCAGGTTTCGAACGTGAACAGCCCAGGTAAGTCGTCGGTCAAACTCCAAGCCCAGAAAATGAACATGATCCACATAGGACAATCGAGAACAGCCAAGGAACAGCTTAGGATCATAGGCACAGTGACGAAGGCGACAAAAATGTACGCAGTGTGTTTTGGTGAGAGAAAAGCTGAAACCAGTAGTGGTAGACCATCGGTGAAGGCGGTTGAGCGCTAACTGCAACTGGCGAGTAACTGTACGGAGATCACGTGAGCGACAGTAGATAGTAAAGTCGTCCACATAAAGCAGCCCATGAACAGGAGAGAGCTGCGACATCACACTGTTCACTGCGACAGCAAACAATGTGACACTCAACACACTACCCTGTGGAACGCCATTCTCTTGTGGAAACGGAGCAGAAAGAGTAGCTCTAAGCTTGACTCTAAAAGAACGTTGTTGGAGAAAATTCTGGATGAAGAGAGCCAAGTGGCCACGTAAGCCCCAGAGATGGAGTTGCCGCAAAATGCCATATCGCCAAGCTGTGTCAAAGGCCTTTTCAGGGTCAAAGAAGATGGCTATTAGATGTTCTTGATGACGAAATGCATCCTGAATAGCACTTTCAAGATGCGCAAAATGATCAGTAGTGGAACGGAAGCGCCGAAAGCCACACTGAAGATTGGAAATGAGGCCATGGTGTTCAAGAAACCAGACTAAGCGGGCATTGATCATCTTCTCCAAAAGTTTACACAGACAGCTAGTCAAGGCTATCGGGCGGTAGCTTCCACTGGACGTGGCAGGTTTAGCAGGCTTCAAAATAGGAATAATGTATGCTTCACGCCAAGCATCGGGGAAGGAGTCTTCAAGCCAGATGCGATTGTACAGGTCAAGATGATGTTGCTTGCCATCGTCAGGCAGGTGCCTGAGCATAGCATAACAGATACCATCAGGACCAGGTGCCGTGTCCTTCGTAGAATCCAAAACAGCAGCAAGTTCAGCAGTAGTAAAAAGCAAATTATAAGCTTCAGCGGTTGCAGAGCGGAACTGAAGTAGCGTACGTTCGGTGCGTTGTTTATAAGTGAGGAATCCAGCTGAATAGTGAGTAGAACTGGATACATCCGCAAAATGACGACCTAATGCAGCAGCAATTCTGTCCTGATCAGTGACCATTACACCATCGATAATAAGGGATGGAACCGCAACGGAGGAAACATGTCCCTGTAGACGACGAATTTGCGACCAGACCGCTGTCATGGAGCTGCCAGCAGTAAGAGAAGAAACATAAGTGCGCCAGCTATGACGCTTAGCTTGCTTAATCAGATAGCGGGCTCGAGCACGAAGAAGACGAAATTGAGCCAAATTATCAGCTGTAGGAGCACGATAGAAAGTACGTAGTGCTCGACGTCGGGCCAGAATAGCGTCACGAATCTCCTCAGACCACCAGGGAACGGTGCGTTTACACCGGGAACCAGCATAGATAGGAATAGAGTCGTGTGCAGCTGCCAGGATACTCTGCTGAAAGGCCTCACAATGACCAACAGTAAAACGAGGTTCTAAAGTGAAATGAAAACTGGCGGAAAAATGATCTCAGTCTGCTTGACATAGATTATAGGCAGTGAACGGAGCAGAATGGATGAGCGGAAGACCATTCACAAGAATAGGAAAGTGGTCACTGCCACAGAGATCATCATGCACGCGCCAAGTAAGATGGGCACCAAGTTGAGGACTGCAAATGGAGAGGTCCAAATGAGAGTAGGTACCAGTAGCAGTAGTAAAATGTGTGGGACTGCCATCATTGAGGAGCAATGAGTTTGTGTTGTCAAGGAAAGTGGCAATCTCTTGACCTCGCGGCTCAGTACGAGGAGAGCCCCACAGTGCATGGTAGGAGTTAAAGTCACCCACAAACAGAAATGGGGATGGAAGCTGTTGGGCAATCTGTTCAAGATCGACAGCAATAAAGACGTCATGACGCGTAAGGTAGATACAACAAAGAGTAACAGGTTGTCTTAAGAAGACACGAACAGCTATAAGCTGGAAAACACTATTCACATGGATGAGAGCAGAATGGTAAGCAGAGACCCCGATTGCTACACCACCTGCTGCACGACCTGCAGTAAGCTGATCATGACGATATACAGTGTAACCAGAGAGAACTGAGTTACTAGTAGAGGTAAAATGCGTTTCCTGAAGACATAATATGGTAGGATGAAACAATGTCAATAACTGCTTAAATTCCTCGTAGTGAGTGGAATAGCCATTTAAATTCCATTGAAGAAGAGACATGTTCAACGAGCATCGAGGATAAGAAGCGAGGTACTGCGCTTGCCTTTTTCACGGCCTTCCACAAGGGTAAAATTATCGAGCTCCTCCTCCACCATATCATCCATAAGAGACTCGTCATCACTAGGTGGACTACGTGACGTATGCTTCTGTTTCTTCGCCCCAGGTGGGCTAGAAGACTGGGTGCGTGAAGACTTCTTCGATGCCTTGGTAGAAGAAGCTGTGGGGGAGGGAGAGGCAGCCTTGGAAGCTTGAGCCTGGAGCTGTTTTTTCCGTTCCTTCTTAGTGAGGGGTTTGGTAGGAGGCTGGCTGTTTGACTGCTTCAAAAACTGGGTTATGGAGTGATTAGAGGCAGACGAGAGAGCCAGCTGCCGGAGCGGCAGGAGGCTGAGAAGCAGGAATTGGCTTAACGATTCGTGGAGGCGAATGATCATTCAATGGAAGCTTAGGCTGCGAAGCGGATGATGATCGGTGCTTCGTGTGGAATAGTCCTGGGTTCACAGAATAAGCAGTGGTACGGGACGCCTTGGAAGAGACTGGCGCACTGGGAACCTCAACGTCAGTCTGGGTAGCAGAATTGACTGAGTACCTTGTGATCTGCTGGTCTTTAGAAGGGAAGAAAAACTGGTGCCGAAGGTAACTTTTGGCTGTAGCCTTCGTTTAGCCTCAGCTGCGGAGATCGTCTCGATTACCATCAGTTCACGGATCATCTTCTCAGCCATAAAATTAGGACAGTCACGTGACCAAGCTGGGTGGCCACCTTTACAATTAGCGCACTTCGATGGGGCCGCACATGGGGCCGGACCATGAGCTGCGGAACTACAATTGCCACAGATGGCAGAGGCATGACAAGAAGGGGCTGAGTGGCCAAAATGTTGGCAGTTAAAGCACCGTAAGGGTAGTGGTATGTACGGGCGGACCTTCAAACGGTGGTAAGCAACGTTCAAATGCGTTGGAAGGTCAGGTAGAGCGAAAGTAATGATATAGGAATCCGTGGGCTGTACTGTACCATTTCTCTTCGTTGTAATGCGATGGACGTCTGTCACATGGCTATCCGTAAGTTCGGCACATATTTCCGCCTGTGGTAACTCTCTCAAATCGAAGCATGTGATGACTCCTTTGCTAGTATTTAACTGCCGATGAGGCTCAACTAGAATAGGAACAGGTCCTAGCTGAGTACTAGCTAAAAGTAGTTGAGATTGTTTTTCTGATGTCGTTTGAACAAGTAGCGTCCCATTTCGTAATTTACGAATATGTCCAGGAGGAAACGTTCCTGTGGCTATATGATGAAGCTGACGATGAACTATAAAGGGTGACAATTTACTTAAGGCTCCAACTGTGTCAGTTGATCTGTCTTTGATAATTAAATATCTTGGTGCAAGACCAAGCTTTTCCTCTCTCTCTCTCTCTCTATCCTGGGTGGGTGGTTGATGCGAAGCCATAACTGAAGAAAGCCCAAAATCCTCTCAGCTTCCCCGTCGTGGTTCGAAGCGGCCAACGAGGCTGGCAGGTCCTACCTGCATGACCCTTGTCAGCAAGCTAAGCTGTGACATCAAGTCAAAATGACAAGGAGGCAGAGCCACTTGCACCGCCGACTGATGGGTACTTTTGAGAGGACCCACGTCCCACCGTGTAAGGGGAGGGACCAATGGTTCATTGGAGATTCCCGCACCGCAGACTCACAGCATTCCCTTTCAGGGCATCACTCCTTCCGGTCCTGCTGGGTGCGCATGCGCTGCACTCCTCCGTCCCACGGCCCCGGGTCCAGCGTCATCCAAGAAAATCCAAAAGCAAAACCAGTCCATAGCAAGGTTGTCTTCTAGAAAGAGCAGTCCATATCCGAGGCTTATATTTTAACGACGCTCGATCGTAGGTTTTAAATGCCGGGTGATCGGCCCGGCACAACCCCCAACCTGGAGGACTAGTGGCTGATTGCAGTTCCGAAGAACCGGGCGATGGGGGCGCCACATCCCGACGCCGGGTGTTGTAGGATTTATTGGTCCACATTGTACTGGTGCGTCAATTCATTCATTGACATACGCCTATGGTGAGATACGATAGTGCTATTCGTTGTTCATTTTCTGCCCACCGCACGTACATGATCCAAGTGTGATCGCTTGGCGGATAACTGACCGTCATGAGCACTGTTGGTGAAACCTTGACACTGTAGCGCTTGAAGATTCCACAAGTACGACTGTCTCATGTGTACTGGTAACAGTTATTTGTGCCCCAACAGTTTGCGCTAGTCAAAATTTACTCACATAATTTTGTTTGCCCATAATGGGCATCAGCTGCGTTCTATTATGTTTGGTAGTCCTGCGCGTCTTCTATGTTACCTGCTCATGACGTGGAAGTTATGTGTTACCGATATTTGATGGCGGTTATTCCTATTGTAATGATCGTTCTGTGCATATAAAATCTAGCTGTTAAAGATTTCTTTTAGTAACTAATTAGCAATGTGAATTAGTTGTGGCCTTTAGGAAACTAAGGATCAGGCCGGCGAAGAATGGAGGGCAAGGATGTGGAAAGCCAGCGGCTCTGGCCTTACAGAAGGTGCCGTCCCGACATTCGCCTGTTAAGACTGAGGAATATCACGGAGATCCTCAGTTTGGATGACCGGCTAGAACAAGGTTCGTGCTCACGTTCGACCTATCCAATGCTGTTTGGCAGGCAGGCAAGTTGCCCCTACCCACCGGCCAGGTAACATATTGACAATGTTAATTATACAAAAATTAAACCCATTTCAAAGAGCGTGATAAAAATAGCAGGGTAATATTTTCCTAAAGCTTCGACACACTACCACGTACCTACTACTTATAGCTGAACTTTGAGGTCGATGGAAATCAAAGCTACCTAATGTATTTAATGGATGTAAGATATCTACCAACATCAAAAGTTGGCTTATTTAGTAGGCAGGAGGTAATATTAGTCAAAGCTTTTAAAACTATTACTTTGCATTCTACTTACAAAAAATATTACTTTTATCCCTTTTTTGGTCGGTTTAATATCATTATTATTTGCTATTTTTTTCTTTCAGTTTTCCCGTGGGAGGAAGATTTTAAATCTCACCAAACACCAAGTTAAAGAACAAGTCATGAGTCCGAGGGTACCAAACGAGACATATTCCAATATAGTTAACTGGTCGAAGAGTGAAATCATGAAAGTTTGGGCCTTACTCACAGCAGTGGAAGAGGCAGTAGACCAGGATGAAAAGGCGGCTGAAGAAAGGAAGCGAAACCCAAACAAGCATCAGAAGAGAGTAGTAGTAAAGGATACCCTAAACTCGGATGAGAACAAGGCTGAAGAAGGGAAGGAAACCCCAAAAAAGCATCAGGAGACAGTAGCAGTGGAAGACTTTTAACCACAATGAGGAAAAGACTGAAGAATTGAAGGAAGAAACCAAAGAAGCATCAGAAGACAGTAGTAGAGGAAGAGACCCTAAACCAGAATGAAGAGGAGACTTTAGAAAAGAATCGAGAAAGAGATTAACATTATTTCGCTGAGAAACGGAACTTGAGAAAAATAATAAATTTGGGACTGAACTATTTAAACTATTTCTCTGACGATGCTATCATACTTAACCAGGCTTGTCCTTCCGAAAACTCGACAGATTTGTCGGACACAACACAATCTCATCAGATGAAGATGTATTATATGTTAAGAGGAAAAGGTTTTAGGAAATTCAGCTGTAAAGTAGAATTCAGATGATGGTTACAACGAGGAAAGAGGTTTTAGGAAACTGAGGAAGAATAAGTAGAAAGATTACTTTTACAACAGAAAAGAACATCGTAGGGGAAAGGGATTGAGGATTAAAAAGAAAACTCCTCAAAAAGAGAGGAAAAAACGATTAAAGCAAAGTGGCCAAGGCTACAACAAAAACAGGCAAGAAAGAGTGGAGGAGAAACAAATACACCCAAACAAATGCAAGTCTTGCCCAAATAAATGTTCTGGTATTCCGGAAGAGAGGCGCCAGTCCTTATTTAGACACTTTTGGTCTTTAAAACCGAATGATCAAAGGAATTGGATGTTAGAGGCAACCAGACAAGTTCCAGTGAAAAGGAGGAGGATTCAGGGAGAGAGCCCACGGGCATCATCTTTTCAGTATTTTATTAACGAAGGTGAAGGCTATAGAAGAATTTGTCTTCAATTCTTGCTCTCAACGTTAGATAAATCACAAAAGTTCGTGAATTACACTGTTACAGAATGCACTGAAGGCCCAGCAAAATCTGATGGTCGAGGACATCACTCAGTTCGCCCCAATGCGACATCCGATCGAGATGTGAAGCTCGTTGTTGAAAACATTCAGCCTTCCTGCAGTGCCTTCCCACTACTGTAGAAATAAAACAACACGACTATATCTTCCCGACGATCTCAAAAACGTCACTTATCTCTATGCGAATTACTCTCGTGCAATGAACGAAGAAGGAAATATTCTTGTGAGTGAAAGTTTTTCCGGGTATATTTTAAACTCAAAATTCAATTTTGGGTTTCATAGACCCAAAAACGATAAGTGCCAGAAATGTATCGCATTTACCAACAAGACAGACGTAAACCAAGAAGAGCAGGCTGATTACACCCGACATATTGAAGGTAAAGAAGCAACTAAGGCTAGTTTCAAAAAACAGCAGAGTTTGAGTGGTAGTCAGGAAGGAACTCTTGTGAGTTTCGATTTGCACAAAGTTTTGAGCGATTCCATGCTTTTATACTATACACGAAAGTATTCCTTATACAATCTCTCTATATATGAATCAAAAAGCAGAAATGCATACAATTATGTATGGGGTTAGAGCGAAGGTAAACGAGATTCGAACGATATCGCTGTTATTCTTTCACCTTATATTACTCTAGGTCTTAATTTTTAAAATAATTAAGCCGTTTCCTCTAATACAACATATATTTAACTTCTACCTATAGACATGAAGATTTCCCCTCAATCACCAATTTACAATCTTAACTTTATAATCATGATAAACAATCTACGCTTCTTTTTTCCTCTTTTAAGGCATGTGCACGGAAATCTAACCATTTCCGCCCTCAACATCCTCCTCCCCTTCAACTATTGTTCATATCCCCATCTATCCGGCAGCTTACGTATTCTTTCTTATCTTCTTCTGTATTCTGTACTACTAGCCTCTGTTTGCTGTGTTATACATCCCCTTGTTTCACTTTCACCATTGGTCCCAATCAAATAACTGTTTTCCAACCGACGGTCTGCTCCTAACTTCCCAGCAACTTTATACTCGGGATTTTTTAATTTCATCTCACTCTTATCCCCTGAGTCCACTGTTTCCTTATTCTCCACACTGTCATTCAAATAACTCAGTCTTACTTGGTGTTTATGACACTTGCGGATGGTACCGTTCACTAGCACTTCTAAAATGTTATTACCCAAGTGCCGTACAAAACGTCCTTTAATAAATTTAGGCACGTCTCCTCTATAATTCTTTACCCATACAGACATGCCCTCCTTCCAATTTAGTTCCACTCGTTTCGAACAAATCTTTGTTTCAGCCTGATTATTGAATACTGCCGGAGTAACATTATACCATGTGCGTGGTTTAAAAGATAACACCAAGGAAGCTGGTGAAGTATTGATAATTTTCAACGGTGTGTGTAAAAGAGCATAATTAATCTCCTTTAACCATCTAACTACGCATTGAACACTAATATGATACCCATTCTGAACATATCTCTTCTTTATTAACTTTTTGAAAGTTTGCACCGCCCTCTCAGCGCTACCATTACTCTCTGGAGAATATGGTGGTGTAGATACTTATCTAATACCTCTCTTCCTGCAATACTCTTGAAACTCATAACTTCTAAAAGGCGGCCCATTGTCAGTAACTATCGTTCCAGGAAATCCTACTAATTCAAATAACTCTTCTAAACAATTTAATGTTGTGTAAGTGTTTGTAGAATCTACCTTCCAAACTTTGACCCAGTGTGAGTAGGTATCCACCATTATTAGAAAAAGGAACCCAAACAACTGACAATGATCTACATGTATTCTACCAAAAGGTTTTTCCGCATTTGGCCAAGAACAATAATTATTTCTAGGTGCACTATTAGCCATAGCTGCACACACTTCACAACTTTTTACATAATTGTGCAATTCATTGTTCATATCAGGCCACCATACTTCATCATTCGCCAGTTTCACTGTGGCATAGTCTCCCAGATGATCTCTGTGTAATATTTTCTTATAGAGTGCTCTCAACTTTCTAGGAATCACTATTTTTCCTTTCCAAAATAAACAGTTTCCATGTAATTCCAATTGAAATCATCTTCTGTACATCTCTTGATATTCCTTATAATCAAAACAAGGTGACAATCTCTTGGGCCATCCCTGTAACATCCACTCTTTAATCTTCAGTATCACATGATCTTTTTAGACTCTTCTTCTATCTCTGTTTTATCTAAAATTGTAGATAAAATTTCACTGATGTAATCCGGAGCTATTCTATCTTCCTCTGTAGGAACATCCAAGGGAAATCTTGACAAAAAATCAGCCACCTTGACTGACTTACTATACACAATATCGTAATCGTAATTAGCTAATAGTAAGAACCATCTCTGCATTCTTGGAGAAGCTCCATCAGGCGGGGCTTTCAATCCAAAAATCCACTTCACTGGTTGAGAGTGTTATAATCTTGAAGATTCTACCAAACAAAAATTTATGGAATTTACGCACTGCAAATACTACTGCTAACGCCTCTCTTTCGAACTGCGAATATTTTTTCTCTGCTTCCGATAGAGTTGCTGAGGCACAAGCTACTGTTTTAAACTGACCGTCTACTTCATTATACAGCACTGCTCCTACTCCATCTGGGGAGGCATCTGTCATCAATACCACCTTTGCCGTTTCATCGAAAGGATGTAAAATTCTGGTCTTTTGCAGCATGTGTTTTGCTAAAAGAAACTGTCTCCTGCTTGCTAGTCCATTCCCACCTAACACCTTTTTTTAATAACTTGTATAATTCCGGAATGCATGATGGTAATGAAGGTAAGTGTCGATAGAAGTTTAGCATACCTAGGAAGGACTGTAACTGAGTTATATTTTTAGGAGATGGCGTATCCAGTATAGGTTGTAACTTGTCTTTTGCAGGCAGAATACCTTTCTGAGAAATATCATATCCTAAATATGTTATGGAATCAACGAAGAAAATACTTTTCTCTTTGTTTACCTGTATGTTGTAATTCCTGAATTTATTTAAGACCTGTACTGTTTTTTGATAACATTGTTCTACTGTAACTCCCCAGATAAGCACATCAAGATAACAAGCTACTCCATCCAAACCTTGTATGACTATCCATAATTTTTTGGAAAATTTGTGCTGAACAATTCAACCCAAAAGGTAACCTATGTTGCAAGTATAAACCCCATGGTGTGTTAATTACCAAATATTTCTGTGAATCTTCCTGTACTTCCAGTTGTAAGTAAGCTTGCTTCAGATCTAACAATACAAAGCACTCTGCATATGACAATTTATTGAGCAAGTCTTGTATTTTAGGAAGAGGATAACTAACCTTTTCTGTCACTAAATTATTGTACGTTTAAAATCTAAACATAACCTTACAGCTCCATTCTTTTTTTAACGATTACCATTGGAGTAGCCCAATCAGCTTGTGAAATCTTCTTTAAAACTCCAGCCTTACATAAATTATCTAATTCCTTTTTAACTTGTTCCTGCAGTGAATACGGTAGGCTTTCCTAAATATAGGCGTGACACCTTGTCGCAAAGGAATAGACACTTTAAAATATTTAATTGGGACATTAATAGATCCATTAAAAACTTCACTAAACTGTTGCATAATCTGATCCTGTAAAACATTTACCGACTGACTTCCAGCAACTTCCATCTGTTGCAATTCTTCAGTACTATATAACATTAATGCCAACTGATTTCTCCACTGCGGAACCAAAGCATCCAACCAACTTCTCCCTAATATAGGATGGAACTCATCTTGCTTAACGACTATTAAGGATAAGCTTTCATTGTGTTCTAGATGCTGTACCTTGACTGTACATTTACCTAATGTGTTAATAGGAGAGCCATCAGCATTATTAAGTAGTCCTTGAAACGGCTCTATCAGTACCCCTTTTAGTAACAGTGAAGTATACCCAACAGCTGAAACGGCTGCCCCTGTATCCAGCAGAAATTTTATCATCTGATCGTTGCATTTTAAATTAACATATAATGGTTCTTTGAGCATTGTCATTATTAGTACTTAGGCCTATCTAAAATATACTGCACGTAGCTTTGAAATACCGACTGCGCCATTTGTTATTCTTTCACCTTATATTACTCTGTCTTAATTTTTAAAATAATTAAGCCGTTTCCTCTAATACAACATATATTTAACTTCTACCTATAGACATGAAGATTTCCCCTCAATCACCAATTTACAATCTTAACTTTATAATCATGATAAACAATCTACGCTTCTTTTTTCCTCTTTTAAGGCATGTGCACGGAAATCTAACCATTTCCGCCCTCAACAATCGCTTCCATCCTTTCGAGATATATAGATGTAGTGGACGAACGAGGTAATGTTTAAACTCTAATCCTGTATTGCGATAACTGTGCCGGTCAAAACAAAAATAGAAATATTTTGGTCATGTTGAAATATGAACTTGAAAAATCCAAAAACTTGCAACGAATCTAGATCAATTATTTGGTATCGGGTCACACATATATGCCTGTGGACAGTGTGCATAGTCAAATTGAGAAAGCAACGCAATCAAAAAATTGAAAGTCCTTCCGAGTGGATTACAGTCATGAGAAAATGGCGAGAACAAAGCCACAGCCATATAATGTTGAATTATTGAAGCATGATTCTTTTAGAAATTGGTCAACTTTGGCAGCCCAAATCTTTAGGATATTGGCTGACGAGGAACTGTATTACAAGGGATGTGCTAGAGAGCATTGTGGAAGGAAAAAGAGGGAGGGAGCGAAGCAGACTAGTTGAAGGAAGGTATTGAAACAGAAAATTGCCACGTCAAGACGAAGAGACTAGCTGAGGACCACCGAACGTCAAACCTTGTCTGTTGAAGCAAATAACCTGTAAATAATAGCAGAATAGCTATTATGATGATGATATGTTTAGCAATATTGACCAAAAAAAAGAAGGAAAGAAAATTAAAATAATAATTATTATAATCAAACCTCTTAATATTTTAGAATAATTTGAGGGAAAACTGAAAACGACTCAACTGTCTATGTCTTTTGTGTAGACTCAATTTATATAAATACTGTTCACCTGTATTAGAAATACAAAATAAGGGCATCAAACTCCAAGTTATTTGAAGTCTCACTTGTGAAAATGGATTACTAGCATCAAGTATCTACTTTGTTGAGTTATTAAACTAAAATAATAATAATAATAATAATAATAATAATATATATATATATATATATATATATATATATATATATATATCAGTGTTGGGTAAGTTACTTGTAAAAATGTAACGCGTTACAAGTTACTTTACTTTCTTTTAAAATGTAACGCGTTAGTAACGCGTTACTTGCTCCAAAAAAGTAACAGTTACTTTACTTCGAAAGTAACGCGTTACTAACGCGTTACTTTTAGGTCCAAAACTTTAAAAATGTGAAAAAAATATGACTTCAATTTTCCGTACTACTATTACTACCGCTATTATTATTATTATTATTATTATTATTATTATTATTATTATTGCACGTTCTGAGTCGCTTTATGTAAATGTAAGGACGAATTTATACTTGATATATGAACACTTCAATACAGCGTTTCCCAACCTTTTTCAACTTGCGGCACACTTCAGGGTAACGAATTCTCGCGGCACACATATTATTATTATTATTATTATTATTATTATTATTATTATTATTATTATTTGAAAATATAAAATACTGTAGTATTTTTTTCTGATTACTGACATCCTTCTCACAGAGAAGAAAGCTAGACCACTGTTTTTTCCCCGTGGTAAATCATTATGCTTATTTTTCATTTTAATTTAAAAATAGAAAACAATTACAATCAGATATAGGGCTCAAGTTGTTAAAAATACACTTTTTTTTTTCGAAAACTGTATCCAACCTTTCATTAAGAAGGAGGATCACTAAATAACGAACGAACAAACGAATCTCTTTTACTTTTAAAACACAAATATAGGTAATTCGTATGCATGTTTACTTAGCCGGAAGGATTGAATAATATTTTAAAATTTCAAGTTACGAAATAGTCTGCAACAATAAAGAAGCAATAATGGTCATAACAATGATAACAAATACTTTTTTTTTCAAAATTAGAAATGTGCAGAAAAATGTTCTACAGAAAAGTAACACAGTATGAAACTTTAAATTTTAGATTTATAGTAGTAATTTGAAATACAAATATACCTTTTTCTGTATGTCTTGCAATTTGATTGCTATAGAATTAATAATTTTGTTCCGATTTCCTCGCGGCACACCAGCGACCCATTCGCGGCACACCGGTTGGGAAACGCTGCTTCAATATAATGTAACATTGATAAAATGCCATACTGCGTTACTTGTAGGGATGGACACGTGCGAGTTTTCTTTGAAACTCGATTCGACTAGAAACAGACACCTTTGAGATCGAACCGAGAACTAGGCTCGAAAAATTTCCACCAACTCGACTCGAATTGGGGTCGAGTTTCGAGTCGACTCGAGCCAAATCCGGTGTGTAGTTTCGAGTACTTCTTCAAGTATATTACATAGACAGTATAATTATTATCAATGACACTACTACTACTTATATTATTATTATTATTATTATTATTATTATTAATTATAACAACACTGTATATAAAAATGAAAGATGGGCGGTTTGTATTTGAATACTAAAAAACTAGTTGATTACCAACCTCGGTAGTCGTGAAGTCTAGGAGTCAAGGACATTGTTTACGAGCTTCTGAATTTGGGTTGAGGGTCTAGGTTGAGTATTCGGGCTCGAGCCAAACACTGTTAAGTGTTATAGGGCACTGGCCAAATATCTTCAAAACTGCTCGGCCCGAATTGTCAACGACTCGAGCAACTCGGCTCACAGCCCATTCACCATGGACCCGAACCAAGAAGTGAGCCGAGCCAACAGCTCACTCAACCGACTCGGCTAGAGCCCTCGGCTCAGTTGAGCCGAACCGAGCAAATGACTCATCCCTACCAAGCCAGCTCGAGCCGATGGTTCACCCCAAGTGAGCCGGCTCGAGCCATCTTCTCAGTTGAGTCGAGCCGAGCTGAGCTTGTTAAAAATAGCTCTTGTGGTCTCGCTATCGAGATGAGACGAGATGCGAGCAGTGTCCCTTCTCGTGAGCAACACTAAGAGTATTCCATATTACTGTTTAGCTTACATTTCTCATGGCTTTCGTTTTCCAGTGTAATCAGGCCATGATTTCAAGACGACTTAAAACGAACAAGCCATTTATCAAACTCGACTGGACTCGAAACTCGACGGGAAAAACTGAATCGGCTCGGAACTCGACTCGAGGATATTACCCTTGATTTGACTCGAAACTCGACTTGAAACTGATCTGAAAGAACTCCAATATTACATACCATCAGCAAACTATTTTCTAGTAATAAAGTAGGCCTGCTCATCAGAACACAGTTTATTCATATTAACCCCTGACTGTAAATCATTAATTATGGCACCTAGTTGTTGATAAATATTTTCCGCCGGGGCACTTCAGATACTTTACTTTTAAATTCTGTCCACCATCATCCTCAGCTCTTTAGAAAAAGTATTCTTTCAAATGTTCGAACAGTAAAATATTTTCGTTCTCCATCTTTATAAAAACAACACCAATCAAAGTAAAATAGACTACCAGTATCATTGCACTCCTATTTCACTCACTGAATGTATTGATTTGGAACTGTCAAAATCTACGACAAAATCTTCCAGGTGTTGCAATCAGTACACGTGATTTCCCTAAGGCTGTCCTCATCTTCAAAAAACAGCAAGTGACACTACGAACTTATCTGTTCTCTGTGTGTCTGTGACTGTCGGTCACTGACATACGTAGTTCATGCTCGATTGTTTCATTCTGAGAAATTCACTTACAGGAAAGAAACATTTGTTTCCGAAAAAAACATACATATATTGTAGTTACTCATCCGAAATGTAACGCGGAAAAAGTAACGCAAACTAGGTACGTTACTTAAAAATTTGTAACGCGTTACCGTTACAGTTACTTTGGAAAAGATGTAACGCGTTACTAGGAAACGTTACTTAAAAAGTAACGCGTTACAAGTAACGCGTTACTTGCGTTACTTTACTTCCCAACACTGATATATATATATATATATATATATATATATATATATATATATATATATATATATATATATATATATATATATATATCGTTAGTCAATTACTTTTTTACTATTAGTAAAGCGCTCTCTAATATCGGTCATCTTCGATTATTTTTATGTTTCCCTCTCTTCCTCCTCCCCAAGTTGCCGGGCTGAATTTGGATTTAAACGGCATCACAAGTGTCACTGTTCGTGTCAGAGACCACGAAACTATGGATTCGGCACTAATATTTGGTCATTTTTAATCATTATTATTATGCATCTTCCTCTTCCCCAAATTACGAGGCTGAATTTGGTCGTAAATGGTATAGGAAGTCTCAGTATTCAACTCAGCGACCTCGAAAACTATGGATTCGACACTAATATTCGCCATTTTCGATCCTTTTTATATATCTCCCCTCCCCTCCGCCAAGCTACGGGGCTGAATTTTGATTTAAACAGCACCGGAAGTATCATTGTTTACCTTAGCAGTCCCCAAAACTATAGATTCCATTTCAATGTCGGTCATTTTCCATCATTTTAAAATATCTTTCCTCTCCCTCTCACCTAAACTTCAAGATCAAAGTGATATGACAGAAACCATCTCAGGCCCGATCCTCATCTATCTTAAAATAAGATCGAGTTCGGTCAGGTGGTTCAAGAGTTATTAAGTTTTATATATATATCCCCTTTCGCTCTTCTTCCCCTAGGTTCTACCATCAAAGTGAACTGACATATAACATTCCAGGCTTGAACCTAATCTATGTTAAAAATTTGATCGAGATTACTCGTTTGGTTGAAGTTATTAAGTTTTATTTATTATTATATAACTCCCCCTTCTCCCCTCTCCTAAGCTTACCGTCAAAGTGAAATGATGAAAACACTCCCAGGCTCAAACTCCATCTATGTTGAAAATTTGATCGAGATCGGTTGGGTGGTTCAAGAGATTAGGAGTCACAAAAATAGTCACTTTGAATTTTATAACAGATTTATTGTTGTATGATAATGTTATATCGCTCAACCCTCGATGTGTCGTATACCTAAGGATGCTAAAAGTTATATTGATAAACAATTATTCAACGTATAAGTATCCGCCCATGAAATCAAACTTGCGGTCACATGTATTAAGTTTTTTCAATGTCATGAAAATGTTATTTCGATATTAATTTTATGAGCACACATTAAAAATTCCCAACGGATGCTTGAGTCTGGGAGCCAAGGCCATACCCATGTAGTCGACACCTATGGTGTACGGTATTACCAATGTTCAATACTACATTTCACTTTAGTTTTGGAAGAAAAACACCACTAATATGTTTTGAAACGAAACGAAATATCTAGTTTAACGTCCCACGATTATGCATCGGGGCTAAGGGAGACGGTATTCATGAGAAATGAATGAAATAGTGGATTGAAGAAAGTAGGAGGGAACATCAAAACACCGAGAAATAGAGACCTGCACGGGCCGAAGTTTTCGGCCCGAGCCTAATCCAGCCCGAATGTACGTAGGCCCGGCCCAGCCCGGACCCGAAACGTTTTGGAGATTTTCGGCCCAAGCCCGGCCCGGCCCAATAAGTTTTTTAAAATTCTTAACCCAAGCCCGGCCCGGGCCCGATAAATTTTCGAAATTTCATTTTGTAACATTTTTCAAGGGCACACTTCTTCAACGTTTGCCTTTATTCTAATTATCGTTTAACGAATGTCAATAATTATTAAAGAATTGCAATTAATCGGCCCCAGCCCGGCCCGACCTGAAAAGAAATCAGTGTCGGACCGTCAAGCCCGGCCCGACCCAAAGAAATAATAGAATGGGCCCGCCCAAGCCCGGCCCGCGGGCAGGGCCGGGCTTCGGGTCTCGGGCAAGGCCCGTCCCATGCAGGTCTCTACCGAGAAAACCCACGCACACGGTGTTTGCCCACTAAAAAGTTTCCATGGCGCATGCTAGAATCCAACCAGGGACCCGTATAACCACATGTGACTGCTCTACCACCTAACCGGTACTTGTGCAAGACTCTTGCGCAAGAGTCTGGTCTTGGTCTTGCAGGTGAGATCTTGGTCTTGGTCTTGCACCCCTTGGTCTTGGTCTTGCATCGGGATTCCTGGTCTTGGTCTTGCATGCAAGACTTGCAAAAACTGCAAGACCAAGACTCTTGCGCTCATCACTAGTTTTGTTTGATCTTTTGTTTTGAGACCGTTAATGTTTTCCACCGTAAATGAAATTCCATCTTACATTTGTGCAGTTAACTTGTGGATTGCGTTCGTAAAATGTTAATTTTTACCAATGTCACTTCCCTCAAGAGTCGCCTCTGTTACTGACGTTGGTTGTCATTTCGTACCAGTATACACAAAAATTCTGCAGACATCATTATAATTGTTATGTTTATTATCGCTATCTAAATATCAAATTTTTGCGTTGTGTTAACAAACGATTCTCGGTCCCTTTTGTTGCGGAGACATTCCGACCCGGGCCCTTTTGATGAGGGGCGTTTTGATTCGGGCCTTCTGTCTCGGGCTCGTTTGTTGAGGAAATATTTCGACCCGGGCCCTTTTGACGCGGGCCCGTTTGACTCCGACTTTATTTGAACCGGGTCCGTTTGACGCAGGGCCTTTTGACTCGGGTCCCTTTGTCGTGGAACACTTTTGACTTGGGATCTTTTTTATGAGGGGCGTTTTGATTCGGCCCCTTTTGACTCCAGCCCTTTAAACCAGCACCCTTTTGACGCACGGCCATTTGACTCGGGCACTTTAGTAGAGGAAACCCCTTTGGACTCGGCTCCTTTTTATGAGGGGCGTTATGATTCGGGCCCTTTTGTTGTGGAGACCTTTTGAACAGGTCCCTTTTGATGTGGGGCTGATTTCACTCGGGCCCTTTTGTAGCGGGGCCCATTTCGACGCAGGCGCGTTTAATGCAGGTCCTTTTGACTCGGGTCTTTTGTCGTGAGACTCTTGACTATGGCCCTTTTGATGAGGGGCGTTTTGATTCGGGCCTTCTGGCTCGAGCCCTTTTGTTGAGGAGACCTTTCGACCCGGGCCCTTTAGACGTGGGGCCGTTTGACTCCGGCTTTATTTGACCCGGGTCCGTTTCACGCAGGGCCTTTTGACTCAAGTAACTTTGTCGTGGAACCCTTTTGACCCGGGCTCTTTTTATGAGGTGCGTTTTGATTTCGCCCCTTTTGATTAGGGCCTTTTTAATCCGCGACCTTTTGACTTACGGCCGTTTGACTCGGGCGCTTTCGTAGCGGGGCCCCTTTTGACTGCTCCTTTTTATGACGGGCGTTTTGATTGGGCCCTTTTGTCTCGGGACTTATGTTGTGGAGACCTTTTGACCCGGGCCCTTTTGATGTGGAGTAGTTTTCACTCGGACCCTTTTGTAGCAGAGTCCCTTTTGACCCGGGCTCATTTGACGCAGGGCCTTTTGACTGATCCTTTTCCCGTGGGCTCCTTTTGACTATGGCTCTTTATGTGAGGGGCGTTTTGATTCGGCCACTTTTGACTCGGTCCCTTTTGACGCAGGGTCGTTTGACTCAGGCTCTTTTGTAGCGGAGTCCCTTTTGACTCAAGCTTTTTTTATGAGGGTCGTTTTGATTCGGGGCCTTTTGACTCGGGCCCTTTTGTTGCGGAGACCTTTCGACCCGGGTCCTTTTTATGAGGGGCGTTTTGATTCGGGCCCTTTTGACCCGAGCCCGTTTGACGCAGGGCCTCTTGACTCGTGTCCTTTTGTTGCGGAGATCTTTTGACTCGGGCCCTTTTGTAACGGGGCCCCTCTCGACCCGGGCCCATTTGACGCAGGGCCCTTTTGACTCGGGTCTTTGTCTTTGCCCTTTTGTTTGGCCCTTCTGACATGGAACCATATATATATAACGCAGCAGCTGAAATACCTGTGGCAGGGGGCCTGGGGGAGTATGAGTAAATCGATGATCGATCGATCCAGGGCGCAGTAAAATTAGTTACACTACTGTTCATATCTATTTCTATTCTCTCGACATCATGTCTGGAGATGAATGTTCTGACTAATAGGCTACAGTGGCGAAAGACGATATACGCTATCAATGATAAATGTTATGACTGTTAATATATATAGGGAATAAAACGAAAAATTCTATATCGGACTTCCCCTCCACCCGTTGGAAAAAATCCTGCGGGCGTTAGTGATTATGATGTTGCTTAGTTACTGTATTATATTGTTCTATACACGGAATAAATACTTATGTGTTTTATATAATAATGAGAACCTTATTTACATTTATTACGGCCCTTGTTTTACGAGAAACATTTTCACGTTCAGCGTAATCAGTTTCCATTCTAAAATAATTACATCGAGGCGAATGAAATAATTCACGCACAGATTTAGGACTTAGAATAATGTCTTGCGAACATGTAGTAAATCCCTGAAGATTAAAAAGCGCTAGTAGGAGTAATTAGCTTAGTCGTTTCCTATAGTCCCTTAGTGAATTACATAAATCTTACAGATGTTGTATCTCTTTCTTTTTCCTCTCTATACATCATGTCTGGAGATTAATGTATGGACAAATAGGCTACAGAGGCAATTTTAAAAAGTAAGATGATCTACGCTATCAGTGACAGATGTTGTGGTGTTTTACTTAACATATAAGGCAATAATACGAATCTTTTCAGAGATGACAGTGCACTGATGCTTCAAATCTGTGCCTTTACTCCCTATACCTACGTTATTTTCCTAGTCAAAATAAAAACTCTTCAAAATCAATCAAATTCTTATGCAACCATCCCTTCTTTAGAGTACTGCGCTGTCACATACCCGTCACGGCGATGTAAAGGCACTTTTGGTGACGAGGATACAAGGTGCCAGAAGGATTATAGGATTTATTTTTAAACAGTGGCCTGTATTTCAAAGAGATAAAACGTATGTATTTCTATTTAAATTACTTGTAAGACCAAATTTAGAATTTGGTTCGGTAATTTGGAACAGCATTTCTAAAACTTTGACAAACAAGATGGAATCTGTGTAAAAATGTTTTATTCGACTGCTATATTTTAAAATGAAAATGAACTACTACTCACACAGTTACGAATATTTGATTGATTATTGGGGTTTGGAAAGTCTTATGAATAGACAGAAAAATTTCAACAGAGTATGCGTGCAAAAATTACTAGATAACGTTTATATCAGTGAATATTGTTTACAAAACATAGGTTTTAAAGTACCAAATCATAGCATAAGAAATAGCACGATTTTAGTTTCTCTGAATTGGAAATGTGAAATTTTGAAAAGATTGACAGATTCTTTAAGCTCATTTTAGACACTGTATTAAACAATGTGAAAGTTTTGTGATCTGACTGATAGTTTTTAACCAATTACGTTTTAAGCCAAAATGTAACTTTATGACTGCTGTTCTTAGCTTCTTAGATAGATAGAGAACTTGATAATTTTTACTGCGTTTACAAGGAATTATTTCTACTTAACTGACTTTTATCTACATTTTGTTTTATATTAGTACCATTCTTTTTTTGTTGTTGTTGTTACTTATTATTTTTAGTAGTATTATTCCATCGCAATGTAATACTCTGATACCACGTGCTGTATTTTTGCCAAAAGCTGTTCGCGGCACTAAGATGATGATGATGATTATTATTATTATTATTATTATTATTATTATTTTATTATTGAAAATTTGATAATTCAATGGTGCATCTGAAATCGCAGAACACACAAAAAGCGCATACGACTAACGAGCTGGAGTAAGAAGAAGAGAGTGAACAAGGCTGAGAAGCACTGTCTTACATGAAAGAGTATGAAAGCTACAAGTACATGGTTGCTTAAAAAAGAAAAAAATGGAATGGCCAACGTCCTTCATTGCTATTCTTGCTATATGCGAAGATGTCTTAATCGCTTCTTCTGTACTTGCTACTTACTTTCTTTCTCTTAGAAAAAAAAAATAAATCACACAGCAGCTCTTGCAAATGAGATGCTGTTGCACAACTAATGACCAATCTCGAACAATCCGACATATTTTCAATTAATCCGAATAGAACATATTTCAGTGTACACAAGACGTGACAATATAATGTTCTTCTAATGTAGATATATGAGGTGTGTCCACAAAATAAAGTTTCCCAATGGTGGTATACACGAAGACTCAGTGATCTTTAAACATTAATTGCCATAGATAGTGTCCCCCGCTGTACAAGTGATTATTTTTCAACATATATACTACTGGAATTTAAACCAGGTAATCTCTTGTATTCCGATGTCGTAAAAGTTAACCGACAAGTCAGTGCTTCGGCACTCACTTGGCTCACAATTTCTTGAAATTCAGGTATGTCGTGACAATTTCGTACAACAGAGATTGGAAAATGTGTGAAACCTGGTTGTTGAGTTCCGCCATCTCTCGTGACAGCGGGCTTTGTGAGCCGGATGCTTCACGATAACTGAACTCAGTACTCAATTTCCACAGATTTTCGGACTTCTGTTGCACGAAATTGTCACGCCGTAACTTGGTTTCAGGATATGTGCCAGGTGGGTATCGAAGCAAATGACACTGGTTCCACTCTCAGGCGGCTGACTTTTACAACATTGTTATACAAAAATTGATCCAACGTTGTCGAAAAGTAGTCACTTGTTGTATTTTCTCCCCTTTTACTTCTATGTTTGACACTGACTGTTTTGTTCCAATCACCATATCTTCTGTCTTTCTAACATTTATTTTTATCCCATATTCTTCACGGCCCTTCAAGTTTATCATCTTATTGACTCTTTCCAAATTCCACAGCAAGTGCCATACCATCTGCAAATCGTATACACCTGATCATTCTACCTCCTACCAATATACAGCAGTGTTTATTCCAGTTTTTTTTTTTTTTTTTTTTTTTTTGTGGGCACTGCTTCCCCTCCCCGGGAGCTCTGCGAGTGCCCCCCGGAAAAGACCAAAATAATACATCTATTATATACTAATAAATAGAATAGTACCACCAGTCTCCCCCCGGAACATTTTTTCTGAAAGAACGACTGATATACAGTATTCATTATGTAGGCCCTTCTTCACTATCTGTTCTAAATCAGATGGATATTAAATTGCGTTGGTGAAAGACAACATCCACATCGAACTCCCCTGCCTATTACACTCACTAAAAATTATTGTGCAACAAATGTCCAATACTTTTATTTCAAGCACAAATTACACAAACACGCACATGCAACTACCCTTTTCGTACTCCCTTTAACATTTCTTTCTTTCAGCTTAATGTCCAACGATTATCAACTTTAGGCTAAGGGAGACGGATGATAAAGGCAAGTGAATGATAATGGAAAAATTGATGGAATAAAAATGTGAGGGGAAACGGGAGTACCCAGAGAAAACCAACGTACATTAGTTGTCCACCCGGGGATCGAACCAGGAACCCCATGCACCAAAGGCAAACTCTCTACCACTTCAAATTGGCGTCATTTTCAGTAACACGCATGCACTTGCATTCATTAAGCCTACATAAGCACTACATACCTTTTCTTATTTCTACGTTGGCTACCGCCACTGCACGTTGTGTAGTTGTATGGATTATTACTGTCAGTGGCTTCGTAACGCTTAGATGAAGCGAGGAGTTCACTCCTTTCACTGAACATACTGTTTCAGAAATGCTTGTTTTTGCACCTGTTGAATGACTTTATCGCTGTTACACTTTAGATAAGGAGCAACATCATCTAATGGTAGAATTAGAGAGCTTGGTCATGCTGATAATACCTTGAATGCAATGTAATCAAGCACGTGGTAAACAAGAGGGTTTATGGTTTAATGCTAGGGTCTCCAAACTACGGCCCGCCAGTTTGATTTAAATTGTAAAATTTATCAAGTAAATCATACAAAATAATAATCAGACATTTCTACACGACCAATTAACAAACAATAATTGACATACGCGATGAAACCGAACATTTTAATTGTAAATGAATGTAATTGAAGATATGAAATTTATCCTTAAGAAAGATAGTGAAATGACACATAGGTAATTCACATAATGAAACTAAATATTATAATGTTAATTATGAATGAGATTTATGTAGTTGAAACCTTCCACTGACAATCGTTTGCAGTTGAGTCAAGTTCATTGGCGGAAATTATCAGCAGCGACTACAAATGCTCGTCGTTAACTTGGATCTGTAAACGTTTTTTGTATATTTTTCCTCCGAAATATTTCTGAAAATAGAAATGCCGCGAACAAATTTATACAACTGATTGATGAAACTGTGTGACTACACAATACACTAGCAGGATATCCGTTTTTCACTCGGGAAGAATACCAGTGGCGTCGTCTTGTGCAGTTTGCAAGAGCACGTGAACCACCAAGTACCGTGGGCTGTTTGTTACTCCTTAATATGTTTAATAATATTTAGAATATGATATTGTCGTTTCGTTTCTATTCTTCGCTTGCTCCTTGCGTATATCCATTCTATCATCACATCACGTTCACAACAGAGCAGCGAGCGTGATAGGCTGCTCTGTGTGTAATACGCAAGGAAAACGCGGGCAGCTGAGGGGAAGAACTGTGGTCTCCTGACGTTCAAATCAAGATTTGCACGAGCAGCGTTGACAGCACTGTTGTTGACTTATTTCCAGTAATGTGACGCTTTAAACAGAATCAAAGAATGAACTTCTGCGTTGACAGCTGTTGTTGACTAATTTCCAGTAACGTGACGCTTTAAGCAATCAAACAATCAACTGCAATTTAAAATGTATAGAAGAATATAGTAGTACTATATAACTCAAACCAAATGTTTGTAAGAAAAGCGAATAACTTATTAAAACGTGCTGTACTTGGTAATACTGCTACAATGGTAAAATCTTACCTTCTGTATTGTGGGAACCTGAAGGAAATTTTGGAATTGACTTTTTACAACATTTGTCTTTAACACAAGCAAAATAGAAAAAGACGAGTATTGAGATTTGCAGTAACGTACGTTCAGCTGTAACCTTCAAGTTTTTTTTTCTTTGGAGGGCGGCGGAACAGTAATGAAGTGTTTTGAGATAACAATGCAAAAGTACATGGACAAAGAGTTCCTAATTAAAAGGTGCCTCTGCAACTATCAATTTTATACATTGCATGTTTCGCGTATACTGTTAACAGTTCACTAAAAAGCATACATGGCAATTCAAATATAAGAGTTGAGTTGATTTTGAGTTTAACGTCCCTTTCAGCAGCGAGGCTATATGAGACGGGACCTACTGATTAACGTGGAATCCGAACCACATGAGCTCCCTCTTGGAATCGAATCCGGGTCTTCCATGCCAAAAGCACTTACGCTAACCGCTTAGCCACGAAGGAGCTCCTCAAATATACGAAATAGCAGACGTTTGCAGTCTTGATACTAATGGAAATTACATTTAGTATATTGTGAAATTGATGGTGGGTCTGTAGAAAGAGAATGGCATACAACAAAATTCGTGAAAATCATAGCAAATAATAGTAAGTTGACTTCAGAAACTGGAAGTTGTGTTACCACATTAAAGAATATGAAAGCACTTAAAAGGAGTTCCGTAGCTCAAAACAGTCTCAGTGCATTAGCTATAGTGCGAGGGTCACTACGAAAGTTTTGAGATACGCATTGTTGTGGCACATATTTGAATACCAACAATTGCGTTCGGTAGTGGTATCCAGAGCGAAGAAGCGAAGAAAGTTTCAACTCGCCCCGCTTATCGGCGTGGTCGTATCGCCTTCACTTGTTTGTTGATGTGAGCAGTATTCGGTTGTCTAGAATGAAGCTCAAAAGAGAACATTTTCGGACAATGATCCTTTACGATTTCAAAAGTGGTTTGAACGAGACACAAAGCCTTGACCGTTTGCAGGGGGCATTTGGAGACTTTGCTCTTTCTCGTGCTACAATTTTTCGGTGGTTTGGTAAATTCAGAAGAGGCCGGACATCGCTTAAAGATGAATAGAGAGATGGACTTCCGGCAACAGCTGTGTCAGATGAAAACATTGCCGCTGTGGAACAAATGATTCGAGAAAATCCTCGAACAACTTTCAAAGACATTGAATCTACAGTGAACATTGGATCGCCAGCAGTAACAAAAATTCTTCATGATCATCTTCGGCTCAGGAAGGTTTCATCTCGTTGGGTGCCTCATACTTGGACTGAACAGCAGAAGCGCATGCGTGTAGAATGGTGTGAAGAAATGCTTGCAAGATTTGATGGAGGTAATTCTCGACGCGTCTCTGACATTGTTACTGGTGATGCGACTTGGTTCTATCAATTTGACCCTGAAAATAAACGCCAGTCTACAGTTTGGATCTTTCCAGACAAAAATTCACCCACGAAAGTGAAGCGACCGCGAAGTGTGGGAAAGAAGATGGTCGCAACTTTCTTTTCCAAATCTGGCCATGTTGCAACTGTTCCACTTGAAGAACAAATGACTGTTAATGCTCAGTGGTACACCACTGTTTGCTTAACAAAAGTGTTCCAGAAGCTTCGGGAACGGCGTCCAAGAACTGGATTTCGTGGGATCCTGCTTCATCATGACAACGCGTCCGCACACACGGCCAACATCACAATTCAGTTTTTAGAATCTACGGAGG
This sequence comes from Thermobia domestica, assembly GCF_964235325.1. NCBI lineage: Eukaryota > Metazoa > Arthropoda > Insecta > Zygentoma > Lepismatidae > Thermobia > Thermobia domestica. The sequence continues at coordinate 71,674,293 of NC_137462.1, read as the reverse complement.
TCAAACTTGACTCATCCACCGTATAGCCCTGGCCTGGCCCCGTGTGATTTTTTTCTGTTCCCCAGGATCAAAGATCGCATGCGTGTAAGAGATTTTGCAGCCCTGAAGAAACTGTAGTGGCTTACGAGAATGAACTTTCAACACTTGAAGAAAAGACTGGCAACACTGCTTGCGAAAGTGGTTTTCGAGGATGCAAAAGTGTGTACAGTGTAATGGTGAATACTTTGAGAAAATGTAAGTGTTAAATTGATTTTAAGTATGTAAGTTATTTCACATCTCAAAACTTTCGTAGTGACCCTCGTATCAGAGAGAAAAAAAAATTGAAAAAAACTAAACTTCAGAAGAGTTATTGACAAGTTGATTGCCCGGAACATGAGAAGTAATTTCATATACGAATGAAATGGAGCATTTGTTTATAAATTGGTACTTTTCATTGTGTGTAAATATATATATATATGGTTACTTTCATTGATTATTTACAGTTTTTCTCATTTATAATACTGAAAGAATTCTAGAATTAAAATTTTCTAACGACTGTGAACTACCGAAACATTATATCACGAGACGCCAGTAAAGAATATGTTTCATTTTGGAGATAAAGGGGTGAATTTGGATTTAAACGGCGTCGGAAGTATCACTATTCGTCTCAACGACCCCGAAAACTATGGATTCGGCACTAATATCGGTCATTTTCGATCATTTCTTAAATATTTCTCTCTCGCCCAAATTGCAACTTCAAAGTGAAATAATAAAAACCACCCCAAGCTCAAACCTCATCTATGTTGAAAATTAGACCGAGATTGGACGGGTGATTCAAGAGAGATGAAGTCACAAACAGTCACTTTCATATTATATACAGTGGCAGATCCAGGATATGTTCAAGGGAGGAGCTAAACCATAGTTTGCCGCTTTATCAGTGTAAAGCAGGATTGAAGCCCAGTTTATCGTCTATACCTGAACGTCAAGGGGGAGATATAGCCCAAATAGCCTCCCTTGGATCCTCGCCTGTATGTATATATAGGCACTGGATAAAATTGGACTCAGGTATAGACTGGATAAAATTGGCTCCAATCCTGCTTTACACTGATAAAAAGTTCCAAACTATGGTTTAGCACCTCCCTTGATCATATCCTGGATCCGCCACTGTATATAGATATAGATAGATAGCGCTACACTGGAGATTAAGTATTTCCATTTGAAGTTCTGGGACGAGGGCTTCTGTCGCCATTCACGGAATTTTGATGAAGTTTGTAATTCATCATCAAGATCTCAAAAACAAGACTCAAAATTTATTTTTAAAGCATGCAATGGTTCAGTTACAAAATGTAACTGAAATGGAGAATCAGTTCGTTGACTCGTATTTGGCATGTATTAAAATACGTGATTTTTTTTTAAAAATTGGGATGGAAACTGTTTTTTGTCAAAAGGATAATGTGAGTGTAGGATATTTGGCAGAAACTTTTCTTCTACTTGTAATTTTAAATTAAGGACATTGATATGTTTCGTTAAATCTAACGAAATGCTAACTTCCATAACTTCCCATTGTTGTATAACTCAGCCTGAAGACGATTCTTTTCATTCAACAACAAAAAAAAAAAAAAAAAAAAAAAACTATTGATTAAAAAAAAAAAACTTTCGAAGTTTTACGCAGCTAAGCCAGCGTACTGCAGTATAAATGTTGCCATTTCTTCCAATCGCTTCAATAAACTCGCGGAATTAATGAACGCGTGTGATGTTATGATTAACAGCTGACATGTCTGACTTTGAAACTTCTGACATTAAGTATTTTCCGCACAAAGACTGTTGATGAATGATGCAATAAACGATTTATGGTCATTTTCTACGGCCTTTGATGTAAGAGCGACGACACTATTTTTCCACTTTTTTTTTTTGCAACCGTCAATCATTATTATTATTATTATTATTATTATTATTTTCATTTGAGATTGTTTCTGAACAGCATTTTCAACTCCTTTGAAAATATATTCTCCAATTATCATGCCGTGGATGCTATGAGTGTTAAGCTCTTCATATAATTCATAATTTTAATCTATCCTTCGAATAAAAAGTAACACTTGAGCAGTGTCTGAAACATCTCTTGACTCACCCACGGCCAAGTGTCGGTTTTTGTTAGGCAATTGAGAGATACAACAATATTTTTAGCAATATCGGCTACTCCGAGTTACAGTGTTTGCTGACAAACTTAATTTTAAATAAATTAGCTTGTTTTTTGGGGTATTTCTTCTGCTTCTGCAATCATGCAATCCTTGATTTATTCGTAGTCAGTAAATGGTTTCAGAGGTTTCGTTATTGAATGAGCCAGTCAAACTAGGACGGGATTCTGCTTTTTGTTCACCAATTACTTTCTTAAACAACAATTGATGAGAGTTGAACCTACTTGTCAAAGATTCATATATTTCTAACCACTGGCGTCTCCGGCATGTAAAATTATGAGGGGGGACATCAAAGAAAATTATTTAAATTATACTAACTAGCACAACTTGTTTATCATTTTAGATTCCATTTGTTACCTTTCTGCTTACCTTCAGGGACCCCTTGAAGTATATCAAGAACTCTGTTATAATCGTCTCACAGCCTGAATATTATATTCCAAATGAATTATTTATATATTATTCTGTTGTTAGTATATAAATTAAATTAGAATAAAATACTGTATATTTTGTACTTCAAAATATTGTGGGGGACACGTCCCCCTTGTCCCCCGCCAGAGACGCCCGTGTTTCTAACCGTAGGTTTCCTGTATAATTTAAGTAGTTATGAAAATATTTAATCTTATAATGACGTTTTACACTATATTCTTTGAGGATTGATTTTTTATTGCAAATTACACACATTGCCTTATTCTAATTATTTGGTTCAATCACGAAATACTGATACCCCACTCTCCATTAAATGATCTGCACTCACTATCTTTCGTTCCCTTTCCATATTTATACAAATCCACACAAAAAAGACACGTAACTTTAAATCAAACCAACGGTAATTAATACTATTACAACCCAGGGTTCTGAATATATAGAATGCACAAATTTTATGTACTCATAGTTAAACACATTATTTTCACTAACAAACTATAGCCACAAAATATACTAATTGCACTATATTTCGCTTTTCAGACCGCACTAGTCACTCCAAAATCAACATTTGGAACTGCCCACCTCCCAGTTGTGTCTCACGTAATTACACCACGCATTCTCGATGCGTAGAACAATATTCGAAAGTACTCGAATCTTCCAGATAAGCGATCACGCAGCAGAAATTTTTCAGAGCATGTTCTAGTTCTTCTACTCGTTACAGTATGGTACTGTAGAATATACTTAGATTAACGAAGCACAATTGACATTTTGCGTCATTCCGCCGCTTCCCACAAGATGGTCTTGGCGCTACAGTATCCTGGTATTGTGAACTAGCTACAGGCCCGTATCCACGAGGGGTCTAGGAGGGCTGGACCCCCTAAATTTTTACTGCCCCCCTAAAATTTTCACGATAGGCTTGCAAATGAACTATAATATGGTTGAATCGCCCCCCCCCCCTAACTTCTACCGGGACCCCCCTACATTTTTGGGCTGGCTACCGGCCTGACTAGGTCTTGATCCTTGGGGCTTGGAGAAGTTAGTGCGGCCCTTAGGCTAAAAATACAGACTTGGAAAAATATATAGCTTAGGCTAGGAATATGGTGACAGTTTGTGGTCAGATTGTCTGCAAAAAATCTCTGCACAATACGAAAATTTTCGAAATATTGGATAAAAGTGTAAAAAAAATAATCTTACCTCATGGCGAATTTCTTGATTTAAAATGCTGGAAGGAAGCACCAAACTGGCTCTACAAAAAAAGACAATACAACAACATTAATTATGTATGGCAGGAAACTATACTACAATGACATACTTGATCAAAAGTAAAGTTTTAAAATACTTCCTGAAATGTGTACGCCTCAGCTGAAGATGCTAAAAAGGATTCATAGCTATGGTAATGCAAAAAGTAATGCAAAACGATAGAGGACCGATCTGATTTGATTCTGCCTAGAATTTTAGAGCTTCTGTGGGAAAAACAACTTCCTGCAATCAAATCTCATCAGTTTTATTTGATTGCAGAATGCTTCGATCAAGACGCCGTATTAGACCCATCTATTTTATATAATTTGCGTGAACTTGGCAGAACCCATTTTCGGAAATCGAACATAAACCATTCACAGATCGCTTGTCAATCGTTTGTTTACGATTGCTCACATAAAATTTTAGTTTGTTCACGATTTCTAAACAAATTACACCAAAAAGTCAAAAATCAAAGCTGCGAACTCCATATAATTGGAAACTTTTCGGGAATCGGAAATAAACCATGCAGATGGTTTGTTCAAGATCTCTTTTTATGTTTGTTTATTGACGATTAGTAAACATTTTATATCTTAATGTCGAACACTACTATCATATAACGTATTTAGAACAAGTAGGAAAAAAAAAGTTACAAGGAACTGAAGAAATACTTTTTTCAAAGGACTATTTCGAAAAAGAACTTAGATAAGGATCATATCTAATTCTGTAAATGGTACTCAACAGACAAAGAGCACAATCTCGTTTGCAACAATTTAATATCTCAAACCAATTGTGACATGAAAAAGTGGTAAAAATTGATATGTTGCTTATAATGGTGTACTTGTGGAAACTTAATTTTTTAAAATTTACTTTGCGTCCATAACATTACACGAATAGTTTCTATTAAGTGTAATTACAATAAGTTCTTGGAATTACACAATCTTAAACAGTGTTGCAAACTTTATTATCTACCATATCTCCAGAACAGTTTGAAATATCAAATTGCTGTAAATGGCATTGTGACCTTTATGTCTATTAAAAACCACTTATGCCAATAGATGAAGTATTTATCTAAGCAGTTTTTTTTTTTTTTTTTAATAAAAATTCCAATACCTTGAAACTTTGTTGGTTGCTCTCTATTCATTCGAAAGTCCGTCATATCATGATCCTAGTATTAGAGACTAAATGGCATTGTGACCTTTATGTCTATTAAAAACCACTTATGCCAATAGATGAAGTATTTATCTAAGCAGTTTTTTTGTTTTTTTTAAATAAAAATTCCAATACCTTGAAACTTTGTTGGTTGCTCTCTATTCATTCGAAAGTCCGTCATATCATGATCCTAGTGCTTTGGATGTGCGTTACTCCGTCTGTCTAATTTGCACTATTATTATTATTATTATTATTATTATTATTATTATTACAGAGGGCATCAAAATTGGGATATTTGTGACACTGTAGTGTCCTTAGGTTGCGACAATGAACATTATATGTAACATAGTAAGTTTTCCTTTAACATGCAAATTTGAAACACGCAATAAGCAGACGCAATGCCATTTGGAAAAATTTAACTGTTGGGTTAGCAACACTTAACCTTGTCGTATCACAGCGTAGCCTAATAATTTCTCCCTACCTACATTTTCACGGTATAAAATTTCAGCGTTTTTTGTCCTTTAATTTAAAAGTTACAATATATCCTAAATTGCGGAGGAACATGTATGCTAAAAGGAGAATTGGCTTTAGAGATAAGTTATTCGCACCTCATCTACGATATAATTTACTGAACATACCTTATAGGCCTATCTTAGTAAATCTTAAGGACTGGTAAATATTTGTAATAGATCAAGAAAAGGATTTTAAAATTTACCACTATTTACATTGAATGTTCAAGATACAGTACTTATGTGTGTTGCACACGTAGCCAAGACGAACTAAACTTTTCGACAATCCTCTCCCTGGAACTTAACGCTGTAGGCCTATGTAAAGTTCTAATCAAACTGCGAAATTTCTCAACTAACTATGGATTGTAATTCTAGACGTAAAATTTCAACGCACAGGAAATGTTTTTCGCTATCTACTAAATTAACAAAAGGATAAACAATCCACTAACAAACAAACTGACATTTTTTGCACGTTATTGTTATTGTTTTTCAACCACTGACGTCTTGTGACGTAACAAATGCTTTTTAATGTAGACTCATTTAGTTACGGCACATTAGCAACGTGGAGAGTTGTGAAGAAGACATGCTTACATTAGTGCGTAGATCCGGATCTTTGTTTCACTCCTTGAAGGTCACCTGAGATGTTAATAATTATTGAGGCTTAAAATTGTCAAGTAAGGTATACATAATAGAGGAAGCACCTTGAACCTTTTTATCTATTGGTTTTGTTAGCTTCTGTTATTGTGCCTTTGCAACAAAATCCTTATTTTAGCCCTTCCGTGGTTCGTTGCTTCAGAATATACGGAACATATAACCAAGTGAGTGAGGGGAAAATTAGTGAAATAAAGAAAGTGGGAAGACAACTGGGAAAACTCTTAGAATTTAAAATTTTAAATCATCACTACATTTTAAAATAGTACTCCCAATACAATAGTACTCCCAGTGTTACAGTTTGAAGTTAAGACAACAAAAATAAAATTTGTGAATATAAAGCACTACTCTCTAACTCACAAGGAAACAAACAGATTCATGTGTGACACGAAATTGTGGACGAGTTTATGAGCAAACGAAGTGTTTTTGTGTACAATTAAACCCATTAGAGGGAAAAACCTTCGATCTCAGCCGTTCTGGAGATGTAGAGGAATACGGGTAAGGCTGGTGCTCCGGTATTCTGCGAATTTTTAATATGTACAAGCAAAAGAAACTTTTAAAATGAAGAATCCCATCATCCACAAAACTTTTGTAATACGCCATCTTAGACATGAGGGTTACAAAACCGAAGAGTCTATAAAAATCCTAGGGAAAGAAGGTTTTGGAGGAGGAAGGCGAAATTAATCGAGTTCCATTGTTGCCTGAAATAGGCGTGTAAGGTGTCTATGTATAGGTTTTTGGGTACGCTGAATCTAATAAGAGCATCATTAGGTCAAATAGGATGACAAATGTGAAAAATGATGACCGTCCGAACTTTCCATTGATCTAGCGTTTAAAACTTTGTATCGTTTCACAATGTATGTTCTTACGTACAATGGTATGAGGAACTACTTTACTGTGTGACGTCAGTGTTGTTTACATGCAACAACTTTATGTGATATATAGCATATCAGGCGTACAGGTTTTAGTTTATAAGTGGAAGATACTAAACAGTTTATTTATTTCATACTTTGAGTTTTAACAAATGTCACAACTACACACTGTCGTACTTACATTTTCAACAATGTGTGTGTATGTTTCATATTATATGATTTGCTTTTCTATAGCGCTTTTGCACAGAATATTACCTTGTACTTTTGTTCACATAATAACGTCTCTGTTTCTTTGGCAATATAATTAATACATTTTCATATCACATTTTCTCATTTTCTATGAACTAAAGATTATGTATTAGCAGGTAATATAGAATTTTGTTCTTCGTATCAATGTCGTTTGTAATTTCTCATAGCCCCTCCTTTTTCCGGCCCCAGGTGAAAGCCATACCACTCACCTCAAGATTCAATGCCACTTTTATTCGCTCTGGTGTATCTTTCTTAACGTTTAAATGCAATTTTCAAACATATTCACTCCCAACATAGTCGAAAATCCGCAACATAACTATCAGGGTACCTACTTTGTCCTTACCTCTCTACATCTCCGGAACGGTTCAGATCGAGGGGTTTTCCCCTCTAATGGAATTCATTGTTCACAAAAAACACTTCGATTGCGCATAAATTCGTCCACAATTTCGTGTCACACTTGAATTTATTTCCTCGTCAGTAACAATACTGGTTTTAATTTCTTGGGGGAAAACAAATGGAGGGATAGACATTTTTAGGGCATTTTTTTTTTAATTCTATACCGAAAAGAATAGTTTTGTATATGTAACCTACATTATAACGTATCATTTCCTGGTAGACTAATCGGAAGGAAAGGGGAAGGCACCGCTACCGAAGGGCTCTCGCTCTCCACTCTGGCATAGTCACTGCCGTATCTGTTAACCTGAATCACTACTAAGATACTGACTCTGTAAGTACTTCAAATAATGTAGGGTCTAACTATAAAATGAAATGAAATTCGAGTTTTACGTCCCACGGTTAATGTGACTATAATTGCCACTTGTATTATAATAGTAACTTAAAATTTCCAAGTTTTAGTTTGCAAAAGTGCATGCATGCATGGTCTCCCTGTACATCTCACAGCTCCTTTAAACTGAAGGTGGAAAGTTTCTGGGAAGTGAATTTTCGGATAATCATCTCGCTTTCCCTCGAAAAGGCCCTAGAACAAACTACTTGTTGGGATTGCAAGAAGGAAATATTAGTTGAAAGGAGTGAATTCCGTGACGACAGACCTGCAATCAGGAAAGTCTAATGTGGATTCATTTATTCCTTAAATTTTTACCCTGATCACATAAAAGAATTGGAATGGTGTGATGTCATATCCTAGTCCTTGCCGTGTGGCGCTACTTCTTTTCCTACAGCATGAGCTAGAAGTGAAAGCTAAGAGTACTGTGTTACGTTCCAGATAAGTCATAGTAAGAAAGATACAGCCAAATTCAGATTTCCAAACTATGCTGTCATATTATATTATATATATATGGGACTGTCCATCCCATCTGGTAATATATATCAGAGCAAAACGTTAGTGAGACATCTTTAGTTATGAATACAGTGTCCCAGGAATACATTCTAATTTCGCCCTTATCCTAAAATTGCAGCCGGAAGTGGGAGACTCAACCACTTCCGGTTTCAGTAATGTATTCCATATAGTTAAAAACAACAACAGAACTAGAGTTTTTCCCTAGGTGAAGCCACAGACAGGACGTGGGTGGAGCATATTCTTGGAATTCAGCGTTCCAAAAGTAGATTCCATGGTAGCCCTTCTCTCTTCCTCTCTACTGAAACCAGAAATGATCTCTGTGTCATTTCTGACTTCAATAAAGAATTACAGTATTTTCCTGATGTTAAACGGGACCCACTTATTTAGATTTTCAACAGATCAAAGTGAAAAATAGTGTAGAAAACAGCGATCGCAAGTTAAGCTAGAATGTATTTATTTTATGGCAAAATAGAAAAACTTGCCTTCCAGAACTTTAACTCACTCTTTAAAAAAACTTCTTGTTCTCCAACTCCTGTATTCATGGATCGGCACATTTACGAAGAAAATATGAGTTACTCCAGTTTGCAGTTTGTAAAGCATCATTTATATTATGTGACCTTGTTCTCTTGGCTTACTGTTCACGTGTCTTATGTAAGCATTTTGACTCATTTAATGCAGGCCTATTTGCTGCGAATGAAATCCCAAGGATTTTAACTCTGTGTGAAGGCGTAAACATTACTTCCTTTAGATAATCTATTTCAACGAAAATACAGCGTTAAGGAGAGGGGAGGGGAGAGAGAGAAAAGTTTATTCAGTATTAAAGTTTTGGTTATGCAATATTTTTGAAGAAAACAATCCTTAATGTTGAGTTCATGGCCATGATAAGGATTTCTTATTGAGGTTTAATTCAGTTGGGTTTTGACATAAAGTACATGAATATGCAGTGGCGGCTCTAGAGGTTTGTAAGAGGGAAGTCGCAGTGGCAGAGAACCGAGTTTTCTTTCCCTTCCCGCAACACAAGGGTGCCGATCTTGAGAGGTCGTGCGGCTCCGGGCCCCCCAAAGTTCATGTAGGCTCCCGCATTGTATTTACGAATATACAATATTTGGCATAATTTGAATGCACTTTGTCTTAAAATCTTCATATATTCCTTCTGCATGTGAATTCCCCTCCCCCAATTTACAGAGAAATCGCCGCCCTTGCCTCAACACCCCCAGCTATGGAGCCTCAAGGCTTTTAAAAGGCATTCTTTAAATTCTGATATGAGGTACAAAAAAAAAAAAAATAACGAATTTGGCATTGCATACCATGTGTCCAGTATGTTTTACATACAGAATTATTGAACTTAATTCTAATACATTGCTGAGCACAAAGAAATCAAGCTATTCAAAAAGTAGAAAACAAATTATGCTGCCAACACTGCTAAATCCATTTCTTTCATTTGCAATTCTTAATCGATTATGTAACAAAAATCATTCTTAGAAACACATTTACATACATCCTTATTATCAACGTAATTGGAAAGTGGAAAAAAAAAAAACGAAAAGAAATGGGAATAGCTTGATACATTATTTATTGATTCTAGGAATGTCTACGAGTCTTAAGACGAAAACCTTGTACAGCGTTCTTACATAATTTGGAATATCGAAAAAGCTAGTTAGATTAATTAACATTTGTTTAAACGAATCCCAAAGTAAATCAGAGTAGGAAAACTCCTTTTCACGAACTTTCATTTCACGTCAAGAATGACTTGAAACAAAGAGATAAGGTCTACGTTGTCCTTATTATTATTCAACTTTGTTCTAGAGAAAATCATAATAGGAAAATCGTAGATAGAAAAATCATCTATAAGGAAAACCATAGATAGAAACCAGTCTAGTGCTGAATCATCTTCACTAGGTTATGACGTATGCTGATGATGCAAATATAATAGGGGAGGTCTTATTAAATGCTTGCAGCAACATGGGTTTAGAAGAAAATACAGAGAAAACTAAATACATGGAAGTTTGTCCGGATCGTAATACTTCAAATTATGAATGCGTTAAAATATCAAATAATATTTTCGATAAAGTGGATACTTTCAAATATCTGGGATTAATATTAACAGACCAAAACCATATTGAAGAAGAAACTAAATGCCGACTAAAACCAGGAAATTTGTGTTATTCACTTCAAACCTTTTGTAGTCGCGAATTCTGTCGAGGAATTTGAAGCTTAATACTAAATAAACGGTAGTTTATATATAAACGGTAGTTATGTCTGTTATATTCTTTGGTTGCGAAATATGGTCGATTACTCTGAGAGCAGAACGTAGACAAAGTATTTGAGAATAAAATTCTGGCTGTTAGACGAATATTCGGACCCAAAAGAAACGGAGATGTGGAATGGCGGAAACTACAAAACGCGGAGCTGTATAATTTTATACCATCTACCAACCGTTGGTAGGGTCATCAAGTTTAGGAGGCACCGGTGGGCAGGTCACTTAACCAGAATGGAACAAAGTAGGAATGCTTTCAAACTTTTAACTGCAAATTCAATCGGAAATCGATTATTAGGAAGCCTTAGATACAGATAGGAGGACAATTTTAATAGATCTTGCAGAAATAGGAATACAAAGTAAAACTGGATCCAGTTGGCTAAGGACAGAAGTCAATGGAGAGCTTTTGTGAACACGGCATTGCACCTCGGGGTTCCATAGGGCATAGGGTGAGGTAGTTAATGGTGGGAAGTTTATTAATTTAACTTGTGAAATAGGGGTATGATAATAATTTTATCATAATGCATTCAAATTCAAGTATGTATTCGATTTCGATCGTATATAAGACAAATGGGTAGTTCATTCGATCATTAATTTTCAGCATCAATACGTAGAATTCTTGTTTAACCTAGAATCTAAGTTACATGTGCTCTTACTGGGAATTGAATCCTAGTATGCCATACCGACGATAGGTTTGCTAATCCTATATCCACGAAAAAACTCCAAAATATGCATGAAGTCCGAAGGAACCGAATTTATTTTGAACGTTCGAGTGTTTCCCCGACTACATGACTTTACAATTGACTCAAAACCACGATAATTCTGACCGTTAGGCTGGTAAAAATAACGGAAATTTGTGTTTATTTCTTTGCAAAATTTGAAATTTTATTTTTGGATATTTTGTTATTCTCTAGATGCATTTTATGGCTATTTATTTGAACTACAAGTGTAACAGTTACATATTTCTCAAGTTTGTGTTATGCATTCTTTCACAGTAATACTTGACTTTAAATCAATTTAAAGTTTTGTTCAAAAATATTCTTTATAAAAAGTACGAATATATAAACTGTTATTACATTTCGAAATATTATTATTAATTATTATTATTATTATTATTATTATTATTATTATTATTATTATTATTATTATTATTATTATTATTCGTTATACGTAGGAGAGTTGTATCGAAAACTAATGCGAAGCTCTCTCTCGCATTTAAAACAAGGAGTCAATCCCGAACAAAGATGTTATAATGATCCCGAGAGAACTAAAAGCGTTCCCCATTCCTTCCTTCCATTCAGCGCGATCAACACAGAGCTTACATGCTGACTACCGAATTTCATTCCAGTCATTGCAAATGCATTAAAAACTAAAGACTGCAGTCACAAAAAACAAAAACAAAAAAAGTAATTCATTGACGTAAGGCTAAGCGTTTAAAAGTGTGTTTTGTGACTGCAGAGGATGCTAGAAAGAACCAAGCCAGAATATGAGAACAGAATAACATCAACCATGGTGACTTATGCTATGTTGCCATCTCTCTCAAATGGACATAAATGAGGGTTACAGACTCCATCTATATTAAAGTAATTAAAATTTGCGTTGGACCGTTCCTAATTTGGAAACAGGAACAAAAATCTATATTATTTACTTTAAGAAAATTTTTCTTCGGAGTAATTAGGAAGATACGTGACTTCGTGACTACATTCGAGAGCCGCCCCTGTGATTTAAAAACAAAAACAACAAAAAAGGGTGAACGTAGAAACACTTGTTAAGAGCAGGAGTTTTACAGAAAAAAATGTCGAGACAATTATTCGCAAAGCCGTAAGAATTAATTCGATCCACGACTTATTTTAAGGTTAAGAACAGTAATGTTCAAAGGAAGTTCGACATACACAATTTTCTCCTTTTCTCTATTCATAACCTTAAGGAGGGCTGCGGCATCCCCTTCCCTCACACAGACAGATGTACAGGTACTGTTTACATTTTTCGTCCTTTTGAATTCTTGTGCACATATTACAAGTAGCATGTGTGTCACTGTTAGGTAGTTAACAGTGCGCCTGTTTCATATATAATACGGGATAAATTACTCCAACAGAACTCCATCAGGTTGGCAACTAACGGCAAACATTTTAACGTCATAAAATTAATTTTCTCGATTTTCTCGAAAACTACGCATAAGAATTTTACCTTCAAGCATGTCAATTTAGTCAATTTATTCATGGATAAGACAACAAACGTTTAAACTTAAGAATTAATCATAATTTACCACATTGCAATGTCGTCTTGCTAGTGTTGTAATGAAAAGAGTCATTAGTGTCAGTATCAGTTCTTATCTTAACCCTTTAATTCCGGCCCGTCGTACACGAATACAGGATTTGTTAAAAAAAAAAAAAAAAAATCAAGCGAGGGAGAGGAGAAAAAATTGAGACTGCACTGGAATACTATTTTGGTATATTGGAAATAGAAATTTAATATTTTTCTTAATCCAGAGGTGGAAGCGCTTGGCCAACTCCGGAGGTGTGTTTGTACCTCCCCCGAAATTATGCCTAGGAGAAATATTACGTGCAAACGTTCGGCTAAAACCGTCCTAATAGCAGTGGAACGCATATCTGTACAGCCTGTATAGTGCGTAAACCTAAAAGTTTTTTAAATTTTATTATTTTCAATAATTTTTCAGATATAAAGAATTTTCTAGTTTGATGTCAAAGGTAATTTGATCATCATCATCATTTGCAGCGCATAGGAATTCATCGATCTTATGGGGGTTAATACTTTATAGGTAGCATGGTTGGGGGGGGGGTTAATACTTTATAGGTAGCATGGTTATAGCAGAATATCAATTTTTAAGTGTTCAAAAAGTTAGATTTTTTCCTTAAACTACTCACGAGAATACTATTTCGTACAGTTCAATCAAATCTGTTGATTTGTATATACCACATCTTTGGATTTTTTTCGTTCTTTGTTTGTTTCTTAAACGGTAAAAATATTATAGAATCTATAAGGTGTCGTACAAAGCTTTTGAAAGAGAGATGGATGTTCATTCTCTTAAATTGGCTTTAAAATCACTTTCGAAAGAATGGAAATCATTACCACTTATTAAGTGGAAGATCTACTTGTACAGCGAATTCGTACTTTAATTACATGTAACGCAATAGTTCTGAAAGACATAAAAGAGAAGTCTGCATGAGATGAATATTAAAATGGTTATTGAATCCGTAACTATTAAAAACGTTGATCAATAAGAGGCCAAAATACGATATCGATTTTTGAAGGAAGTAACTAAGTAAGTAGTAAGTTAGTTCGTTCTAACTAACTAAGTTTATCCTCTTTATTAATAAATCACTATCTTCGATCAATAGCTCGAAGAGTGAGATAAACCTCACATCGAAGAGATTAAAGATGGACAAAGACTTAGAGAAGCTACGACAATTCTACAATCTTCCAAAATTCATATGCGTCACATGTAGTGAAGGTAATGTTTATTTTCATTTTTGAATTAGTAAATTCAACAAACTAAACGGCGTGACAAACATCTTGGCATTTGAAGGCGGCGCTCCAAGTTCCCTTTAAATGTTGCTAGCAAATTGGCGGCCTCCGGTATTGCCACGTTTATTTTGTACAATTCACTTCAGTCTATCTCCTGCCACCTGATCGCGCTGTAGTTCGTCTGCTTAACTAAGCCATAGCCCACACCCCTTTGCCACTTGGCAACGTCGTGTCAGAGCTTGCGTTTTATTCGTTTAGCTGAAATGCCAAGATGTTTGTCTCAGGCTTTAATACACCATGTTATGAACATTTGGTCAGTTATGCATCTGGATTCGAAACATGATGCATAGAAGTCAGTTACTTTCTCAAGCAAATATTACGTGTAATGACAAGGGAAAACAAGCATGGGAGCAGTATTGCCATCCAGCATTCATTGCGCACCAGCCTGTTGCGCTGTTTCAGATTTCAATTGTTCTATCCCTTTTCAGAAACTACTACTAGAATCGTACGAGAAGGGGCAGAACTTTCGTGGTGAGATTCGAAATGAGAGAGCTCTTTCAATAGGAACAAATACACATTTTCTTTCAAAGTATCACTGACATTTTCGAGACGAGAGAGCATCAACTCATCTCTCATGCGCAACCGTTACTACTCCGGCATCTTGGACTCAGTGGTGTCTCAATATTTCCAGAAGACGGAAGTCAGATCGGCAGGGACTGCAAAATCTGCTGCTTTGACCCCACCTTTTCCCCGTGGAACAACGAAATTCTTCTAGGGGCCATAGGTCCCATCGTCCTCAATGTCTGCTATCAGTGTTTTCCGAGTATTACTTTTCACCCTAACTCCTTCCAGGGGGAAGGTGAAATTACTAGTGTACAAGAATGTGCAAAATCCTTGAACAAGATGAAATGAAAATGAAATCTAAGTTTTACGTCCCACGGTTATGCCGGTTAGGCTAAAGGAGACGGTAATGATGAGAGATGAGTGAAATGGTGGAATGAAGAAAGTGGGAGGAAACGGGAGAACCGCGAGAAAACCCACGAGCGCGGTGTTTGTCCACCACAAAGTCCACACGACGCGAGCTAGGATTGAACCAGGGACCCCAAGCACAGGAGATGAACGCTCTACCACTGAGCCACCGGGCCCCCTCCTGGAACAAGATATCAAAACTTTAGACCACAGGTATCGTCTACAGTTCCGAAGGCATGTCAGTGACAGGTGTTACCTACTGACTAGTATAAAAGAGTTATCTTACTACAGTGACACTGTATCCCATGTTTTCTAGGCATAGTTTATTATTATACAGAGATCAGCATGGGTATCAATGTTATCAAAGTGCTGTTTGTGTAAATTTTACATATACATACGTATTATATATATATATATATATATATATATATATATATATATATATATATATATATATATATATATATATATATATATATATATATATATATATATATATACACACACTACCCCCGAAAAGTTTCCGGACAAACACAAAATAAAGAAATTTTCAAAATGTAATATAAGAATGCTTTATAATTTGCTCACAAATGAAAGGAGAAACATTTTAGAATCCGACAGGAGAAAAGGTCTTGGCCTCTTGTAGATGAATTAAGGAAAATAAACTTAAATATCGCGCCGCTGTGATAGTGCATTACGTACGCGTGCGATACAAAACGACCATTACACTGCAAATTGAAGGTCGAACACACAATAAATGCATCATAGGTGTCTCTCAAGCTGCTATGTCTACTTCTCTCTCAGATCTCACTGTTGGGAGTTGTCTATTTCACGCTAGTTGTTGTATGTGTGTGTTGAAGTGAGGTGTAAAGTGTTCCCTATTAGTCAGCATAATACCCCGTACGAAAAGGGAATTGGGCATTGAAACGAGAGCAAAAGTAGTTACTTTACGAGAAGAAGGCTATACAATATGGGAAATAGCCGCAAAAGTGAAAATACCCCATACTACAGTGCATGATAACTTAAAACGATTTGCTGAAACAGGGGAAAATCGCTCTCGAGGAAGATCTGGAAGGCCTAGACCTACTTCTGCAAGGGAGGACAAGTACATTATAGTGACAAGCAAACGTGAAAGGTTGAAAAGAATGCCCCAAATACAAGGTGAAGTGAACGAAACTCGCGAAAAGCCGATCAGCTATGAAACTGTACGGACGCGGTTAGTTAATGCAGTACTAAACGTTCATGTGACAACTAGGAAACCGCTCTTGTGCCCTCAAAACAAAAAGAAGAGATTGTTGTGGGCAAGAAAATTTGCAAGCTTGGGGCCAGAGCAGTGGAACAAGTGCTTATTTACTGACGAATCAAAGTTCGAGCTCTTCAGTCATAGACGCAGGGTTTTCGTGCGTCGCTCCAAGGGCGAAAGACTGCTTCCGTCGTGTATTTTGCCAACGTAAAGCACGGGAGTGGTTCTGTGATGGTGTGGGGTTGCTTTGATAACAATTAAGTGGGTGATTTAGTGCAAATACAGGGTGCAATGCAGAAAGAACAGTACCACCAGACTTCGATAAGACACGCAGTGCCATCTGGGGAGAGGCTCATTGGTCGTGGGTTCATCATGCAGCAAGACAATGACCCAAAACACACATCCCGACTTTGTAGAGGGTATTTGTCAGCAAAACAGCAACAGGGGGATCTCAAGAATACCCCCACCGTCACCCCACCACAATCACCGGATTGTAATCCAATTGAGTTTTTATGAGATGAACTTGATAGGGCAGTTCGAAAGATGTGTCCCTCTAGCGAGAAACAGTTAAAGTTTCTTCGCAAAGCGTGGATAGCAATCAAACCCGAAACTCTGCAGAAACTAATACGGCGAATGCCCAAATTCTGTAAAGCTGTTATCACAGCACATGGAGGCTACTTTGATGAATCAAAGATTTAAATTTTTGACAAAACAATGGTCCATTTATGTATTTTCCTCTCAAATATATATTGTAGGTTCCAGATAAAAATAAATTCCATTGATGTGTCTTTGCTTTTTCTCGAATACACGTAAAGTATACATAAACCTACTTTGTACGGAAACTTTTCGGGGGTAGTATATATATATATATATATATATATATATATATATATATATATATGCGCGGATCCAAGGGGAGTGCTATAGCACCTCTTGCCGCTCAGGTATACACTGGATAAAATGCGTTTCAATCCTGCTTTCTTTACACTGGATAAAGCGGTAAATTATCATTTAGCCCCTCCCTTAACCATATCCTGGATCTGCGGCTGTGTATTATAAGACCATTTATCTTGATACACTCTTGTAACATTTAAACCAATAGATACTAAACGCTGAAATTTCGTGTCATGGAAATATCGGCAGGTGTACATTGTTTCGCATACTCTGTGATACCACAAGGTTAGAAGTGTTCCCAATTTACCACAAAGTTGTATTTTTAAAATGGTAGTACGTCAGTTTACGTTTACATGTAAAACGAAAACTTACAATGCCACAATTATCATACAGTGTTGCAGACTCAGCACACTACACTGAAACAAAGTTTGAAAAACAAAATTTTGGACGGTTCTATAAAATAACACGAGTAAGACGTTCGGGGTAATGCACTCCCAAAGTGTCTTAATATTGAATATAATGATCATCATATGACGTATTTCGAAGAAGCAGAACGAAGTTACAAGAAACTAAAAATTTAACTCTTTTCAAAGGACTTCATTTGGAGAAAGTGTTCAGATAAGTGTCACATCGATGTAGTGTTTAATATTTTGTAAAGATCAGTTGAATTATTTTGTATGCATATAAAAAGAAAAAAGGATTGAATTAGTGGTATTATATTGTAGTTGGATACACTGAGTGTGAAAAGTTAGTTCAATAAGTTAGTTGGAGAGGTACAATCCTAGTGTTAAGACGTCCGTGCGACATTGTAACAATTGTAATATCTAACGCTAAAATATAGTTATTCAATATATTAATGAGCAATAATTTAACATACAAACGTATTAACCCGTCCATGCGAGCTTTTATTATAGTGTGCTATCGAAAGAGATTTATATAAAAGAAGTTCAGTGGAGTCAGATTACAGAGGACATTATTCTTTCGATAAAGAAGAAAAAGAAACATTGCATCGAATTGCGTACATGATTTTTTCAATATAGAGAGATCATAATGCATTTACAGTAATTTGACTTCAAATCATTCCAGAGACATGAAAAAATGATAAAATAGCTTAAAATGGCGTATTTGTGGAAACTTTTTAAAACAATTTTTGTTTACTTTGCTTCTATACAATACTTTTTAACAGGTGTAAATACAACAAGTTGTGGTAATTACATTATTTTACCAGCGTTGCAAACTAAGTTTTTTCATGTCTCTCGAATGTTTTGAAATATCAAACTGCTGTAAACGCATTGTGAACTTACATCTATTGTAAACAGTCAATGCAATTGGATCGTGTATTTAACCAAATAGTTTTTCGAAATAAAGATTTTTGAAAAAAAAAAAATCAAATTTTCAATCCCTTGTAACTTTGTTCGTATTCATTCGAAATCCGTCACACTATGATCATGGTATTACTAGGGGCGGATCCAGGCTGAATGTTTGGGGGGGGGCGGTTGTTGGAAGTCAGTAGATTTTATTTTACGTTTATACTACAAAGGTGAAAATTCTTCGGATAGGTTTTATTTTTAAAACAAAATATATCCTATTCTGAGGGGGGGGGGGCAATCGCCCCCACCTGGATCCGCCACTATTACACATTAAAGTACTTTAGATGTTCATTGTTACATTTCTCTCTCTTGCGTTATTACTGCTGAGAGGCCACAAAATTTGGATGTTTGTAATACTATAACACCCTTAATTTGAAAAACTGAACAACACGTGTAACACTAAGTTTTCTTTAATACAGATTTGAAATAAGTAATAAGATGACGTAGTACCATTTGGAAAAATATAACTATGTTGGGTTGGCAATTATGTTTATTTTGTGGTATTGCAGAATATACCAAACTATGTTCCCCTGCCGATATTTGCATGATACAAAAGAAGTTCAGAGTTTTTTGTTCATTAATTTAGAAGTTATACGAGCTTATCAAGATAATGACCCATCATGTACATATATAGTGGTTATTACTCTTAACGACACACTATTAAAGTACTTTTTGTCTAACTAAGAATGGCTATTATCTCGGACTATTGTTAAGTTGTGGAACTTTTAAAAGTTTGTAATTTGCCAAATATTATTTTTTAGGACTAACTCAACTAAAATACTATAAGGTTCTCATTTAACAAAGACGTTTATCGTATGACCTTGTGCAAACCAAACAAATAATGGGTTGTATGGACGATCACGACAGGGTCTGTCATTTTCAAATACATAATCTTGTCTAAGTTTTTTAAAAATGAATTTCTTTCTCACCTTCTCTTATCATGCAACGGGAGAAATAAGCGTGAAATTTTGATGTATACTTGGTGTTTTTCCATCCATTGAAGAAACGCTTTTAAATTACATAATACGGCTTTATTTAAAAAAAAAAAATAAAAAAAAAGGATCATCAAAATGGTTATTTTGATGATCTTGAGAAGTCGAAGCTTATGTTATTATCAAGTATTCTGCCTTTCGACAGGTCCTGGGACTAATGAGGGTTTATTACTTTTTTTCTTTTAATAGATTTGAGCCTGGAGATGTTTCTTCCACGTTTCTCGATCTATGTACGAAGAAATATTATACAGGGTGGACCATATTTCTTGACACGCCCTTTTAACTTTCAAACTAATAGACAAAAAGAGCTGAAATTTTGTACCAAGCAAACATCGACAGGGGACAGCATTTGGCATAATCTTCAATACCAACTAACAGTGTTGCCAACTCAACACAAAATTTTTTTAAATAGCAATACGTCAGGCTATTGCATTATTTATTTATTTATTTATTTATTTATTTATAGAAAATACTACAGGTAAAGTACCCATTTACAGTATTCGTAACAACAGATAAACATGTACCAGAAGGATAAGCACACAAGTGATAATTTTAATGACTGGTTAATCATTAATTCTGTCAACTTAGAGAATTTACTGCTTGCTCAAATTTAGTGAAGGACATTCTGAATAATCAATACTTGAATCAACCACACAAAGTTTGCTGCAGAGGTCACACATGCTCCAAATAGTTGAGTTTTTCATTATATTGGTTTTTAATGTTCGACAGTGAAATAAGCCAGATTTTGGACGTTTTCCGATGTTCGGAACTTTAAATTTCAGAAGTTTAAGTAACTGCGACACTTGGTTTGGTTTATAATTTTGTATAGAAGGTAGAGTAACCGAACTTTTCTTCTGCTGTCAAGGGATACAGTGTACAGTCGTTTAATTAACGATTGGTATTTCAAATTTAGGATATATACCTGTTTCCTTGAAAACTAAGTACCTTGCGAATTTTCGTTGTATCGTTTCTATTTTGCGACTATATTTTTTTGCTTGCAGGGTTCCAGATTCCGGCAGAGTATTTAAGTTCCGATTTAATGATTGCATTATAGGTATATCGTTTTTAATGTGTCTTGTTCCTTGAAATCCCTTCCAGTTCTTATTGTATACCTCAGGTTTCTATAAGCTTCGCTCATTTTTTTTCTTTTCACGTGGTGGGAAAATGTTAGTTTGGTGTCAAAAGTGACCCCGAGGTCCTTCAAGTCACCGATCCTTTTAATATTGACGTTGTCAATGCAATAGTTATATTTTAGGGATACTTCAAATCTACATCTGAAACAAACCACACAATTCTACACGTATTACGAAGTGTTGTAAACCAAGGACGCTACAGTATCGCAAACATCGAAAAGCAACCGAATTTTGAAAAGTTCTACAACAGTGACTACGAAAGTAACGCAGATGGAATAGCATACATCCAAAATAACAGTGTCGAATACTACGATCATCATATGACGTTATTTCGAACAATAGAAACAAAGTTATACGGAATTGGAAACTCTACTTTCTTCGAAGGAATATTTCGAAAAAGTGTTAGGATAACTATCATGTTCAAGATTGTAGGTTTTCAATACACAAATACCGTAAGGCATTTAGGGTAATTTAATCTCAAACCATTCGAGAAATATGAAAAAAGTAGTTAAATTTGATATTTTGCTTAAAATGGCGTATTTGTGATATATTTTTAAAACACTTTTTGATTACTTTGCTGTCTATGACATTACAACAATACTTTCGGTACGTGTAATTACCAGTCCGCGAAATTACAATTTTCAGCAGTATCGCAAACTTGAACAGTTTTACCATATCTCCAGAAAAGTTTGAGATATCAAGTTGATGTACACGAAATTATGATGATCATATCTATTGAAAGTTACCTATACAACTGGAGGTAGTTTTGTATTTAAACAGTTTTTCGAAGGAAAAAACAAAGAGCAGAATTTTCAATCCTTTTAGCTTTGTTACTATTCAATCGAAATCAGTCATATTATGATCATACTATTAGACGCTAAAATATTTTAGATGTTCATAACCCTGACAGTCTCACTTGCGTTGATACTGCTATAGAGGCTACCAAAATTTGAATGTTTGTGATACTATAGCGTCTTTAGTTTACAACTCTGAATAACAAGTCTGATATTGTAAGCTTTTGTTTAACATTTAAAGTATGCAATAACCTGGTGTAGTGCTATTTGAAGAATATAACTTTATGTTGGGTTGACAATACTGTTAATCTGGTTGTATCGCAAAGCAAAGTTATTAAAACAATGTCCCGCTGCCCATATTTGCATGATGAAAATTTTCAACTTTTTTTTATTTATTTATTTATTATTTTGCCTGTTTAGAAGTGATAAGGGCAAGTCAAGATAAATGGTCCATAGACAATATATATTTATACTTAATTAGGGCCACGGTCAGATCTTTTCGTGCATTCTCTACTAACTTAATACATAATAACAGTACAAGAAAAATCTAATTATGAGTAGTTGAGCAGAGATGTTAAGCAACTGTTAACCGCTTCCCGGATTAACCCGAGTTATTTCGTTTTACTAAGTAGGCCAGTTCGGGTCGAATTTTCTTCCCAGGCGCGACTATGTTGTACACGAAATATCGCGGGATAAATCACGAAAGAACGGTCGACGAAACAAAGTGCGAATTTGCTCGTCCTAGTTCAAATTGAAGCAAATACGGAAATCTTAATCACTCGGGTTGCTCCGTCAGGATCTGGTTACTTCGGATAAAGTTGACCGGGAAGTGGTTTTAAACAGTAATTCTGCTTATGTTTGCATTATTACAAACGATACCGATATTACTGAATAAAAAAAATTAATTAAAACTTAATATCTGACGCTAAAGAAAGTGAGCATGCTTTAAGACTTTAATGTTACCTCAAAATCTACAAACACACAAAATGTACGATAGCAATAGGAAAATTCTAAAAAGGCATGTGAACTTGCCAATTTTACTATGAATGCTTGTCGTATATATATAATAATATTTTATATATTATTTATCTAATTACTTTTCTATATTTAGTTTCATTCATTAGATATTACAATTTTTGTTTAAGTATTTATTTTACTCTAATGTTTACAATCCAGAGCACAATATAGAACATTCTATGTTCTGTTTGTATGTAGATCCTTAACCTGTGTTGTTTAGAAACGAAAATGGTAAATACCAAGCAACAAGGAGGATGTGACGTCAGTATTTTAGTATATTCAGCACCAATGCTATGGGATATTGGACCTACAGCTCTAAGTGGATTCAAATCAGTAATCCGGTCTATATCCGGCGCAAGCAGCCCTACTAGGAATCGAATCAAGAAGCATAAGCACGAAAAGCACACACGCTAGCCATTAGATCGCGAAGTGTATAATCAGGGACAGATACAAGATTTCCCCAGGGCGGAGGGAAGATCGAGACAAGTGTAGTCACGAATACACATACTGATACAAACGTGCACCTAATAGCTAGGAACATAATGTATAAAGAACAATTATTTACTCACACATCTCTATTGACTGCAGCAAAACTATAGTACCTGTAGTATAGTGTATGAGTAAGCAAATTTAGTACGTCTTAACATTCACAGGACTGCACACCCTTCGAAAAACCTCATGGGGGCAATTTGCCCCTTGTTCCCCACTGCATGCGGCCATGGGTACAATAGTTTCTGGAGTCTACTATTAGATAAAGATTTTATGTTAAAGAATTTTCATAATTTTTTTACACCTTATATTACTATTTTACTTTAAGTTAAAAATCGTACAAAACGAAAAGCCAAAGTAATGGGCCTACCTTAATTTTGTAGAACCTTGAATCTCTCATTAATCAGTTTCATGAGACAGGAGACTTTCTGAAGAACACCATTCAGTAATCAACACGCAATAAACAACTTAAAACCTAAACGTAGAACTTCACAAGATTTCTCCAAGTATTAAGTAACAGCTCTGCGAAGAAGTATGAAGCACTGAAACTTAACGTCTATTCTAAGTGGTTATAACCATAAAATGAGAGAAAGGATATACGCACTAAGACTGGATTACCCCGTAATTTTATGTTCATTTTACTCGCTGATTATATAGATATTTTTATGGTATTTAGCAATCAAAGAAATCCACAGCATCTCTAACCATGTTGTAAAAACAAAGATCTTTATTAAAAAAATAAAGTATCATTTGACAATATCTAGCTCAGTCTTGACGTCTGGTACTTAGTAAATGTTCAGATAAATATTTACGACTTTGATTATATATCCATAATACAGTTATCTGAAAATAATATATAAAAATTGTTTGCGCCTTTTTAATCACTTAAGTACTTAGTACAGTCGACAGCAGTTCGAAGTCTGTAGTATGCTGAAAAGAAATAAAACCAAGAAAGACTGAAATGACCAAGGAAAGACAGGAGCCACGGTGGCTCTGTGGTGAGCGCTCACTTCAGGCGTGTGGAATCCTCTGATTCGATTCCAGCTCCCGCCAAGTGAGCTTTGTGATGGACAAACACAGTGGGGAAATTCTTCATGCCCTCTTTAGACCACTTAAAAATATTCACTTTTGGCAATTTTCCTGTCTGTAGTCCCGGTAAGCTACAATCGTGCCAAATTTCAACTTTCTACGTCAACCGAAAATACCCCTTTAATTTATGTCAGTTCATGTAGTTTTATATATAGTTAGGATTTCCTTCTAGAAATCACAATTCAAGGAAACAAAAAAGATGCAAGTGATGCAATCAATATTAAATGGTTTGAATATAATGACGTAGTTACATAATTTACTAAGGATAAAAAGTACTTTCAATTACACCAGAAACTGAATCCATTATATGAACTAGCTAATCCTTAATAGCCTACAGTTTTCACTCTTCAGTTTCTATTTATATGTTTAACCTTGATAAGCTAATTTCGTTAAAATAGAGGAAAGCCATGTGCAAAGTCCTTTTTGTCTAAAAGCAGGAACTAACCCTTTTCGAAATTATCTTTTTACTTAGTTGAATTCATTTTCAAGAGCAAAGTTCGTTGACATAATTAATACAGATAGTACAGACATCAGGTTATATATGGACAGTCTCCATATCGGATAAGACACTTGTCGTATCGTGGAATGAGTTTGAAGATTCTCTCCTGATAAAAATTCTGCCCTTGCGTGTTCAGCCACATTGTCACGAAATGTTTTCATCTCCTTGTCAGAAGCAAAGCCACGGCCTCCTTCAATTGAGGGAACAGGTGTAAGTTGCTTGGGGCGAGGTCCAGGCTGTAGAGGGAGTGGTCGATGATGTTTAAATCTGTTGATGCCGTGCTGGGTCGGCCACCGCACTTCTCGTCGGTGACGTTGCGTATCTACCAGCCGCAACCTTTCCACACTATTCTGCGATATGCTGACGAGACATTACAGTCTCTCCGTAAAACTCTACCAGCTGCCGGTGAATTTTAACCGCGGTTACATGTTTTGCCCTCAGAAATCCAATAACTGAGCAGAATTCTTCACGAGACCAGTTTTCCAAACGGAAATGAAATATGTCAGTTTTACGTCCCAAGGTTATGCCGGTTAGTCTAAAGGAGACTGTGATGATGACAACTGAATGGAATTGTGCAATGAATGAAGTGCGAGTAAACGGGAGAACTACGAGTAAACCCACGCACACGGTGGTTGTCCATCATAAAGTTCACTTGGCGCGAAGTTTTCCAAACGAGTCGTAATTTGTGTTTCCATACAACTAGCATCGTAGGTGATGGGTGACTGAAACGGCACAATGGCCAACTCCATGCAAGCTATTAAAATTTCTCTATAACAGACGAAACTCTAGTAATATCGGCCCTGTAACCTTAGTTTTTGATACTCCCTCGTAAGAACATAATAAAGAGTATTTATCATTACATAATACATTCCAATAATATGGTTTAAATTTTGTTCTATCACACACTTCATGCACCTATCGTAAAATGATTCTAATAACTTTTAGCTGAAATGAACGGGAGGTATAAATTTTGAACATTTATAAAAAATAAAAAGATAATTTCGAGAATAGATACGGGACGAGATTTCTACAACATTTACTAGATGTGACGAGAAAAAATAATTATTGTCTCGTCCCGTGGGCAACACTATTTATATACGAGAGACTAATTTATTAACTCTTGATTTTTCTCCGATAAAGACACTTTATGCCTACAACTTTGAATCTATATAAATTTGTCATAAAAGGATGAATAACATCAATCGTATACTTTAATAACCAGATTAAGCTTTATGGGCCTTATGCAGAGTCGTTTTGACGTCTGATTAATGCCTTACTATAGGTTTGACTAACAGATGGTTATCAAAATTGTATTCAGAGTCTCTGATTAGGACGTAGTATTTGACGAAGTTAATCACATGAGACTTATTAATCTAGAGCAGATTCTAATCTTCTACAAACGGTTTAGCGTGCGACACAACATTTCGTATTTCGTATTTCATATATTTTCATTTTTACAGACTACGCATGCGCTGATCTACTTTTCCGTAGTTGTCACATTTATTTTTCTCACCCGATGCATTAGGATTATATAAGTTAATCATACCCAAATCATCATTTTAGTCAGTGGCGGCTAATGTTAGCGTTGCGCAACAGCCAAAGTATTTCAAGAAAAAATATTATCAATAGTAGTAAAGAACAAAAAATATTTTTTAACACTCGCATACACTTTAAATAACATATTTTTTTTACTTCTGTAACTGTCCGTTCCGTTAATCCGTTTTAAAGAGCGAAAAATACTCCGTCACAGTCTAATTTATATTGTATTGCAGCGAGCATACAACGACCAGATTTCTTCAGGGCGGCAATTGGAGCAAATGTTAAGTCTCCTTTCCCCTATCTCAGAAGTTAAAGGGACTGGTCGTTGCAGTGCTTCTGCAACACAGCACGGTTTCCAGTGAACAAGAAGATTTTTCGCGCTAAATAAGATTTCTGATTTTTTTTTCACTAGCAATTAACAAATGGAATTTGTTTTTAAGCATTCATATTTTTAAATTACGGGACCATACTGAAGCAAATCAATATAATGACAATTAAAAAAAGTGATTGCAGAATTACAAAATAAGAAAGAAAATATCTAGTAGAGGAGAAAAATGAAAGTAGACCCGCATTTACAAGTTAATTCTTAGCTTATATTGATAATGAAGGCTTCTTCTACAGTAATTTGTGAATCAAATATTAAGTCAGTATGTAGAATCACTCCCCCCCCCTGTGGATACTATTTTAGTATAAACATATTTCTTTTATAAAATAAGTATATTTTATACTCTTGATAATTTCCACATAAAACTGTATGATGGGGAACGCCACATTGAATTTGGGACTAGTTAGCAATGCTCAGGGGCGTATCCACGAGGGGAGTCCACCGGGTCCGGACCTCCCAAAAATTTCGAAACTTGACTAACATTTGTAGACTTTCTTAACGAACTATACTTGTTTAACAGAGAAACGATTGATGTAGGCTAAATATTTTATTTTACGCCTCATCATGTACTCTTTTTCTTATAGAAATAATCGTTCTATCATTTTTTCTAAAAATATAGGTAACAGTAAGTAAGAATTATTTATCGTCTTTTCGGGTGCAGAATAAGACAGCCTCCATATTATGTAGACGTATTGGATCTCCCTCAAATACTTTGGACCCCTCCCACTTAACATTTCTGGGTGTAGAACTAGCAGTGCTGTTTGTTTTGATGTTCTTTGATTTTTATTACATGCTTCTGTTACATGCTGATCCTTCATCTGGCGGGTTTCGAGGTTTCCTTTCCAGAACATATCACATTGGTAAGCGTTGTTTCGCCTCATGTGGAAGTATATTGTGTTCATCGTGCATTGCGTAACAACCAAGACGGATGATTTGGAATGTAGTTTTTTTTTTCTTTTAAGCACATGTGTGTGTGTTGATGTATGAATATGTGACATTCGGAATTCATATACCAGTACCTCTTTTGCATTAGCTGTTTTGGTTTTTAATTATTAGGTTTAATTTTTTGTGTGTGCTTTAATTCTGTAAATAACCTACAAATTCTGAATGAATTGTATACCATGACTCCTGTAAATAACTTACAAAGAACATTGACCAGCTTTCAAGACAAAACAAGCAAAGGGCAATTCGGGAGGGTGTTCGAAAAAAAAATCCAGTTTAAATTTACAGGATATCCAGTAGTGTTGTTTGCACCAGATACATTTCCTCAATTTATTTTAAAAATAAAATGTGTTCAATGTACATTTTTTATAACACTAATCTCTGCTACGAACTCTCTTCAGTCAACGCTGAAGAGGAACTCGGATCACTGTCAGGGACTGAGTTTGCTAGAATGAATCGTTCGCAATATCTAGAAAAAATATTTAGTGAATCTACAAAGCTTCTGAAATTAATATTAACTGTACCTATGGCGTCAGCAAAAGACGAAAAGTTTTTTTCCATATGAGAAAGAATTGACACTTTCAAGGAATTGAATGTCCCAAGAAAGGTTATCGCCATTGGTTATGCTTTCCATCGAAAAAGACCTGACAATAAGAATACCAGAGTTCAACCAGCATGTATTAGACAGATTTGCTCCAATCAAAGAGAGGATAATGAACTTACTAATTAAGGTGATTAATCGGATAAAATGTTCTGCTTTTTTATTTTTTAAAAACAGAATTTTATTTAATTTCACATGTCACATAGCATTTGCAACTAAAGTTATGCTGATTAGTCAATGAGTCAACTTTATATCTTCTGTCTCTTATCGTTCGTACTGCAACACCCGAAACCACAATCCACCGGCCGCCACTGATTTTAGTTGTACTCAAAGTAGACTGAATACCAAAAAGTGCATCTTCCTTAGTAAAGAGGTTAGTATTCTTAGGTAGAGTTAGTATTCTTACTAACTAGTCTGTGACTAACCCTCTGTTAACGAATCCTCTCTGTATACCGCCCTTTGTCTTTAAATGATTATGTATCAATTAACCTACCAGAGAAATTATGTTTGACATTTTAATTGTGCACCAGTAAGACTAACACTTCACAATATTAACTTTAGTCCGAAATCTTTCACACGTCAATTACAGAACGGGGCATTAGCACTTTTCCATGAGAAAACTGCAACCTTAACAAGTGTTCAAATTCCAATCTTAACAGTGAACGTAACTACCACATTTTTATTAGTATTGCGATAGAAAGATTTTAAAAATTCCTTCACATCTCCGTGCTGTTAATGACTGTAGCGAAGGTCATCATTAAAGAAATATCATTTGGAAGATAAAGGGAATTTCTTTAACTAAATGTGATAGAGACGGTGCAAAGGGTCCCTGGTAAGTTGCTTAATGAGTTGCGTTTTCAATTTAAACAGTGGCGAAATTCTGATACAAATAAAGCAATTTATAATTTGAAAATCCATATTGCATGAACTTAGTGGTATGCCAGTATCCAAACCAATTATTAGCGTTCACCTGTAACTTTGCTATTATAATCCATTCTTCAAAATATAAACAGCTATTGTTACCTATAATCCTATCCTACTTGTTGAAAAGTCTTAAATCTATGCAGAAGTACGAAATACTTGACCCATAAATCAAGTAAGTTTGGCTGCAAAGCATAAAATTGCAGAGGAAGTTCAAACCAGGGAATCAATATTGAAACCGGAAATGGTTCAATCTAATCTTCCCGGTTTCTATTTATGATTATGAACGCATTATTGAACGCCGAAATCGGATCCGTCGGGGTACACCACAACTAAATTAAGCGGGACGTTGCAGTAGCAATTAGACCTTGTTTCCAAGAAAGCGTTAGAATGAACGCAGCGCACGTATGTCCTCAATTTGTTTTGTTGTTCTTTTCATAGAGATATGTAACTATTGAGCCGAATTACTTAGAACTGTGCAATGCACATGAGTGCAAAAATATATTGTGTCGTTTGGTTAATAAACAATTAGGGACATACGTAGAAGTACTTTCAAAAAAGTCGAGAAAAGCTTCACTTTCATCTACGGATGCGCACGAGTCGGGACATATCTCGAATCTAGACTTGACTCGAAATCGAGTCGAGACACACACTGTAAAATTCGAGAAGAGTCAAGAAAAACTTATTTCTCGACTCTAATTTTCGAGTCGAGACTGCTCGTAAAAATCTCGACTCGACTCGAATGTCTCGGAAATCTTTCTATAATTTTTAATATTATTTTAAGGAAAGTATTCATTCAGAAACAGCCTTGAAAGCAATTCCACCATTTATCACTTTAGAAAGGTACAGAACGCATAAACTTCATAGTTAATCTTACGAAATCAAGATTTAATTTTCAGCTCGATTCAGTTAATTAAAATTAATAATTAATGTCGTAATACTTGATTGAACTTTAAATATAATAATAATAATAATAATAATAATAATAATAATAATAATAATAATAATAATAATAATAATAATAGATTATCTTGTTTATATAAAACAATTTTCCGTATCCTATATCTAATTTGTATAAAACTATTGCGATAAAGTGAACGCCATAAATTCTCTTAATGAACAATTGGCAGTCTATAGTAATTTACCATAGTTATTGTGTTTTTATCACCACCTATTACTATCGATATAAACCCATTCAGGCTACAGCAGCGTCACCTGCCGAGGAATGCCTGCTACTCTGACACACGTACGGTGCATGTAGTATCAGTGAGAGTGCTGGTCGTGTGTACAGTACATACAATGGGGAAGACGCGCGATTTATCTGAGTTTGATCGAGGGCAGGTTGTAATGGCCCGGAGGCTCGGCACGAGAATTTCGAAAGCTGCAGGACTTGTCGGATGTTCGAGGAGTGCTGTGGTGTCTTCAACAAGTGGCGAAACCAAGGGGGAACGACGTCCAAACGTAGAGGGGTTGGGCGCCCCCACCTCATTACAGATGTCGGACGTCAGTTGGCGGGAAATTTCCCGTAAAACGGGAAATTCTGAGCATTGTTTGGAATGCGGGAATTTTTCTTTAAAATAGGCTGAAAACTGGAAATTCTGGCATTCTCTACTTTTCTAGGCGTACAACAACCTAGCCTGCAACATTGAGCTCTTTCTTGGTAAAAGCAGGGATAAAAGTGCGGGGAATGCGGGTGGACGCCGTCCCCCCACCTCGAAAAAAAATATGTACGGCGTCCCCTCAATTCCTAAAAAAAATTACAATGGGCAAAGATAGGCAGGGGGAACGGCGTGACGTCATGCCGCTACCTACCGTCCCCACACCTTTTCAGATCTACTTTTCCCTGGGTAAAAGCAGGGCTAAAATTGAGGGGGAACGCACGTGGATGTCGTCTCCTCACTTCCAGAAAATATCTGGCATCACCCACTTCTAAAAATTACAATAGGAAAAGAATGGTACAGGAGACTGTTTTACGTAATGCGTCCCCCTATCTTCTGAGATCTACTTTATCCCTGGGTTAAAGTGAACATCACAAACAAACAAAAGACTTGAAACATCAAGCTAATGTAAACTATTGGAAAACACCCTACTTATCGCTGCATTTTTAAACATTTTAAATTGTTATTTATTTATTTTTGTGGCAAGGAACAAGCAGTGTGCAAGTAACACCAGAATCGTGTTAAGGTTAATATAATTTAATTAAGAGTTGCTTTGCTGAACATAACATCCCTTCCAAACCACAAAAAACGCCATATTGTTCGTAAAAAAAAGTTGTACATTCTATTTGTTTAAATTTTGGCCTGCTATAGATATTGTAAATTATATCTACTGAAGTTGACGGGAAATTTTGTATCTAACGGGAAATTTATGGTTTCGGACGGGAATTTCGCTGTTACAAAACTGGTATCACTGGGCTGGGCAGACTGGTAAAACAGGACAGACAGCGAATTGTGGCCGAACTAACATCAGACCTTAATGCTGTGCAAAGTACAGTAGAAGTGTGTCTGAACACAGTCCACCGAACACTCCTAACGATGGTCCTACGCACCCGACGACCCATCCATGTGCGAATGTTAACACTACGACATCGACAACTACGACTGAAATGAACATGTGACCATCGCCACTGGACCTTGGCGCAGTGGCAGGGGGTTACATTGTCTGAAGAATCCAGATACCTTCTTCATGACGATGGCAGGGTGCGAATCCGTCGTGTTCCAAGGGAACAGCTCCTTGACACCTGCATTGCGGGACGGAAACAAGCTGGCGGCAGCGGCTTAATTATGAAAAAATGAAATGAAATGAAATCTTTGAGTTTTACGTCCCATGGTTATGCCGGTTAGGCTAAAGGAGACGGTGATGATGAGTGATGAATGAAATGGTGGAATGAATAAAGTGGGAGGAAACGGGAGTACCCCGAGAAAACCCACGCACACGGTGTTTGTCCACCACAAAGTTCACTTGGCGGGGGCTGGGATCGAACCCGGGAGCCCAAGTACCAGAGGTGAACGCTCTCTCTGGTTAATTATGATCTGGGGAACATTTACGTGAGCATCTTTGTGTCTAGTGGAGCTCGAGCAAGGCACTGACAGCCGAGGCGTATCGCATACTGCTTGTAGCCTACGTATACCCCTTCATGACGACCATGTTTCCCAACGGTAGTTGCATTTTTCGACAAGATAATGCACAATGTCATAAGCCCAGGAGTGCAATGGAGTGGTTCGAGGAATACAGGGGCGAGTTCCAAGTGATGTGCTGCCCCCAATTCGCCGGATCAGAACCCAATCAAACACATTTGGGATGTGTTGAACGTGATGACAGAGCGCATCGCTCCCTCTCCGAAATTTACGGGAATTAAGTGACATGTGTGTGCACATGTGATGTCAACTCTCTCCAGCGACCTACCAAGGATCATTGCGTCCATGTCAAGACACGCCGCCGTTGTTAATCTTGCCAAAAATGGATATAGTGGCAATTAGGTAGGTAGTCGTAATGTTCTGGCTAATATGTGTGTATATTTTAACTCGTATATTTTGTCTCGTCTCGAACTCGAGTCGAGTCTAGACAGGAACATATTTTCGAGTCGAGACAACATTTTCTCGAGACAGGCTTAAATCTCGGCTTGTGCGCATCCCTACTTTCATCGTAAAAGTTTAAAACAACTTTTTTTTCAGTATTATATTTCGAAACAGCTAGGTTACAAACCTTAGCTGATTTATCTTATTTTGTAGCTTGGACTGGAGTCCGGTAATTCCATAAACCTCTTCTATAAAAAAATTATATAATGACCAGAAATTTTTACATGTCTCAGAATATTTTCTTCCCTTGTGGGGCCTTTGATTAAAAAAAATATAAGTAAAAATGGAATCAATGACAGTTGGTAACTACATTGAGGTCTTCTGTTTATTCGGCGCAGATTAAGAAAATGAGGGTCATTTTTGAAAAATTTAGACGTGAAATATGTTAATTCATCTAGGATAAGTACACTAATATGTGGGGAATTTATTTTTTTGGTGCCAAACTTAAGTCATGTAACGTAGAAACAGCATTTAGAAGTGTTCTTCAGATTTGTACCAATACAATGAGCATTTTCGCCGATCCCAAGTGCTTCATTATTCGCGCGCTACCCTAGCCACCTGTTTTAAGTTGGTCTTGTAAAATTTACAGAAAAATTTGGGCAAGTCATTAATTTGCCCATTTGTACAGTGATTGCGAATAGTGCTTCTCCACACGCAAAGACCACAGTGATACTTTCATGCCTCTGTTTGCTATTGTTTCTCCGGACCTCATCTTCCGCTGGGTCACGAAACAAATCCTCTTCTATAAGTATACGTAGTAAAAGTGAATAGGCCCTAATAGTTTTCACTGGAATAATATCTTTCAAAGTATATAATTTGTATCCATATTTTAAATTAGTTTGCTATTGTTGGGCAGGTGCCAATAAGATAATAAAGAGTATAATGCATTAGGAAACTATTCATACCAAGAAACATATTAAAACATTTTGTTCACTGGGCTTCTGTTTGAACCACTTATTGTTCATCAGTGTAACAACTGTTTACTTAACAAAAATGCTCTCATTCATTCGGTGTATTTCACTATTCGAGTAATATTGACCTTACTCGTTAACAAAACCTAGTTCTTATAACATTATGTCAAAAGGAACAAGTGATGATACTTTCTTTTCCTGGAGACATAGGGCCTTATGCAGAGTCGTTCTGACGCGTGATTAGTGCCATACCAAAGAGTTCGACTAACATATGTTTCCTGCAGAAGTCAGGCCTTTAGTAGATATGACGCTAAACATACGTCAAAACGACTCTGTATAAGGCCCATAGTGTATTACTTCAGTCCCGCCATAGTAACCTTTTTTTTCAAACAGCTAGAACAAACGAACTAGTTTAAAAACCAGTTTTTTTTTTTTTTTTTTTTTTTTTTTACATATTTCGTATTGCTCAACGGAGTGCTTCGTGGAGCAACAAAGATGAAGAACAGGGAAGTGATAGTTGACTGAGTTGAACATTTCTGTATTTTGAAGCGGGCGAGTGGCATTTTTTGCCGGTCCCAAACGTTTCAGTATTCGCGCGCCATCCTAGCTGGTCATATAGTGTACGGAAAAATTTGGTCAAGTCTTTAATTAGCCCATTTGATGCCGAGAACAAAACCCAATCAACCCCTGCGAAGCTTCTAACCCGTTCCTATTATTACTATTACTACAATTACCACCACTACTACTACTACTACTACTACTACTACTACTTTTACTATGAATCCGTATAGTAAAACTGCAAACTTATTTTATTGAAAAAAAAAGTGTTATGAAAATTTTAAAAAATAGGTAATCACTTTTGAGTATTATTTTCAATCTTATTATATGAAAATTTTAAAAAATGAAAAAAAAAATCCTTAGGCTGGGTTTGAACCCACGCAAAAACTATTTTATTTACTAGCATTTTGAGCTAACATGCTCTGCTACGAGGGCCGACAGCATTTTGTGTTTACTTTCTGCTATATCTAGGTCATGACTCGATGTCCTATCTGGATCGGCTAATAAGACCAGATACCTGATACGTTTGGGATCCGTAAATATGCGGGCGAGTGTAATGCGCAATTTCATTAGCTGCTTAACAAAACTGCTTGCAGCTAACAGAGTTAAAGTCCAGATGAGAACGACTAATTATTCTCTTCGAACATTTTGGACAATGTCCAGTTATTTCTCTAATTACCTGGGATTGATTTATATTTTCCGCATCATCCTTCGAAGAAGTGGAACTGAAATCAATACTCGCAATTAATAAGAGTATTTTCAAATCCTCTATCGAATAACTGATAGCGAATAACGGATCTTATATTTTAACCCTTTACCCAGGGGCGTCATTCAGGGGGGCAGGAGGGACAATTTCTCCCCCCCCCAAGAGTTTAACGAATACGTATAGTTTAATAGATTATCTACTAATATACTAGTACAAAATGTGAAAGTCATATGTCGGTGGTGATCTTGCCCCCCCCCCCTCAAAAGAAGTATGAAATGACGCCCCTGCCTTTGCCCTTCATTTTTTGGGAAGGGCAGTTTAACGAAGGCTAAGGAAGATTGTGATAGTGAGACACGATGTTTATCTACCACAAATCCCACTTGGTAGGAGCTGGGCTTCAAACTTTAAGAACAGATATATTCGCATATTCTTAAATTCAAAGTAACACAAATAAAAATTCAATATATTCTCAATGTATTTAAGATGTGTGTCTGTTTCGTTAGAAATTATATTAATAAACACTAAAGTTACAGCACTTTATGTAAACCAATGTGTGCAGTGATCGTCATGTGAAAGAATGTGATATCCTTTCCTACAGCGGGCAATTTTAATTTGGTGAGCAAAAGGTTGAGTTTAGAAATAAAGACACTTTACCTGTTATGCAATTCTATTAGAATCGTCTCTATCTATTCAAGATTTTGAAACACTAAAACAACATACAATTTTTATGTGATAACATTTTATTGCTTAACAACTCGCGTCCTAAAATTATGATATTCCGCGTACTAACTTTTTAAACCTATGTACAAATTTAATACATGAAGTATATATTTGATGAAAATACAAGTATTTAATAAAGTAAGATACAATAAAAGTAGTTTCCCTTTGTGTGTGTGCGAAATGCTGTTAATTGTTGATTCAATGGAATTTTACTAACAATAAGTAGCAGGTCTAGTTTCATAAGTGTGTCGCTGAAAAGGAAGGATTCTGTGAAGACCAGAATTTTATAGGAAGAGTCTGAGAGGAATGACTTAACTAGTGACTACATTGTTAAACTAAAAGATATATCGCCGCAGAAACAAGAGCTCACCACTGGATTATATAATGTGCCTATCCAAACAAAATTGTTGTACAGATGAACAATAGAGTTACGATTACATGGTTATTTAATTTTTCCTCTTTCATGCAATCGAATTCTAATGCTTTAGAATAATCGAGGAATCTATCACCCCTCGTGCACTGTAAATACTTCTCTGCATCTCTGTCTTCATTCTGACTACTTCTCCCAGTATATTCTCCGATACACTCTTCTGACCTTACACATTTAGCCAGCTGAAAAGAGCCACGTGAATTTCTAACTTAAAAGTTCCTTGTATCTCACGTATTTTCCATGACAGCAACGCTCGCTGTCTTAGGCATATTTTTTGATTAAGTTCTTTAACAAGTTATCGCATTTCATTGTCCCTCTTATCAAAATTAAAGTGCACGGTTCATATATTTATTTTCCCTATGTGCAAACGTTGCCTGCGTAATATCGTATGTGTCATCGCGCATTACTGCAGAAGTGTGTCAAATAGGTTCGCACATAACATTCCTGACGTGTTGAAAATTAGATAAAAAAAAAAAAAAAAAAAAAAAAAAAGAGCAAGATTGAGAAAAGAATCACAAACACTTGGGCATTACATCAATATAATGGAGTTTAAGTTTTCACAGCTGTAGTAGCGTAGCAAGAATTGCTTTGGGACACTATATGATTGAAGTTCGGTCCTGGGGGTTCAATTCCCGGTGGGAGCACTCGGTCGAAAAAGTGTTTTAAAAAAAAGCTTTTTCAGGACAGTCCTCCTGAATGAGATTTTCCTCTTCGCACCAGGCAAATGCCAGGGTGGTACCTAACACAGGTTCCAGGCCGCTTCCTTCCTTCCCTTTCCCCGGAAAATGTGCTCGCCGAGGGACATCATTCTTCATGTGAGATGGGCTAACATGGCCATGGATGCCAAAAGCCCAGAAATTAAAACCCTATATGATTGAGGGTTTTTAAGATTTAGCTATATACAGTCACTTGTCTTTTTCTTCCTTAAGTTGAAAATTCTATTGAACAGAAAAAATAGGCTAGGTATACAAATTTTAAATAAAAAGATTTTTTTTTAAGTGTAACATCCCACAATTGTACTCCGAGGCGAAGGGAGACTGATGATTAGCGAAATTATAGAATAAAGAAATGAACAAGGAAGAAACTGAGAACCTCGAGAAAATTCACTCACACTGAGTGTGTCCACCACAAAGATACAGATAAATAATAAAAAATAGTTTTATAACGGGCACAATATTCCAGACTGATCATAATAAACTTCTTTTCCTACTGCTCAACTTAAAAGTAGTTGCGAGTGCATTAAGAAATAATTCTTAATGTTTGAAAGCACAAAATACTTGTCTAGTGATTACTGGTTTCCTACAGCTTCATCACAGCTCGTATTATTTTTCGCATCTTAATATACCATCGGTATGCTACAGCGGCTCAATTCAACTGCTGCATGAAGTCTTACTATACTTAGACGCCTTGATCTATCTGCAAAATATACAACGATACGTATATCCTTTAGAGTTCAAAGTTGTATAACTACATGTATTTACTTCCTTTTACTAGGACTAGCTCAGGAGAGTAATGATCCCGGAAGTAAGAACGAAAAACACAGTTCTGATTGGTTGGCGTTATCCATTTCTTGCCACATTGCAATCAAATAGCAGAAATCAAACAATATGTCGGTCTTCGTGGCCGAGTGGACTAGCGCTATATGTTAGTAACGAAATTCTCTTTTGGCGTGAGTTCAAACTCGGCCCAAGGTGTTTTTTTTTTTTCTTTACATTTTTGTAACACTTTTTAAATTAAAATAAGATGAAAATAATTCTCAAAAAAGTGATTTACTTACTTTTGTGCAGATAAGTAGTAGTAGTAATAATAGGAACGGATTAGAAGCCCCACATGGCTCGTTTTGTTCCCCTTGTACTCCATGATATGGGGCTCGTTTTGTTCCCCTTGTACTCCATGATATAAATTTTGTGATCAACTTAAAACAGCTGTCTGGGTAGCGAGCGAAAAAACGTACTTCCGGGAGCATTACTCTCCCGAGCGGGTCGTCTTTTGCTCTGATTTTTCCTCAACTAATTTTAAGACCTAAGTTAGGTCTTTAAAAGATTTTTAGGATAAATCAGTGATAGAAGCGGAAAATCTGAGAAAATGGTATGTTTTACTACAATTCAGAATAAGCGAAAAGCATTACGGAACGCGGACAAGCAATCAGACTGATTATAATTCCCCTGAGATGGGGTATGCCATATCCCGCATGCCCCTCCCCTACTTCAAGCATTGGACCTTACTCAATCTCTCATAAACTATTGCAAAGTTACGGCCCAAGAGGGACAAGAGCATCATCGGAATAAGACTTACGTTTTGTACTAGTAGACATAGTAGTATATTAGTAGACAACCGGTTAAAGTACATGTATTCCTCAAACTGTTGGTGGGGAGCAATTGCTCCCTCCTGACCCCCCCCCAAATGACGCCCCTATGCTTGTTGCATGCATTCTTGGTAGATACAACTTTTTCATTTCTTCTAGATACGAAAATAACAATTACAAACAGAAGTTCATTTTACAAGTTATTCATGGATAGACAATATTAAAACCCATGGATGGGGCAAACGCCTCAGGCCCTGAACCAGGCCCGTATCCAGGGGGTGTCTAGGGGGCCGGCCCCCCTAAATTTTGCTGCCCCCCTAAAATCTTCATGGTAGGCTTGCAAGTGAACTATAATATGGTGATGAACTATAATATAGTTGGATCGGGTCCCCCCTAACTTCATCCCCCCCTACAATTTTGGGCTGGCTACCGGCCTGCCCTGAACCCGAGGAGCCTCATGCCATTAAAGCAAAGTTACTCCTTCAGGAAATATACCAAGTTCACTTATTCTAACTGATCCTTCGGATTTGGAGCATTTGAAGAGTAACCATAATTTGAGAACCATTTTTTTCGGCCATATACTGTATTAATGTTGCGAAGTGCACCTATATTAGCATTGATATGAAATGGTTAATTTGACGCACGAAATAATTTATTCATGTTGGATTGTCATCTGCATCAACTAGACCCGGGAAAGGTTAGAAGATGTTGGCTTGTATATGTAGATAGAAAGTAGGTTATTAGCTAGGTTGGTTATTTTATCACAGCGCTCCATACTTATTTCACATAGTAAAGCCGAGCGAGCGACAGTGACTGAAGATGGATTGGTAGCATGGGTGCCTGAATGGTGGGGCAGAACGGGGACCCCTGGATCATGAAAATGTACACGTATATTACATATCAGAAATAGCAGACGAAATATAGCAACCATGGAGATGAGCCCCTCTAGAAAATTCTCTGCGGGCACCCCTGGTTAGTAGCCAGGTTAACGTTTACTTTATAACAACTCAATGAGAATGAGGGCCAGTGTTTTAGAACCCTCGTCTGGACCCGCAATTTATTTTAGTCCCCAGGACCTGCAACCGACGGGACGGCCCAGATTATGATAAAACTTTAA
The DNA here is from genome assembly GCF_964235325.1 of Thermobia domestica. Taxonomy (NCBI): domain Eukaryota; kingdom Metazoa; phylum Arthropoda; class Insecta; order Zygentoma; family Lepismatidae; genus Thermobia; species Thermobia domestica. The sequence goes on along the minus strand of NC_137462.1, from coordinate 71,634,785 downwards.
AAAACCAATCACATCTGAAAAATAGAATTTCTCTCTCTGAATTTACATCCATGGTGGACAAACTTCTTTTAAAAAGTTTGCCAAAGAAAGAACGACAATATTTAGGCGGGTTAAAAAAATATTTAAAACAACAGCGTTACCTTTTTCAAAATTCTTGTAATATAAAACCTTAATATTCCTTTAAGTTTCTCATAATCTAGTTCAAACAAGAATGCACGGATTTTTAGAAGCGAAGTTAAATGATCATCTGTCAGTCTGTTTCTAATACAACTTTTCTCGACGTAACCCTATTCTTTTCATTCGTCAAATTAGGAACCATGTCGCAGAGCGGACAGCCGCATTTGGGCCGTAGTTTGCCCATCACTGATTTACATGTTCACTTATCTGAAAATGAATGCAGTTAAATAAATAATGTATACAAGTTTGGAATTTAGTTAAATTGATTCTGTAACAATGTTGTTGTGTTGCGACAAAACTTCATCTCACGTAATTTTGATGTCTAAACGTTCACATTCAACATACACATTCAACTTCCAAATAAACAATTTACTTATTCTTACGATTTTACTACTACATTGTTCGTAAAAGCGTATTTAATTGTTTAGTTGCTAGTTTCTCAAATAAGTTTTCTTTTGGTATGTCTATCGAACAGGAGAACAGGAAGGAAGTTATTAACAAAATTAATGAACAGCGTTAAGAACGAAAGGAGAAAAAAACAATAAAACTTGACCTACTCACCGAGTTCTATGCTTATACAGAAGGTTACTGCTCTCAGTGAAAGTTCTCGCACGCTTCTTGTCAACCTGAGTTTAAAAAACACATTTGTTAAAAGTTATCGTTTCACATGATTTCATTTCAGTCAGTTGCTGTGTTAAAAACAGAGTTTCTGTTCATCCATTGAGCCACGTATCCTCACTCACCTTTCCATTGCTAACAACCGACACAAACTGTTGCTTATGTTCTGTTTTCCGACTGCAATCATAAATATATCCAGCGGCAAATCGCAGCTACGCAAAATACGTCGTAACAAAACAAGAGACACCTACAGGCGAATAAATGAATTTCCAACTCATTTAACTATACACACATACCTTGTTGCTGGCAATCATAAAATCAGCACATCATGCTTCTGTTAATGACTTTAGACACATTAACGCCAGCGCGACATTGGTAGTAATGCGCTGTCACAAAGAAATACTGTAGCAGTTTTAAATAGCCTAGCTAGTTATTTCTTTCGAGGTTCTGTACGATTAAATGGCGGTAAAAATAAGATACTACGGATCGGAACGTGAGGTACGACAATACTAAAGGTCGATCTATGGGATATTATAAACAAGGGATCACGTGCTATCAAGATTCCCATTTTCAGTTCTGCATGGGCTACGAAGTCTCCGTGTGAAAACTAGGAAGCAGGAAATCCTGACTGATTGACTGGAAATTTGGACAGTGCATAAGGCCTGTGACTTTAAGATACCACTAAGAATTTTTGGAAATTCAACGTGGAAGGTGGAGGGAGTGTGGGTTGCAATTATTATATTAAGATGTCCATATCTCGGAATCCTTTAGGGACAAGTCGCTCAGTGGTGGAGCACTTATCTTTGGTATATGGGGAACCCGGTTCGATCCCGTCCAAGTTTGTGGTGGACAATATATAGTGTCTGTGGTTTTTCTCATGGTACTACCGTACGCGCCTTTGGCGCGGGAGATCCGGGTTCGATTCCCGGCGGGAGCTCATGTGGTTCGGATTCCACGTTAATCAGTAGGTCCACGTCTCACATAGCCTCGCTGCTGAAAGGGACGCTAAACTGAAATTCAACTCAACTCATGGTACTACCGTTTCCTCCCACATTCTTATTCCACGAGTTCTTCTATCATACTTTACTTTGTCCATTATCAACTTCCACTATTATTTACTTGACTTAATCATTCGTCTCCCTTAGCCTAAGAGGCATAATTGTGGAACGTTAAACTAAAAGATTTCATATAATTTATTTTCAAATTATATGAAATCTTTAAACCCTTTAAACCCCTTAAAACAAACGTGTGGGGGAGGGGCACGGTGACTCAGTGATAGAGTGCTTACCTCTGGTGCATGAGGTCCCTAGTTCGATTCCTAGCCAAGGAAGTTTGTGGTGGACAACCTCATGTCCGTGGGTTTTCTCGGGATAATCGCGTACTATAGTACGTGAAATCAAATTAATATGTTTTGACATATGTTTTTAAGAACTGAAAACTTCGAAAATCGAAGGGAGCAACTTCTCCCTCGTTGTCTCCTGGCCCCTGTGGGTGGCCATGTCGGTATTTTATTCGGTATTTTATTCGGTCGGCCTAATTGGTATTTTATTCGGTCACTTGTCCTCGTCAACGAGAAATTATGAAAAATTCAGAAGAAACTGTTAATATTGACTATAGACACCTTTACATAGCAGCTTGTGCCATTTAAACTTGAATGAATCATGAATTAAAATAAAAAATACAATAACGTGCTTGTGTTAAAAAGGACTCAGTAACATGTACACGTACAGCACACGCACTCGCCAACTGTCTACAGTTATACAGTACTTGCTATCATGTCAACTTCTCGCATGAGCATGAAATATAACTTAAAAATACGTACAGTGTGTAATAGAACTAATTATTTTAAAATAAATATAGGTTGCCGATGAGTAATGCTGCTAAAAAATGAACAAAATACTTTTTCTCTTACATTATTTTAGATTTTTATTTTTATTTCAGAAATTTTGAAATTAATAAGTAAAATTTCAGCACTAGTGAAGGAGACTGTGAATTTGACTTTGCTCACTATATATATATATATATATATATATATATATATATATACAGTTGTGTATTTAAGGAGGCTTCCGAGCTTAAGCCCCCCGAAATTTTATTTACTACTTTAAAGTAAATAAGATATCTTGCAGAGTTTTCACAATTCCAGGAATAAAGTTACCAAAGCCCCCCGAAAAAATAGTATATACGTCACTGAATATATGTGTGCACAGATGCTTCCTTTCGGGGTTATAGGCTGCCGAAAACATGAAAAATTGAACTTTAAAGGTTCATAGCTCCAAAACTATGGGATCTACCGTAGTCGGATCAAGACTTCACTTAGGAACTAATATGTGTACTATCCAAAAACACGTGTTTCAGAATCCAAAGGTATCCACACAGCAATTTTTGCAGAGGGAGTTTGGGTATGGGCATATAACTTGAAGTACTCACCAACTATAAAAAAAAAATGTAGCGGAAGACCGCAGAATTCTGAAGCATGGGTATTTGGATAGGGCATATACTAATTCCTAAGTGAAGTCTTGCCAGGATGGTCTATACTTTTTGTCTTATCTTGATGTCAGGAATCACCTCCCAAACGTTGTCGGTGTTGTTTTGAAACACCCTGTATATATCAGCGGCGCAAATCTGTCTTCAAAATCAGTGGGAGGGGACGGGTAAAACCGTTCCAATAACCATTTTTTAAAGCGTTGTTCAAAATATTTTTGAAGTTGAAAAACGATGCTGTGGACGATCAGGGAAACCGAGTTGTCTTTAACATCGGGACGCGGGCAGATTTGAGGCTTATTCTGGGAGGATATCAATTTCATTTTACTTTACTTTGTGGTAATCGGACGCAAATCATAATATTTCTCCCCAAAAAGCACATTTCAAATCGGATATTATTGGCGGGGACAGTCCCCTCAGTTCCAAGATTGGAGGGGGGGCGCGGTGGCTCAGTGGTAGAGCGTTCACCTCTGGTGCTTGGGGTCCCGGGTTCGATCCCAGCCCCCGCCAAGTGAACTTTGTGGTGGACAAACACCGTGCTCGTGGGTTTTCTCGGGGTTCTCCCGTTTCCTCCCACTTTCTTCATTCCACCATTTTCACTCATCTCTCATAATCACCGTCTCCTTTAGCCTCACCGGCATAACCGTGGGACGTAAAACTCAAAGATTTCATTTCATTTCCAAGATTGGAGGGACCAGACATGAACTCCTCACCCTCCGGGATTTGCGCCAGTGATTCTCTCTCTCTCTCTCTCTCTCTCTCTCTATATATATATATATATATATATATATATATATATATATATATTACAGTTTAATGGAATAAGTTTTAAAACACGTACTGGGGTTACTTGTAAAACTGACATTTTTTTGTGTTTATATGACCTGCGACCTGCGAGTATTTGACAGTTTTTATATTTACTATTGAATTTCAAGATATTTTTCTTATCCCCTGGCTCACATGCGAAGTAGATATTATCTTGTGTATTTCATATGTACTTGTAGTTGTGAATGTTCAGGAACCGTCGCTGAAACATGTAGTTTTTTTTTTTTTTTTTTTTATGGAGCCTTAGGCATTGGATATATTTGACGTGGTGGATCTAAGTGTCCAAGATCATGTAGCATTGGGTCTACAGCATCATGTAATTGGCGCCAAAATTTTCTGGATTGGATATTGAGAACGTCTTCCAGGAATGGTAAATCGACGTCTTCGTGGAGTTGTTGAGTTCTTGTATAGCGATCATGACCAGTAATCATTCTTGCAGCTTTATTTTGGACAACTTGCAGATGATGTTTGTTTGATGGGACGGCGATGGTCCAGATTGGATGACCGTAGATTAGGGCTGATCTGATGAACATTTTGTAGAGGTTTGTGCGAGTGCTGAGAGTGAGTTGGTACGAGTGTAGTAAACTATATATCGCTGAAAGACGTTGGCGAGCTTTCTGAGCTGTTGTTTTGAGATGTATTTGGAAGGTGAGTTTACTATCTAAATGTAGTCCGAGGTATTTTACTCCTGGTCTTGGTTTTAGAGGTCGATTGTTGAACAGTATGTTGATGTGAGGTTGCAGTCGGCCTCGAGTGAAGTATACTAGAACTGTTTTATTAGTATTGATTTTGATTCTTCATTTATTTGTCCAGTCTGAAATTTGGTCCAAGTGGCGTTGCATCCAGAGTTGTGCGAAATTTATGTTGCGACTATAGGTAAAAATGGCCGTGTCATCGGCGAACGTGGCCAACATGGAGTTCCTGGTGGTTGGGATGTCTGCTGTATATAAGTTATACAGTGTTGGTGCCAGACATGAGCCTTGAGGTACTCCAGCATTGATGTTTCTGATAGTTGAGATATGCGATGAGTATCTCACTCGGAAAGTGCGTCCTGTGAGATATGATTCCAACAATTTGATGTATATAGAAAGAATTCCAAGAAGTCGGAGTTTGTAGAAGAGACCAGAGTGCCATACCTTATCAAAGGCCTTTTCGACATCTAGGAAGAGACCCAGTGTGTGGGCTCTATCGTTGAAGTTATACTGTATTCTTTCTGTGATTCGTAGAAGCTGAGCAGTGACACTGTAGCCTTGTCGGAATTCAAATTGATGAGATGGTAACAGTGCATGTTCCTGTATATATTTCTGTACACGGATGTGAAGAACTCGTTCTGTAATTTTGCTGAGATGAGTTAGGAGGCTAATTGGTCTGTGATTTTGTGTAAACTTATGGTCCATTCCAGATTTTGGTAGCATGATTATTATTGTTGCTATTTTCCATGCAAATGGAAAATGTCCTGTACGGAGAATAGCATTGGTGATTCGGCATATCTGTACTATTGCTTTTCGTGGAAAATGTTTTAGTGCTGAAGAAGGGATGTCGTCTGGGCCAGCTGCTTTGTTAGGATGTAAGGCACGGAGAATTCTTTGTATTTCTGCTGGGGTGGATAGTTGATTTGCTTCTAGATTAATGGGTGGAAGGTCTTGATTATTGTGACGATGAACTTGGTGTATTGTATCTCCATCATATATGTCCGGACGAGTTTGAAATTGTAGTTCCATGGCATCTTGTACTTTTTCGTCAGGATTAAAAATGAGTCCTTGCGGTGTTTGTAATGGCAGATTGTTTGAAGAGCTTGCTGTTTTGCTAAGTGAGTGCACTAACTTCCAAAATTCTATTTACCAGGTGTAATGTTGGCGACTTTTTCTTCCCAGGATTGTATATTTAGTCGTTGAAGATGTTTAGACACTTTTTGTTTGAGTTTGTTGTAGAGTTGTTTATATTGTGGATGACGTGTACGTTGCCAGTTTTTGCGAGCCCAATGTTTGATGGCTATTAGTAAGTTGGTGCGAGCTTCTTGATCTGTTACCGTAGATGGAGGATTGTTGATAGAGGTTGTGGAAAGTTTGAAGTCACTGACGACATGTGCAGTGAAGTGGGTAACGGAGTCATCTATGTCTGATTCTGTGTTTAGCGGTGAATGAAGATCCACTAATTCTGTAAGGAGTAGTTTATAGTTGTCCCAGTTCGTAGCTTTGGAGATTGGTGATTTATGGTGTTGTATGGTGGTGAGATGGCTAAACTCAGCATACACTGGGTTATGGTCAGAGTCAAGTGATGGAAAGATTGTGACGTTCTCGTATCGCATCATGTCCAGAATATCCGGTTGTGCTCCATTTCTTGGGTAGTAGGTTGGCTCTGTTGGGGCCATGGGTGTAAGATGAAGATTTGGTAAAGCCTGTTCCAGGATATTACCAGCTCTGTTGGTTCTTCGAGAGTTCCATAGAGAGTGTTTGGCATTCAGATCTCCGGCTATTATGACTCGTGCTCCAAGGTTGTGCAGTAGTGTGAGATCATTGGGATCCAATTGTGCTTATGGTCGTTTGTAAACTGAGATGATATTTAGATTAGCCTGTGCTGCGAGAAGTTGTATACCTGTAGCTTCAATGGAGTTGAGAGCAGGAAGTTGTAGCTGAATATACGATATATATATCTCTTTTTATTATTATGGCTGTGCCACCTTTACATGTATGAATTCTATCAGTTCTGATTACCTGATAGTTCCGGATTTTAAGTGAGATATTGGGTTTTAACCATGTTTCTGAGATTAGTGCAATATCTATTTTTCTATCATGTAAGAAGTGTTGGAGTTCATGTCTTTGACGGTTTATTCCTTCTGCATTCCAGAAAATCATTGACAATTGTTGTCTGAGCTTACTTGATGCCATCATCAAATATTTCCATGATTGTATCCATGACTATTGTAAGTTTTGTAATTGTGTCTGAAGCCAATTTGAATTTGTGAATTCCTTTTTTAAAATGTTCAAGAATGTGCTGGAATTTGAGTCCACGGAAGAGCTCGGCTATTTCTTTCAATGATGCTGTGAAGACTCCAAATGAAGAATTGGCTTCAGTTGATGGAGGAGGTGTGTGGGTAGAGTCCTTCGTTTGTTGAGCATAAGTTGTTTTCTTCGGCAATGGAGGATATTCAGTTGTTGAGTCAATTACTGGTGTTGTTGAGTTGTTGTTATTCTTGTTTGTAGTAATGCTTGATGAGGAGGGTTTGTTGTCAAAAGTGGTATTCTTGGCTTTGATTCTGCGCTCTTTTTCTCTTTGAAAGACAGGACAGCCCCTATAGTTGGCGGGGTGGTCCCCACCGCAGTTCCAGCAATAAGCTGGTGTACTTTTAGGGCATGTTGATGTGAGATGTTCTTCCTTGCATTTCAAGCAGCGGGGCTTGCAGGGCCGTGCTGGGATACTAATGAGGGCGGTGGACAAGTCTACTAAAAGGGCGCCCATACAAACGGGAATATACACTGCTCCACAAAACTTAAGCAACCTGAAAGAACGTTGTATAAGCGACGTGTGGGGCCCATTCAACACTGGTTAGTGGCATGCACATACACAGAGACGCGTCAGAGACACACAGGCAAGGCGATCACACGTTCTATTGCATAAGCAGCACCGTTTCAAGCACGGTGAACAAATTATGCCATGAGGCGTACACCACAGCCTAGTAGTGTCCGAGGCTCCAAGCATTGTGTTAGTGGTTCTTGTGTATGGTACACACCTTGCAATGACTGATAGACGACATTTGAGTGACTTTGACCGCGGGCGAATAATAAGGCGGTTGGAATTGGGTCGATCGCAAGTGGAAGTGGTGCAGGAATTCAACGTGAACAAAAGCGTTGTGTCAAGGCTGTGGAGTCGCTTCCAAAATATAGGTGAAGTCAGTAGACGTCATGGAGGAGGCCGTCCGAAGAAGACGTCGGCCGTCGATGACGGATTTCTCACAATTTCTGCCAAACGTAACCGTCAAGAGTCACGCTCTCAACTGGCCAATGAGTTGTTTCAGGGTACAGAACAACGCGTGAGTCGTGAAACTGTTCGTCGTCGGCTCAACAGAGCAGGACTGTATGCAGGAAGGCCTGTGCTGTGTGCGCCATTGAAAGTGGAGCACAAACGTGCGCGTTACACATGGTGTCAGGAATATGTTGCATGGGGGAACACCAGTGGGCGCGTGTCATGTTCTCCGATGAGTCGAGATTCAGTTTGTCGTATGATTCTGGTCGGACTTTAGTGTGGAGAGAGCCAGGAACACGCTATCATTCAAACTTCATTGCTGAACGGCCGTCCTATGGCGGTGGTTCCATTATGGTGTGGGATGGAATTATGCTGAATGGGAAAATGGACCTCCATATTGTGCAACATGGCACTTTAACAGCACAACGGTACTGGGATGAAATTCTGAATGCACATGTGCGCAATTTCCGCGGAGCATTTGGCCCAGACTTCCTGTTCATGGATGACAATGCTCACCCACACCGTGCACATCTTGTTTTCGATTATCTGGAGAGCGAAGAGATTATGCGTATTGTATAGCCTGCATATTCGCTAGACTTGAATCCCATCGAGCATGTGTTGGATGCTCTTGGACGGCGAATAGCGCAGCACAGTCCACCACCACGCACTCTCCCTGACCTGGGAGCAGCTCTCCTCGAGGAGTAGCAACATCTGCCACAAGACTTGATCAACACTCTGATTTGCAGCATGGAGGCCAGATGTCGTGCCTGTATAGCTGTTCGTGGTGGTCACACGCCATATTGACTGCCTATGCCCTCGCACAATCCAGCTTCACCTGTTGAAGTATTGTTGTGCTGAACTTTTTGGTCTCTCTGTACATCCTAACTGTATTGTTCGTCTTCACTTGTGTTGCATTGTGCATCTAGACCGTCGGTTTGTTCATTATACTTGGTGCAGTGATGGTGTCGTTTTATTTTTTGCCACTTTCTTCGAGTTGCTTAAGTTTTGTGGAGCAGTATATATATATATATATATATATATAGGGAGAGAGAGAGAGAGAGAGAGAGACTTTGAAAGAAATTATGGGTGCCATTTTATATAAAAATCACTACCAAATTTGTTTTAGTGATAATGTAAATAGCTAACCTCGAATCGAAATCCTCTTTACTACAGAAAAACTTTTAGTTCCTGTAATAACATTTCTGTCAAATAAAAAGAAATTAAATATATCATCAACTTAATACAGCTCTATGACCTATGGACGCAGGAGGTTCAGTGCCGCGTTTACAAAAGCTCTCCATTGATTTCTGTCCTTAGAAAACTGAACCCAGTTTCTACTTTATATTTGAATCTGTGCGAGAACCATTTTAATTCTGTTCTCCCATCAGCGTCTCGGTCTTCCTAACGGTCATTTTCCTATTTGGATTTCCAGTTACAACTTCGAAAGCGTTTCTAATTTCTTCCATTCTGGCTACATAACCTGACCATTTGAGCCTCCTAGACTTGATGACCCTAACAATGTTTGGTAAACGGTATAAAATTATGCAGTTCCTCTTTATGAAGTTTCCGCCTTTCCCCATTCCCGTTCCTTTTGGAGTTCGAATATTGGTTTTAAGGATCTTGTTTTCAAATACTTTCAGTCTGCAATTTTCCCTCAGATTCTGTGAATATGTTTCGCAACCATACAGCACAACAGGCATGATTATCGTTTTATATTTTGAGCTAGAAAATTCCTCAACAGAATTAGCAACAACGAAAGATTTTTAACTGAATAATAGTACGAAATCCCAGCTTTCAGTTAACATCAAATTTTTTAGTGATTATGGTTTTGGTCTGTTAATAATGATGCTAGATATTTGAAAGTATCCACTTTGTCGAAAGAAAATATTATTTGGAATTTTAACGCATCCATAAAATGCAGTATTACGATCTCGTCAAACTTCCATTTATTTAGTTTTCTCTGCATTTACTTTTTAACCTATATTCCTGCAAGCGTTAATTAAGATTTCTGCATTCCTTTCTATTATTCTATCATTACCTATTAAATTTACATCATCAGCATACGCCATAACCTGGCAAATACAATTCAGCTCTAGGACCTGATTGCTGTCTTTGATTTTCCTTATCGTGTTCTCCAGAACAAAGATGGCAACGCATCTCCTTGATTCAGGTCATTCTCAACGTGAAAGCTCGTGAACAAGAATTTCTCTACTCGAACCTTACTTTGGGATTCATTTAAACATATCTTAATTAATATACCTTTCTCGGTATTGCAAATTCTGTAAACATGTTGTACAACGATCCCTCCTAACAGAGTCTAAAGTCAATAATTGATGTGCCAGGATGTTGTATTCTCTCATTTCTTTTCAAGTATTAGTCGAATGGTAAATATCTGGTCAATAGTTGATCGCTCGATTTTACCTAAATCCGTTCTGATAATCTCCAATAATTTCATCTGCGTATGGAGTCAATCTTACTAATACAATGTTTAACAAGATTTATTGGATGTTGACAGAAGAGAAATGCCTCGATAATTATTAAATTTGTTTTGTTGCTTTTCTTCTGAACTGGAACAATGATTGATTCTCTTCACTCTTGTGGTAATTCCTCCTTGTTCCAGATAATAAGAATTAGTTTGTGTATCTTGCTCTACAATTTTTCCCCTCCAGCTAAAATTAAGTCAACCAGAATTTCGTCTAAACCCGGAGATGTGTGTTTAATTTTTTTAAATAGCGATTTCTATTTCTGTCTGGTTAGGTTCTGGAGTATACGGTTATGCTGCTTGCATTTCACTTTCTCCACGTGCATTAGTTTTTGGCTATGTGTTAAGCAAATCGTCAAAGAAATATTTCCATTTATTTAAGATGCTATCTGTATTAGTCCCGAATGTTTTTGTTTTCACTATTATCTTCAAGTTAATTAATTTTAACTTTCAAAAGTCGCGTTTCCTTGTTCTAAAAGTTTTAGAAGTTTTCCGCCAGATGACAATGAAATTTTATGTAGTTATTTCGTTCGAATTTTGTAGCCAACGCAGTTTCTTGTTTTCACTTCTCTGCTACTTTAGTACATTACTGGTTGAATCATGGTTTGTTCCTACGTATTTCTGCATGCTCCAATATTTATTTTCCTGAAATTTTAATGTTATCTCTAATTTCAACGAAGTATCTTGAACGCTAGTGCACTCTGAACCTTCTAAAACCGAGAATCTATTCGACACTTTAATCTGGCTGCCCTCTCACCTGACTCTCCTTTATTTAAAAAAATAAACCGCTCCGTTTTCAGATATTGAATATTTCCTTTATTCCAGGATAGTCTCTCTCTTACTATCACAATCAACTCCTCTGAACGACCGAACATTAGTTGTGCTAGACTGTTCTTTTCTGTCTACTAAAACATGATCAGTTTGAATATGTGTTTTTCCATCTGATGAAGTCGAAATATATTTATGAATGTCGCGATGTTGAAATTTTGTAATCTTCACGATAAGGTTTCTGGATATTGCATAATTCACGAGTCTAACGCCGTTGTTACAACCTTCCTTATGCAAACATTTATTCCCTATGATCGGTTTGAAAATGTCCTCTGGTTCTACCTTCGCTTTGAAACAGCCTAACAGAATTTTCGTATGGTATTGCAGGAGATGATCAAATACCCATTCTATTCTTTCGTAAAAACTGTCTTTTTTAAATCGCCATCCTTATTTTCTGTTGGGGCATGTGCATTTCAAACAATAATATTACACCACCGACCCTTAAGAGAAGTAAAAGAAAATCTATCATTAACAAATTCAACCTATGTAATTGCTGATATTACGTATTCGTTTATGAACCGAAAGCCCTGTTTCTAGTTGCCAATTTTTAATTTGTTCCCCGTAAAAAAAAAAGTAAAATTTCCCGACTTGACTCCTCCATTTCCTTCTCATCTAACTTTCTGATATCCCACTAGGTCCAACCTCTATTTCTAAACTCATTGTTTTACAAATTTTAATGCGCCTGTCCTATAGAGACTTCTTATATTTCATGTTCCAAATCTCATGTTGATTTTACTTTGCGGAGTTCGTGCCAAGTTATCAGTTCTGATCCGAGAATTCTGCGAACTTATCTGAACAATCTTTTCTTTATAGGATAAGGTTGTTAGCCTCACACCAAATTCTTAAGCTGGATTATCACCCCTTGTCTGTCCGCGACTGCTTACTCAATATATTCACAGCTAACCTCCCAGAGGCCTTCTCCTCGATCCACAATCTGAGGGCGCGCCGTGTCGTGGTGACAGGAAGATCACATTTTACGGAAATTAATACAGCTATATTTCAGAAATACAACAGGTACTGATTATCCGAACACTGCTTTAAAACACACAGGAACAATCAATATGCTCGCATACATGGATGCATATTAAGACTGTGAAAGCTTCGATGCCGTAAAAATCGTAAACTAGAGACTAGTGTCAGTGTAGTATTACATAAATGCATCGTACGTTTGACTATCCGAACTATTCTTGATGTGTGCCATTGTTTCGTTTTATAGCTATATAACTTTATAATATTTTTTGTAAGTGATTATACTCTTTATCTGTTCTCTGCCAATAGCAACTGTATGAATTTATAATACAAAACTGAAATACAGAATAATAAAATTTAAAAAAAAAATAATAATGTGATATTTCGCAGGGCATCTTATTTAAAGGGCACCTTGTATTCTTCACAGGTTCTGTACTACCAGTCAGTATTTGAATTTATTAAACAAAGCTAGTATACAGGATAACTAAAACCACTTATTTATGATGTGATGTTTCGTAGGACGCCTTTTTAAAGAGTGCACTGCACCTTTCACGGGTTCTTCGCCAACAGTAACTGTGTGTATTTATTGTACAGAACTGTGCTATGCAGAAGAGTAAATAAAATTGTTCATCTTTGATGTGGCCTCGGAAGGGCGCCTAATGTAAAGGGTGCGCTGCACCTTTCACGGTTCTTTACCAATAAAACTGTAAGAATTTATTACTAAAAACTTGTACCTTTATTTATACTGTGATATTTCGGTGGGCCAGCACGGGCCTGGGGGCTTGGCATGGCAATTTGGTTGGGCATGTCCAAGACGCTGGCATCTGAAACATTGTAAATATTCTTGTGGTTTATATGGTTCTATAGATACTCGATAGTAGAGTATGGAGCGACAGTCATAAATCTTGTGCGTAGAAGGCGTTTTTTCCAGAGATATTAGAAATAATGGTATTGGAATACTAGTATTATCTATTTTGCTACGTCCCCTCATTTGGGTCACTTTTTGTACTGGGAGATTGTTGTAAAGTAATGCATTTATTATAGCTTGAGGATTGGTATCGCCAGGAAGTTGACGTATGACAACCTTTAACGCCTGATCCATGGTAGTCTTTCCACCATGGGCTGATCCTTTTTGCGGGTTTCTAGTGCATATTGATAATTCTGAGTTTCACAGTAGTTGATTACTTTGGTGTAATCATTTGCAGTTTTTCAGGTGAATTTAACAAAATCCTTAGTCTGAAATAAGATTGGTGGATATTCCAGAGTCTGAACTAGGGTAGATGTGAGGTTGAACTTGTTGTCTACTTGATAAACGTACAAACCTTTTGGTAATGTAGTCGTTTTCGAAGTTGTTGCATTGTTGTCACCTATATTATCGTCCATTTGCAGATTGTCAGACATGGTTGAAGTATTTCTTTCAGTTGAATAATCGTCTTCGTTTGTTAATGGTGAAAACTTGTTAGCTGTGTTGAAATTAACCAGGGATTGTACTCCATTGGTGCCAGCCAATTTGGAGCGTTTGAGGACCTTCTTCGGAGGAGGTCGTTGAAATTGTCCTTCTGTTTCTATATCCACAGGCATTTCATTATTTTCAAAAATATATTCCATATTTTCAGAATGGGCTTCGTAAATGGTGTTTGTCCCCATCTCTTGTTCAGTTGTATCCGTTGTTCGTGTTTGTGTGGAAGGTACTTGGTTTAGTTGGCTCATCTGTAGCTTTAACTTTGGCTCTGCGATTAACGCTGTAGAAGGCAGTTTTGGCATTGATTTGGCTGGAAAAGCCGTAGTTATATGATTTAGTGATTGATTTCCAACTTGTGTGTTTCCGAATAACAATAATTTGTCTTTTATTAGTAATTCTTTCGTTATTTTGCTTTTTTACAAATGCACGGGAAAATCTTGCAGAATTTGTCACAGACCACTCGTCTATAACAACTCAGCTCTTATTATATTTATATGGTATAATAACGAGAGAACTATGACAGATATGTCGTTTTCTTCCGGGCCAATGAAAAGTAGGCAACTCAAAGAAACAATATAGTTGGTCATAAGTGCTGTGTCTTATTTATAGACTGGTCTAAAAATCTCAGCAGTTGATATTTTTTTTTTTTTTTTTTAATTTTCTGTAAATTGTCCGTGTGTTTCCGTAATGAAAAGTGGTTTTTACTTGGTTGTGCTAAATATCATTGTTTTCAGAAGTTTCCTAATGAGACGAATTAGTTTCACATTTCCACTTCCTTTCTGGGAAAATCTGTTGCCATTTGGTTTATTTCCTTCCTTTTTTCTACTAAAAAATGTGATATTGATCATGATCATGAGATATACAACAATGACATCATTGAAGTTTTGCCTGAACCTACCGACAACCGCAGAGAACAAATTGTCTTTCCATACGACTTTGCAGCACAGAATTTCATTATGTGAATTTTAGTCCTTTCGTACTCTGTTACATTATTATTATTATTACAACAATATCATATGATATTTTTGCAAATAGTTAACGTAAATGTACACTTGTAAAAATGGTACCAGGTAATTTTGTAAACCAATGTAAGGCAATTACTGTTCTGATACATACATACATTTTATAAAATTATGTAGGGCATGTTTTAGTGTCTTAAAGAAGTCTCAAGAGCTTATGTCTGTGTTGGCATTTGCCAAAATTTCCCTTGCATTGTTTGAAAAACTACCGTTTATAAAAGCATATTGCAAAAACGTTTTTTTTTTTCTGGTTCTGTACCGGTAGCAGGGTGGGCCGAAAAAAACTTTTTTTTTTTAATTTCGATTGGCCCGGTTGCGAAAAAGTTACTCGTGTTAGTGGTAGTCAACACACAAAATTTGGATTTTTTTTTTTTGGTCAACCCCTTCCTTTTCCTCATGGGACTTGAATATTTTATAGCTGCAGCTATGCAACCCACAGAACGTTACGAAGAAAATTGTGCTGCACAACTATAACTTTTGGTTCTTTTTCACACTGAAGCGCTCTGAGGCCGAAAATAAAACGCAGGATAAAAGTGAGATGCGATATTGTTCCTATGTGGTTAAAAATTATAATCAATTAGACGAAGAAATTGTATTGATGTTTTCAAAACACATTATGAATATAGGTCATAAAAAATTGTTGATACCCCCCCCCCTTTGTATCTCTTAGCTCGTCTTTCCACATACACTCCGAAAGTCCCCAGAACCCACCACGAGGAGGTGGCTGCAAATTGAGTTCCGCCCGTCCGCCCACTTGCTTCCGTTTTCTTTCTCATTTACATTTGATAGTTCTGCTGGGAATTCAATTTTTGAATTTTTCGTCGAGACTCTAATTTTGCCATAATAAAGCCTTCTCTTCGATCCGCTCCACACACTAATGCTGATGCTTCTGTAACTAGTTTCATCATCCTCTCCACCGCTTGCGTATGGCACGAAAAACATCTAATTTCCTCAGAAGCTGTTGCCACCGTTATAATATTTTCTTCTATCTGGCTCGAAAAAAATTCTCTTGTTAATGGTGGCTTGGTGATATCCGTTGAAAACTAATCGATCATCTCATGATGTTTACTTGCGTTAGTTTACTGTCGGAACAAATTCACGTGGACTTGATCTCTTTCTTTGTCGATACTTTTTTTTATTTATTTATTTATTTATTCTTCTCCCTTCTAAAACTTGGAGGTTCTGGTTCCTGTCGGTGATTATTGCCAACAACAAGTTTTCCGGATGGGCAAAGTAAGCGCTGCAGCTAATCACAATATACAGGATTCTTCTTAATTCATTTGGAAGAAAGGATGCATATCGAGCGAGTAGCCACAAGTGTCGCGTCCCGTTGGTGAGGGAGAGAATAATTTCGTTTTATTTCAAACCAAACTTGTATAAATACTTTGCTGATATACTGTGCAAGCCAACGAAATGCTTCTTCGGGATCTTCGGTGTAAACATATAATCGGAGAATGCGAGAAGCTGTCATCAACCATCGGGACATGACAATTGGTCCTGGCTTTTCCTTCAAAAGGTCTGGTGGACACAAACCTTCTAAAACGCCTCGACAAATGTCCAAAAGGTATTGCTGATTATTACTCAAATCTTTTAACACCATTTTGTCAGGTCAGGCCAGCACCGAAACACACAGGCCGCTGGACTGTGTATAAAATTATAATGTTTCCGACTTATTATTAAACAATGCTTTACGTATTATTATTATAGTCATGTACTACGTTGTACGTAATATATTTTCTATTATAGCACAGCCGATTTCAAAATTACTTCGTATTAGATTACTTGTTTTAAATTTTCTTTATAATATAAACAAGTTTAAAAGAAATTGTTCACGATATACGTGAAAAAGCTGCAATGGAAGGTCGACAACATATTTTTCACGCTGTATATGAAAAACATGAATTGAAACATAAAAATACAATTTTTCGTCTAATTGATTATAATTTTTAACCACATAGGAACAATATTGCATCTCACTTTTATCTTGCGTTTTATATCAGCCTCAGAGTGCTTCAGTGTGAAAAGGAACGAAAGGTTATAGCTGTGCAGCACAATTTCCTTCGTAACGTCGTGCGGGTTGCATAGCTGCAGCTGTAAAATATTCAAGTCCCATGAGGCAAAGGAAGGGGATGACCAAAGAAAATCCAAATTTTCTGTGTAGACTACCACTAACACGAGGCAACTTTTCCGCAACCCGCCCAATCGAAAATTAAAACAAAAATGGCTGGGCAGCACAATTTTCTTCATAGTGTCGTGCGGTTTGCATAGCTGCAGCTATAAAAATATTCAAATCCGATGAGGCAAGGGAAGGGGTTGACCAAAAAAAAAAAAAATGAAAAAGAAAAATGTGTGTTGACTACCAGTAACACGAGGAAACTTTTCCGCAACCCGGCCAATCGAAATTCCAAAAAAAGGTTTTTTTTTTTCGGCCCACCCTATTCTGTAGGCCTTCAGGAAGACAAGTTTACCATTGTAGTTAGTTTAGATTGGTTCGAATATTGTGTTTAACTAAAAGGTTGTGCAAAAAAAGTTCCTTTTTTATTATTTAAAACAGCCTAGGAACACATTACTATGAAAGAAACAGGAATGTCGCATATGAATCTTCTCAGGAAAGTTTGATCTTGCAAGTGATTCTTTCCGAATAGTCCCATCTTTCAAACAGCTCTTACTACTATGAAAGGGCATATACTTTCCAGGTGCCCCCAAAGCGGGGCTACTTGGAAACAGCACATTTTGGCTCCTGGGAGGCTTCAGTCTCAGTAAAATTTTATGACTGCAGAAAAAGGTAACATGGATTAAACTCTAGAAACACCACAACAAGAAGAAAAATTAATTGTAATAAATAACAAGGAGTAGTATGAAAAAGAAAATAAAACTTTCCAAGTAACCGCAGTTTACGGTACTGCTTTTGTAGTGGATATACCTCAAGAAAATTTAGAAGCGTGCCATGAAGCATGAGGCATTAGTACCCGTTCAATGGAATTATCGCGGATTAATTTCCTCTGTCAATATTTTCCTGGGAATTGTGCCGCGGTTCTGTAATCCGACTGACTTGGGAGTAAGATCGGGAATGGTCTGTTCTGTGCGAGGTAGTCTTCGACTGGATTCAAACCCGGGATAATTTGGAATCACATAAATAGTTAGGTCCTGTCCTTGATAACGTTATTGTTGCGAAAAAACCTCAAACAAAATTATTCAATCCTTTATCAGAGGCTGGACATTAAAATGTCTCCCACTGTGATGGATAGGGAATCTTTAAATCCACCTGTTATTATTAATAATAGTACAGGAGTTTATTTTTAAATTGATTTATGGTTTAAGCCCTTATTATACTTATGCGTGATTTATGGTAAAACTTCTTGGATTTCTCCTACAAAAACTAATTATCACATATTCTAGGGTTGTTAATGATATACTTTTTTTTATAAAGTATATATTGTTACTATTCAATTCATATATTTTATCGTCGTGAATTCTAGCGAGGAATTTTAAGCGAAAAATGTATAAAAGGATATCATGCTTGTTGTGCTGTATGGTTAAGCATGGTCACTTACTCGGAGCGAAGAACGTAGAAGCAAGTATTTGAGAATAAAATTCTGAGACGAATATTCAGACCCAAGAGAAACGGGGATGGAGAACGATGGACACTTCATAGCGAGGAATAGCGTAATTTATACCGTTTACCAAACAATGTTAGGGTCATCAAGTCTAGGAGGCTCAAGTGGGCAGGTTCTGTAGCCAGAATGGAAGAAAGTAGGAACGGTTTCAAAGTTTTAACAGGAAATCCAATCGGAAAACGACCATTAGGAAGAAAAATGAAATTAAATTAATTTTTTCAGCTTTACTTCCCACTCTTATGCCAGCTAGGCTGAAAGAGAGAAATGAATGCAATGCTGGAATGAATAAAGTGGAATGAAACGTGAAAAACCTTGAGAAAACCCACGCACACGGTGTTTATCCACCACAAAATTCACTTGGCGCGAGCTGCAATCGAAGGAGGGTCCCTACGCACCAGAGGTGAACGCTCTACCACTGAGCCACCGCGGCCCCCACCATTAGGAAGAGCTTGGCGCAGATAGGAGGATATTATTAAGATGGATCTCGTAGAAATTGGAATACAAAGCAGAAACTGGATCCATTTGACCAAAAACAGAAGTCAACGGAGACATTTTGTGAACGCGGCATTGAACATCCGGGTTCCATATTCCATAGAGTTAGTTAGTAGAGATTGGCCGCGTGGTTCAAGAGATATTAAGTTTTATTTATTGTTTATATCTCCCTTCCTCTTCCTCCCCTAAGTGCTACCGTCAAAGTGAATAGATAGAAACACTCCCAAGCCCAAACCTCATCTAAGTTGAAAATTTGATCGAGATCGGTCGGGTGGTTCAAGAGTTATGGAGGCACAAATATAGGCCATATAGGCCATATATATGAAAATGACGTTTTTCTTTTATGTTTTTTTCTGTTTGTTTGAAATGGCTGTCGGATTAAAAAAGATACTAACCAATAGGGCGTGATTTCACTATAGAAAGGGTTTATGCCGAATAGAGATCCGCCAGGACATGACTCAAACTTCCGGTAATGGAGCCCTACTATTTGAACTATTAAACTTTAGGTCAGAGAACCCAAATGTGGATGACGAAGCAGTTGAAGCAGGAAAATGACGTCCAGTGACGGCAACAAGAACGGAGATCAGCCAACTTGTGCTGGATATGATTATGGAATGAATATCGAGTGACTGTGAAGCTGGATATGATTATGGATATGACTGTGAAAACAATCTCTGAACGTGTAGAAATCTCGGTTGGATGCATGAGACATATTATCCATGAACAAAATATCGACTTGATGGGTCCCACAAAACCTTAGGAGATAAAAAGAGATAAGGGGCAGATGTTGATTTTGCAGTTCAACCTCCAGTTAATGTAAGCTGATATTGATGATTTCAAGGAGCGATACATAACACAGATGAGACATAAGTCCAATATTTCGATCCAGAAACAAATACCCCGTCACGCTAAGAGTAGAACTTCTCATCACCACCCAAAACATTGAAAGTAGTTGCATCTGCTCGAAAAGGATGACGACTTAAAAAAAAAAAAAATCAAGAATGGATAACTTGTGCTGAGTTTTTGAAGAGAGGCTCCACTACTAACGGGGAATATTATACTATCCTTCTCACAAACTGCAAGCTAGTATTGAGGAAAGCAGGCCAGGGGAACTTAAAGGGGAGTCGTTCTGCATTGAAACTTCCTCACAATGCAGCAATCGTACAAGCTACTTTGCTAGACTATGGATTCAAGCTACTTTCCATCCAAATTGTTCCCCCCATCTGGCCTCATCGCACGTTCATCTTTTCTCTCCATTGAAATATTTCCCGGCGGGAGCTCATGTGGTTCGGATTCCACGTTAATCAGTAGGTCCACGTCTCATATAGCCTCGCTGCTGAAAGGGACGATAAACTAAAATCAACTCAACTCTGCATTGAAATGTCACTTTAAGAACTTCACATCCGATAATGAGTTTACTGTGGAGGTTGCTAGGTGATATGAGGCTTGGGACAAATCAGTCCATCAGAGGATTATAGACAAATTGGAGCACCGAATGATAAGTGTGTTAATATAAGGATAAATATGTAAAGAAAACCTAATATGTCATCCCAGCTGTAACGCTCCTTCCAGGTGAGGCCCAAGACTTTGCACTTCCTCGTATATCATTTACAATTTGATTTTCGTTGTTTTATGACTACTGAACTAGTAATGTAACCCTATGAACTTGGATAAGATTTTGAGAAGACAGGCGTCGTTTTCAATGAGATGTTTAACCCAGAAATGTGTGAAAAGCACGGGTTCACATTAGGGATGGCCGAATCTCGGATCTGGGTCCGGATCTCGTCTTTCGGATCTGGATCCGGATCTCGGCTTTCGGATCTGGATCCGGATCTCGGATCTGAGTTCGAAATTCGGATCTGGATCCGAAATCTGGATCTCAGATCTTGATTCTTATCCAAACCCACATCCCACCCAAATTGTGATAAACTTGAATATAAAAAATTCGCCGAAAGTAATTTCACGAAGTCCTGGCAGTGAAGAAGAAAACAGAATATTAAGACGAATATTGACAAGTCTATTTGTCTCCTTCATTCTACTCTAAACATCAAATGCTTGCCTTTCTAAAAAATAATCTGATTTGATCCGGATGAGAGTTCGAATGTCTAATCTAGGTCCACCCGGTTGCAGGACGAGATGAAATACATACATATTTATATTTGAAACCGGAATACAAAACTCGAATATTTAAAATTCCTCAATACACCTACTTCATTGACAGTTAAGAAAACAAACAGTTAAGACAAGTATTGACTAGTTTTTACGTATATTTATCTTGCTCAGTCTGCTCAAAATATCAAGTGTATACCTTACAATTAGATTTAATAATATTATTTAGTAAATCACAATATGAGCACCGAGAATAAACTATGAATTTTGGTGCCCCTTATCTAGATTTGAAATTTCGTATTCATACATAGAATCAGGCTGAAAGATAAATATTTGAGATATGGAAACCGAAACAAGTGCTAGTACCAAGATCTTAGCCATTTGTACCTAGATAATGCGAGCGGAAGGCACTTGCACTAATTCCGCATGTACTTTGGGGAACACGAGAAACTAAAAACAGATAAATATTCTTTTTCAGGGACAAGTCGCGCTTTAACATGACTTTTCATAAGTGTTGTGTTCAAATACCTAAACTGTAATGGCGACTTGTTTGAAATAAACGCCTTTTCTTTTTTAGCAATAAAGTTAGGTACTTTCACATTGAATAAAAATTAGCAAAGCACATTTCACTAATTAGAGTGCTGGTTCTTATGGAAGCTTTCACACTGAACTGAAGATTTCCTCATGTGGGTATCGGATTGCCACAATTCACCTTGCTGAAAGACGTGGTTTATCAGGAGGTCGGCCAAGATTCTTTTGAACTTAGCATGTAGACTGCTTCTGGTCTCAATTATTCCCATATAACAAGACTAACCATATATAAAGTTGGTTTGAAATGTTTTAAAATATCACTAATTGACCTTAAGGGGATAATCGCGACTTAAATATTCGTAAATCAGAAGAGATACGAAAGTTAAGCGTTAAAATAAATCCGATAATTCCTAATGCAACCTAATGATATCAATAAAACTCCTTATGTGACATTTTCAAAGCTAAGATTAACAGTTATCTTCTTGAAGAGGGTTTACGGCAACATAGAATATTATAAATCCAATTATCATAAGTAGTACCTCTGACTAGGGCTGTGCGATATCGAAATTTCGATATCGACATTCGATATTTTTCTGATATCGATATCGAATAGATATATCGATATCGACAATATCGATATCGATATCGACAATATCGGATATCGATATCGAATATCGATATCGACAATATCGGGTATCGATATCGACAATATCGATATCGAATATCGACAATATCGAATATCGATATCGAATATCGACAATATCGAATATCGATATCGACAATATCGAATATCGATATCGATAATATCGATATCGACAACATTTAATATTGATATCGAGAGCATCAAATATGGATATTCAACATATTGATTGGTCTTGAATATTCATGTTGATATATACAATCTGGTCTCAAAACGTTTCAATGGGGATATCTCAGAATACTTGTTATCACAGAAAACAGACTTGTGTTCCTTCTAATCCACCAGTCTTTCCTCAGAAAAAAGTTAATAAAAATAGTCATTTAATTTCTTTCTCAGCTATCCTATTGGTCATCATTGCGGAAGTAATGAGAGTGAAACAGGGTGACATAGAATATGCGTGTTTTATTTGTGTGTAGGTGTTTATTTCATGTATGTGCGATTGTGAATGTGCACGTGTGGCGGTATGCGTTTCAGAGAGAGAGAGAAGTTCTTTCTATAGCATAACACGTGCCTGCGTTGTATTTTAAGCTCACGCACAAACAATACTTGATCCAGATATGGACGATAGGGTCCGTGGTGGCTCAGTGGTAGAGCGTTCACCTCTGGTGCATGTGGTCCCCGGTTCAAACCCTGCTCTTGCCAAGTGAACTTTGTGGTGGACAAACACCGTTGTGTGGGTTTTCTCGGGGTTCTCCCGTTTCCTCCCACTTTCTTCATTTCATCATTTTCATTCATTTCTCATTATCACTGTCTCCTTTAGCCTAACCGGCATAATCATTGGACGTAAAACTCAAAAATTTCATTTCATTTCAGATATGGACGAATGACATACCCGATCAACAAAAGCAAAATCGGGGAATCCCCGTTTCTCTTTTGTGCTAATCATTTGATGCCTCACTGCAACAGGAAATCGATGCATATCTTTCAGTGCCATCTACAGACAGTGGTACTATTCAGCCGGTTCGCACCGGTTCGTTAGAACCGGTTGTTAATATATTTCGAGTTTGCTAAACCGTTTGTTATACCCAGGCATAACAGTAAATTTTATCCAGTTATACCCAAGAACGAGCAAGTTTCAGTTTGTTTAGCTTTGTTCTTAGAAATTCTTACAGCTACAGGGTTAGATATATGATCTCTCAGAATAAGGAATAAGCGATTTTTTCTTAATTTCAAATGGGTTGGTTAGATATCAAGAATGCAAACTGGGATCACATGAGTGCAGTTGTGAGTGTTATTTACATTTGAAACGCATACATACCATTATCAATAATTGTTGATCCATTGCTGGGTTAAGGTGTTTCCAATACTTCTTGACAAACATCTATTTTGGATAATTCGTTTCCAAGATATTCGCAGTGCTACCTAATTTCGTCACAACACCTTATATTAGGTTGCTGTGTAGGTCTCTACTTGTCACTCGTGGTATTCAGTGAAAAATTTTCCTTTGTCTATCTTGCATGATTTGCTTCCTAAGAGGGAGGGAGAGAGACAGGGGCGTAAATAAGGGCCCCGCAGACCCCGCATTGCGGGGGTCCAGGCCATCACGAGGCCCCAAATTGTGATGTAGGACATAGAAAAGGGGCCCCATTCCACGTTGTCTGCGGGATGGCCCCCAAGCCCTTAGTTACGCCACTGAAGAGAGATATCTTTCTATGTATCCATCTACTATCTCTCTCTCTTATATATATATAACCAGTCACCAAAAATTAGAATAGCACCACTGCCTACAGATATGAAAGAAAACCTCCTTCACTGGAGGAAATCTCATGACAGTGAATTTCCAAAATTAGCTCTTCTGGCTCGTAAGTATTTGTGTAGGTACCAGCGTTCTATCGGAAAGAGTATTTAGTTGTGGATGCAATATCGTAACTGATGCTCATACTTAGTGATGAGCAAATGCAAGACCAAGACCAAGACCCGGGTGGTCTTGGTCTTGGTCTTGGTCTTGCACATGCGGTCTTGGTCTTGGTCTTGCAGTGGAACCCTCGGTCTTGGTCTTGGTCTTGCACACCTAGTCTTGGTCTTGGTCTTGTTCTTGCACACCCAGTCTTGGTCTTGCTTGCAAGAGTCTTGCAAGTTTTGCTTTTAAGAAATCTATGATTTTCATAAGTAAATTTTACTGTGGATATAAGGGATAATAAATCCTACATTGCGTCAATAGTGAGGGAAATACAATGTGTGTTTCTAAATGTAATATAGGACCTATTTTACCTTCGTGTAAGTGTGATGATACTGTACAACATAGGCGATGACCTTTACTTTTGTTTTCAATTGGTGATCACGCTTCACTACTTATAAGATAAATCACAACATTTCGTAATATTTTTATATGTTTTAACCGATCCAATACTCCACTGGTTCCCAAACTGGGGAGGTTATCCCTGACAGTGAGACGCATGAAAGAAAACCAAGACGGCACAGATTACTGAAATACCATAAATTGCAAAATTATTTTTACACTCTAAAGGCGTCAGATTTTTTTCTTCCCTACCACGATCAGCTCATCTTTGTATTGAACAATCTTCCAATTAAATATTGAAATTTTGTTTTACTGATTCTAATATGTACTGTATGGGGCAGAAATAAGAACATACGCAAAAACGATGAAACAGACTTTCGAAATGTGGGCATGGAGAAAAAAGGAGAGAATCAGCTGGGTTGAACGGAAAACGAATGTGAAGGTTTTAGAAATAGTAACAGTAGGGGAGAAAAGAAGAATTTTAGATGTAATGAAGAGGAGGACATTGGTTGAGGAGGAACTGTATTATGAGGGACGTGCTAGAGGGAGGGGGCGAAGGAGATCGTAGTTGAAGAAAGATATTAAGACAGAAAATTGCTACGTTAAGACGAAGAGACTAGCTGAGGACCACAGTCATCGAAGCTTCTCAGCTGCAGCAAGTGACCTGCCAATAATAGCAGAAAAGCTATTATTATGACGATGATGATATGTTTTGCAATATTGACCAAAAAAGAGAGAACAAATTAAAATAATAATAATTAAACCTCTTAATATTTTAGAATATGAAATGAAATTAAATTTGTGAGTTTTACGTCCTACGATTATGCCGGCTAGGCTAAAGGAGACAGTGACGATGAAAAATGAATGAAAATGGTGGAAAGAAGAAAGTGGGAGGAAACGGGAGAACCACGAGGAAACCCACGCACATGGTGTAGTCCACCACAAAGTTCACTTGGCGGGGGCTGGGATCGAACGCGGGACACCAAACACCAGAGCTGAACGCTCTACCACTGAGCCACCGCAGCCCCAATATTTTAGAATAATTTGAGTGAAAACTGAAAACGACTCAACTGTCTGTCTTTTTTTATACATATATATATATATATATATTCAATTTATATAAATACTTTTGACCTACATTAGAAATACATAACAACGGCATCAAACTTCAAGTTATTTGAAATAAGTACGAAATCACTATCAGTTGTGAATATAGATTATTTATTGTTGTATAATGTTATATCGTTGAATCCTAGATATGCCGTATACCTAAGGGGGTTATAAGTTATATTGATAAACAATTATTCAACGTATAAGCATCCACCTATGAAATCAAACTTGCGGTCACATGCGCTAAGTTTTTGTCAATGTCATGAAAATGTTATTTCAATATTAATTTTATAAGTACACATTAAAAATTTCCAACGGATGCTTGAACCTCAGAGCCAAGGCCATACCCATGTAGTCGGCACCTATGGTGTACGGAATTGCCGATGTTCAATGCTACATTTCCCGTTAGTTTTGAAAGAAGAACACCATTCATATGTTTTTGAAATGAAATTAAATATCTACTTTAACGTCCCACGATTATAACACTGAAGCTAAGGGAAACAGTGATGATGAGAAATGGTGGAATGAAGAAAGTACGAGGAAACGGGAAAACCCACGCACAGGGTGTTTGTTCACCAAAAAAGTTCACATAGCGCAAGCTGCGATCGAACCAGGGCCCCATGTACCAGAGGTGAACGCTCTGCCACTGAGCTACCGTGTCTATAACATGCTCTAGTTTATTTTTGCTTATCCACTTCTTATGGACACAACTATTCTTCATATGATTTCCCAAAATCCAATCATGGGCCGTCGTGAATGATCAAATGATGACCAAAGTAAATCAGACACTCAAGTTATTATAGCTTGTAACAATTCATAGAATTATGCTGTCGGACGTCTCGTGAACAACCGATTCAAAAAACGACATACTGTAGCTATATGTTACAGGAGCAGATCGACTCACATGGATTGCATACACTACTGGGAACACATTTACTCCGGCGGTATTTTTACTGGAGCCAAGAAGTTCACGTGAAAGATGTAATGATTTTTCCCCTTCCTTTTTACATTCTATAAAAAATTCAAGTAGTGTTGGTACTTGTGCAAGACTCTTGCGCAAGAGTCTTGGTCTTGGTCTTGGTCTTGCACCCCTTGGTCTTGGTCTTGGTCTTGCACCCCTTGGTCTTGGTCTTGGTCTTGCATCGGGATTCCTGGTCTTGGTCTTGGTCTTGGTCTTGCATGCAAGACTCTTGCAAAAACTGCAAGACCAAGACTCTTGCGCTCATCACTACTCATACTTCACTTACAGTTAGTGCAGAACATGCGAAACAACTGATTTTCTTTCCATGAACAAAAGAGCTCGTTCCTAAATAGCAGTGTCATGAACTTCAATGCATCATACATTTCTAGTTGAAAACAGTGTGCTAATAGGCATATTTCTAAACAAGACAGTTATTGTTCATTTTTCTCTGTATGTGTGATGTGTCTGTTCAGTTCTTCTAAGTTAATCCGTTAGCTTTACAAATTTAACACTTGGACTTATTATTTTGTAGTATTCTATTTTAATATCCAATTAAAAAAAAAAAAAGCACGCGATCAATAGAGATCTCTTTCATGTTATTATTAAATTGATAATCTTTTTGTATTAAAGAGCTTAACGCAAAGACGTGAACATGAACTTAAGAGGTTTCTTGTTATTGGTTTTGTGCAAACTCATATCTAAAAGTGTTCATGTTTTTATTAAATTTAGGCTAAACCTCACATCTTATACCATTATTCAGTTCTGCTTATGAAATCAATTTAGAAAGGTTGTAAGTCATTCCTAATAACAGTGCACCTAATAATGCATATTCTAATACTTAAGCAAATCCAAAGAAATAGGGAAGTGTTAATACTACCTAAACAGAATATGTAGGTCTGTGTAGTGAAATGACAGAATGGAGGGTTTTGTTTGTTTTAGTGGGCTGAATTACGTGGCTCAACTTACATCTAGTAACCACATACAAATAAACGGAAAATTACTACTTTGCACAAAAAACTAGTAAATTCTTGTTTCCCTGTCTGTTTAGATTTAAGCAAATTTTAGCACAGGTATTTGATTTTTCACTCGCAATGGCAATACAACACAAACATTAATTGTAGTGAGGATATCAAGTTGACTCGATTAAGGAATGCAGCCATGTTAATGATGAGAAATATTTTGGAAGGCATAGCTCCCCGTGTCTGCACTGGTTTTGGCTTTATCTTCGAAAGGAACATCATTTCTGCCCAATACAATTTTTGCACAAAGTTTGATTTGATTCGGTGAAGAAGTGTAGCCGATAATATAAGTTAAATACACAATCTTTAGGTGGATTAAGTAGACGTAGAAACATCCCTACCCCACCGCCGCCGATTTGGACTATCTTCAAAAGGAACCAAATTTTTAACCCATACTAATCCTCTGTAAATTTGGGTTCATTCTGTTAAGAAATGCAAATGGAGCTACTATCGCGAGCCAAAAAGCGTTATATATATATATAAAAGCAAAACCTGCCGCAATTTTTTCGAGGAAGTGTGAAACACCAATATCGAATATCAATATTGACGATATCGGATATCGATATCGAATATCGACAATATCGAATATCGACGATATCGTATATCGATATCGAAAATATCGGATATCGATATCGAAAATATCGGATATCGATATCGAAAATATCGGATATCGATATCGAATATCGACGATATCGGATATCGATATCGAATATCGACAATATCGGATATCGATATCGAATATCGACGATATCGATATATCGACGTCGATATTTTTGCGATATCGATGATCGATATAAGATGATATCGATATCGACGATATCGATATATCGACATATCGCACAGCCCTACCTCTGACAGCCCCGCATTTCACATTACCATCGCCCTTCATCCTGACAAGTGGGCAATTCACTTACTCACAATGACTTTTCAGGCGTTCCAGTGACATCAATATCTCAGTTTGGGTTTGGGATCATGCTTCGATGAACCTTGTCTATCACCATCAGCAGCTATTAGAGACTCAGAACTTATTTCTGAATTAGATAATGCGGGTAACTATAGCTTTTCGTCTATAGAAGACGGAGAGCGTGCCATCGGTGCCCGTGGTCATGGGTTCAATTTCCGGAGAGGCACTCAACAATTTCGATGTTGACCCGGCATCGTGAGGGCAATTGGGGAGTTACCTTAAGTAAGAGGTAGCGGACTCCAGTCTAGAAAGCCGGCATTAGGGACTTCGGGTGTCGATGCGTTGACTACACATCCCCACTTTCAACGTAAGCCCGCTGGTAGGAACCAAAGGACTGTCGTGACAAGAATTTAGTTTGTTTTAATTATCATAAATGCCTTATTTATTATTAAATTTTATCCAATATTTTCTTTTCAACTAGTTTGCGAAACTCAGAGCTAGCTACTTGTTTTCTTTTTAATTCATGTTCATAGTTAGCACAACTAATCACTAAGGAAAAACAAGCTTTTCAATAAAATTCGCCTCGCGTCTTTCGTAGCTCTAAGTTTAGTTAATTTTAGTTAGTTTTTTTTTTTAAGTTGAAGGGCGGTTTATCATCTTCCCCTCGCTTTCCCTATTTTTTTTTCTAATTTTACCTCTGTATGTTTCGTTGCACGGACATTGCGCCTATACGCACGTGCTTAGTGTGTTCGTTTACAAAAGCGGGCCAATTTCCTGCCACTATAGAAAGTAAAAGTGCACTGTATCAGAGAAATATTAATTGACGTATGAAGTGAATATATCTGTGACGAAGTCATAATTACTCAGTTTTTGCATCGTACATAGTTTCCTCATCCATATTAATCTCTTAACCCCCGCTTCCTGAATTCCAGTTCTAGTATTCTTTCTTGATGGGGGACTGATGTCTCGTGTAGGCTTATTAACTATAACATCAGCAATAAAGAAAGTAGGGTAATACGGAGCGAGCTCAGGCTACTTGTTAGGATTCTTGCTTCGCAATTGGATAATACTGGGTTCGAATTCGGAGACCAACCATCCTGACTGAGGATTTTCCAGGGTTGTTCCTCAGTTATACTGGGCAAATGCTAGGTTAGTACCTTGATCTAAGGCTCTGGAGACCTTTCTTCCATTCTTTTCCAATGTTTTCATCTGTTGATTACTATAGTGTAAAGTGGCCTCTGAGAATGTATCTGGTAGCTTATACTAAAAAAACAATAACGACGTAATATATCTTCACGAAACGTGTGGGTTAATTTAACTACAGCCTTACAGTCCCAATAGATAGCTAAAGTTTTAATATCAATTTCCTGACTTCTAAGTACTATTTTCATATTGTTTCAGCTTTCAATTTTCTCATGTATGTTCCACCGAGAATTGAACCTGAGATCACATGAACAAATGCGAATATGTTAAATATTTTTGAACACTTTGATATACAAAACACAAAACGCTTCAATGAAACGATGCATGGATATGTTTTGGTTACGTCCTGCAATGTAATATTAAAGAAACCTGGAGGGTGAAGGAAAATAACAGAAATCTCTTTTATATTTACTCCTTCAACAAACTTCCGAACTCAGAAGGGCAAGCCATAACTTAGGTAATCAAGTCATATCGTACAACGAATACAACCATATCGCTCTCCTGAAATTCTCGTGTGTATATTTAAAAATATACTGTTGTTCCACGCCAACCAGTCTATATTTTTTGTTGTATATACCTTCGAAGTGAAAGATATTCATTATTACATTTGTTCATGGTTGGACTCTAGTGAGTCAGAAACTACTATTAATAAAGAGTTTGTTTTGTCTAGTATTCCTGCGATTAGAAGGGCCTTATCTAAAAGACATTTCATTTGTATATGAGAAAAGAAGAAAGTTTATTTTCTAAGAATAAAATATATATTTTCAATGTGAAGCTACATTAAGTTTCGAAGAGGAGCTAAACAGAAGAATTTGTTACCATTTACATCAGTTTTCAGACAGTTCAATATACTCTGAAATGGGAAGAAATCAAACTTGGAAACATTTTATTAAAGAGACTTCGAAAAAAAGTACAACATGTAAATATTGCAAGGTTAAAATAAAATAAAGAACAAAGGTAGCACAAACGTGTTATGGAAACATTTAAAAGCACAGCAACCTACTATATCAGTGAATCCGAAAAAAGTTTTGACGAATTTTAGATATTCAATTTTATCTAAAATTGATTTTAGATCGACATTTGACGAATTTTTCTTGTAGACATTTGTTTAAGGAGGTCAATATACTTCCTCTGGATAGTTTATATTTGTATCGTCTCTTTTTGTATTTGAAAGAACACTCATCGGCATTCGTAACAAATAAGGATGTACATAATCATAATACGCGAAATAAGAATTATTTTCATTTGTGTAATCACCGGTCAACAATGTATCAAAAAAGTGTAAGTTATGGTGGTGTTAAGTTGTACAACATGTTGCCTATTGATATAAAGTATGAAGAAAATATAAAAAGGTTCAGACAAAAGTTAAAATTATTTCTATTAGAAAATTCTTGTTATACAATTGAGGAGTACCTAAATATCATGACAAGGTAATATTACTTTATTTTACTCATGTAAATTTTTTGTACATATGACGCATGTTACACTTACTTGAGGACATTCCTCGTACTTGTTAAGTTCATACAAAAGAAATAAATACAATACAATACAAATACAATACAATACAATAGCATCACAATTTCAGATGTAGGTTTGGATACTAATCAAGATCCGAGATCCGAGATCCAGATCCAGATCCGAGATCCGAATTTCGGATCGAGATCCGAGATCCTGGTCCAGGTCCGAGATCCGAATTTCGGTTCCAGATCCGAGATCCGGACCCAGATCCAAATCCAAATTCCGGATCCAGATCCGAGATCCGAATTTCGGATCCGGATCCGAGATCCAGATCTAGGTCCGGATCCGGCAAGATCCGGATCTCACTGGATCCGGGATATCCGGACCCGAAAATTTTTGGCCATCCCTAGTTCACATAATAACGTAACGCACTATGCAGCATTAAACATGGTAAATTTACTATGAATAGGGCGACTGATAAGATTATCATTGAATGCATGTAAGAATGACTATGAACATTTCTACTAATTCACGTTTACAACCGCACTAAGCGTGATAAGGAGTACAGCCTTACGCGTTAAAAAAAAAAAAAAAAACTACTAACACGCATAGTGTGCATGACATTGGTTGTGGAGGCTGCTTTCCAAGAGAAATACCAAAGCCAGTTTATTGTTGAAATGTACAGGTGAATATTCCTGAATCATGTGTCCAAATGCGTGAATAGAACTATAAAGATAGTATTCTTTCTGTTGTGCTTTAATGAATAGGCGACTATGAAGAAATCTGAAGAAACATGTAAAAAGAAAATTTTACCATTTGCTTGTGATGTCATGCCGCTACTCATTTGATGTCAAAGATTGGGGATTCGAATTATAATGAATATTATTATAGAAGTGAATTTTATTTTGAATAGAGGGTTAATAGAGGATATGAAACCTATTCGATTAAAAAAAACATTTCTTACAGTTTTTGCTCTTAAAAAAAATATGTATTAGAACAAGAATGCTAGTAAATTTCATCTACTTTCGGTTTTGATAGAGTGTTGTGTTTGGTGATGGTATGATCCCATGAGACGTTGTATCGCTTGCTAAAAAAAACTGTTTGTAGCAATCTATTACCGTTTTTGTCCCGTGGCGATCAACGTTGAAACCGGAAACGATTGATTTCTACCACTTCCAGTTTTAATACATGGTTAACGGAGGAAATGGAATTTATTCTTGGGATGATGAATCGATTGCATAAAACAGCTTCTCGATATCTCTTACACTTTTTGCCCTATGGAAATCAGCATTGAAACCGAAAACTAGAAAATTTCAACCACCCTTGATTTCGACACATTGTTGCCAGTTGTTGTGATATTTTCTCTTAAGACGTCGAACAGTTTGTAGATAACCGGTTGTAGCAGTTTTTAGCTATTACCGAAAACTATTACCGTTTTTCTTCTATGGCGTTAAATGTTGAAGCCGGAAATCATTAATTTGAACCAATTCCGATTTGAACAGAGGCAGTGACGCAGCTTTCGTTTGGAAGGGGGAGATTATAAACTTATCACTTATTTATTTGGATAAGTGTCTTGAAAAACTAGACTTCATATCTATTTTTAAGTACTGCATTTTGTCGATTTCATATAGTGTTTGTCAACATTGTTTTACACTCCTTGAAGGTGATTGATTTCAACGAATACGAAGCAAGAAACACCTATATTTTACTGTGTTCGAAACTGTTGGATAAATGGTGGCAAATTGTTGGCTGACTAACATACACTTTAAGCTACGTTGAGCCAGAGTATTTTTCAACGTTATTTTTGCAATTTCCCAACCATTTTAACAATTAGCCTAAGTAACGCCTACATGTGTGCTGGGGGATCGGGTTCAATAAAAGCGTGACGTCAATGAAAAATTTGAGAAGCACTGGCTTAACGATAAGATTGATTAACTCTTATGTTTACTCCCTTTAATATGTGGCTATTTTAAATAAAATTTTAGATTTTTTAGTTAACGTAGTTACTGCTCCAACACTATTCATATACAAGCACTCAAAACTACCCGCAAAAGAATTACTCATATTGTATCAAGGACAAGAAGAATCCTCAGTAGAATTTCGAATAATTGTTTGTTTGAGGCACTCATATTCAAATTATTATTAAAGAAAAAATAAAAAACAATTTCTTAAAGTAGTTTACAATTTCGAACAAAATCCTTGTTGAAATACATGTATTTCTTGGGTTACCATCAGTATAAAATTTTCGGAAGGGGTATCTAGGGCTACTCTACCCTGTATTAAATATTTATTATTAACTCTGAAATTACCAAGCTCGTATCTGCTATATCTATTACCAAGCAGAGAACAAATTTGCTCGCGCTTTAATTGAATTCAAATTGATATTTTGAGTTCCTTCTTGGCAAAGCGGTTAGCGTACGCGCCCGTGGAATGGGGTTCGATTCCCGGCGGAAGCTCATGTGGATCGGATTCCACTTTAATCAGTAGGTCCCGTGTCATATAGCTTCGCTGCTGAAAGGGACGTTAAAATCAACTCAACTCAAATTGATATTTTAACTCTAGGAATCCGAAGTCGTTTTAGTTTACAGGTCATCTCAAGGGGGGTCCTCTAACTCATTCAGTAATATTTTTATATGATTAAAGATAACGGGGATAGTTTAGATTTTCTTAGCCCATAAGTATACATGTGCTCTAGTATATAAAACACACAAGATTTATTTTGTCCCCTCTACAGAAAGCTACAGTATTCTTTGTTAATTGCTATGATTCATAAAAACAGACTCAGCTGCCGCCAACAGTACAGATCTGCTGCCTCATTGGCTAGTATGGCGAGATACATATTTTATTTAATTCGGAGACATGGTAAATAAAATTGCCTTTGATATTCTGACCAGATGATATCTTGTACTTAAACCACATGTGTCATGATATTTCAAATGAAATGGTCCAGGTAATCCTAAGGGGAGGGCTCCTCGGACCCACTACCCTATTTTCTAAACAACTTATGAACTAATTTTTTATATCATTATTTTAAACAGTCTAGGTAACCGCAACTAAGAAATAATCAAAAAAGAACAACTGGCTGATAACATTTTGTTGGGATTTTAAACAAAACCACTTTGTGGATTCTAGGAGCCCTCCTTTCGGATTCCTAGGTTTAAACTAGACAAATATCAGAAATCTTTGAAGTAGTTCTACAAGGGACATTCAATAAGTTTTGCACAGATGGTTCTAATATTGTTATTAGTTGCAATATTAAGATGAAATTTTAGATCAAGATACTTTTATCCTTTGGCTACAAGAAAATATCACTCAATGTAGCCTTTATCTGCTGTGACTCATCTCGTCCAATGTTCTTTCCATGCCGTGAAAGTATTTTGTAAAATTTTAGGTGGCTGACTCTTACACCATTGTTTCACACAAGAAATGAACGCCTTGTCACTGTCGAATATTTTTCCTTATAGGGGGTCTTCAGACGACCAAACAGGAAAATCCGAGGGAGCCGTCTGGACTATACCGACGCTACGGGACGACCTCCCATCCCATTTTCTGCTGTGTCATCATGTCTGTGTGAGGCTTGGAATTATCATGCAGTTTCACGACCTTGAGTTGTAGCTCCGGTCTTTTGGTCTGGAGGGCACGTCGTGCCTTATCCAGTGACAAACAATAATGCTCTTTGTTAATTGTGGAGCCATGTTCCTGGAAATCTATCAAAATGATACTACTTTGATCCCAGGAAAAAGAAGTCATAATTTTCTGGCCTGATCTGAAAAGTCTAGGTTTTTTAATCTCTGCAACCAACATCGGATACTGGCGTGGTCCAAAGTGTAGTCCCCATAAACCGGAGCAACTTCCTATGAATTGATGTGGCGGATTCATCACCGGTTTTGAACAGGAGTTCCATTTATTGACCGTTGTCGTGTCCGGAGGTCCACTTTAGTGTCCATTGTGTTTTTATCTATGAAGAATAGGAAACAAAAATTATTGTCATTTTGAAGTCAAAGGAACAAAGTATGTTCACCTAAAATTTCATTATCATAATTGCAATTTGCAACTAATACAAATATTATACCCATTTCTGTAAAATTTATTGAACATCCTTTGTACTTTACATTTATCGTAAATTGTGACATTTTATATGACATTAGAGCTCCGTCGTAGCTAAGCGGTTAGCGTACGCGCCTTTGGCGAGGGAAACCCGGGCTCGATTCTTGGCGGGAGCTAATATGGCTCGGATCCCACTTTAAGCTGTAGATTCATGTCTCATATAGTTTCGCTGATGAAAGTGACGCTAAACTAAAATATATCAAATATATGACATTGTTTACATTAAAGCAAGGGTGTGTGTTATGTTAAAATCTGAACTTGGGTTTATCTTGGCATTGTATGTATTTACATCCACTTTTAAAATAACATTTATCACGTTCTTGTAAGCTTTACTGCTTGAATAAGAGACAGAAGTAACACTAAAGAAAAATGTTAGTTTTAGATTTTTTTTTTTTTTTTTTTTTTTGCGGAAACAAAGATTAATTACACCTATTAGTACCAACGAGTGGGGAAGGGGAGCAAACTTACTAGTACAAAAATGAATTGTTTAATAAAAATAAAACAGATTACAAAAGCAAACATTACAGTCAAAGGAAATACTTTACCTTTTTTTTAAAAAAATGAAAACTTGAATGCGTGACCAAATTGCCACTCCCGTGTTTTTCCTAGGCTTAATGTCTTTCTTTTTATCTATTAGTGACGTCGTACTCAGTTACCATGTGCTATTAAAGGATGTATTTCAAATTGGATTTTCCTGAATGGGTAGAAGGGGAGTCTGACAAATTCCTTAATTCGATTATGATGAGATACAGGACTTTTTTTTTCTACTTCTCGTACACAAAATTTCTTGCGGAAATGTTTAGTAATTTATTCTTAATGTAAAAGGGAAATGAGCGCTGAAGATTTTTTTTAACTTGAAAAATATTTTGCAATGCATATTATTTTAAGCCAGTCTCACGAGCGAATTGCGTTTGCACAAAAATGAAATATTTGAGAAATCCAACACGTACGCAACTAAATTCCGAACTTGTTGTAATGATTACTATGCATTTATGCTGAAGCTTTGAGCAATGTTCGTGATTACAAATATAAACTATATTGTTCTTATCAGAATTCTTATTTCATGTGTTTAAAAAAAAAGAAAAAAAGAAACAGTAACTTGTCTACAAGTTCCAGTTTATCTATATACAGGTTGCGAAAAAGTCCCGGAACGGTTCAATATCTCGCCAAATATATAGTTCAGCAAAACAAAAACACATGATAAATAATTAAAAAAAAACTATCCAATGATACGAAACGCTACCCCTATACCCTCTCCTTTCGAGGGTAACTATAAAAGGGAAGCCTAATTTCTTATTGCACATTTGGATTCTCAAGAAAAAGGGACATTGATTTGACCCAGAATGGAAGCAGTGTCTTCATGGATGGCGCTTGAATCGACACACACAAAAAGAGGGAAACCCAAAACATTATGAAAATGAGCATTCTCAGTCCCGTACAGTTAGCGTACTGGACTGCGGAGTCAAAGGTCGTGAGTTCGATCCCCGCTCTACGCAACGTTCTTTTTTTGTTTCCCTAAATAATAAGTCCAGGGGTGTAGCCAAGGGGGGCCCATCGGGGCCAGGCCCCCCAAATGGTTTCCTGCCCCCCCAAATGACCAGCTTCTAAAACATCATAGTAAAATTATCTCGCTTCATTCATTTAAAAGTAACAAAGTTTATTGACAATTAATAATTTGTGGTAAAATAGTATGGAGAAATATTGTTTTTCCATACCGATCGAAAAATAGTATAGTATCTCTTCCTTATACCGATCGAAAAATAGGATTTTTTTTTGTGACAGCAGATTACACAATTTACTGCGCTTTATATTTGACAGTTTGAAGACAAACGTCTTACGAAGGTACTACAAATACAGCCATAAAACAAAGGTACTAAACTGATTTGTAAGTACAGTATATTTTTATATGCTTTAACAAGTGTTTTAAAAGACATAGAGGATGGAAAATTTGGTGAGAAACAATGCTTTTATTCAATTTGGATTTCATTCGCTCTCTCTTTTATTTCTACTCAGTGTAATAAAATAATTGTTTTTTAGTCACGAATAATAAATAAATATTTTTGTCAGGAAACCGTAAAGAAATTAAGTGAAATTTCACAGAAAGTCAATCTTGTGTAGATAGGTTCTGTATACGAGATCTTAAATTTAAATATAAAAGTAACCAAGAAAAGTTTTGTTGCTTTTTCACCCACCACCTTCGAACATCGATATGTCACCTAATCTGGAAGATCAAAAATAGTCCCCATCAGCATCGACGACCTTCTGAAAACGTTCTGGAAGGCCATGGAATCCATCGCGGTAGAACTTGGTGGGCCGTGAAACGAAGAAAGTGTCAGGTGCATTGTGAACTTTTACTAGGGATTTGAACTGGCGTCCTCGTCCTCTAAGGTGATTGTCCAAAGAATGGAACAGTGATAATCGGACGGTGCAATACCCGGGGAATATAGTGGTTGCAATATTGTTTCCCATCCAAGGCGAAAAATGTTGTCCTGAATCATCCTAGCCACGTGGGATTTAGCGTTGTCCCGTAAACGAGGACCAATTTGCAATTCAGAAGTGATGGCTCCAGAGTTTTGAGTTTTTGTTGAGCACAGCTCAACAGCTGACACTATACAGTTGCATTGATACTCTGACCAGCTGGTAGCAGTTCCCGATGCACGATGTAACAAACACACAGTAGGACCTTCTTCCGGTACAGCGCTGGTTTCGGCTGTTTTGAAATCGGTTCATGGGATGCTAACCAATGATGACGGCACCGTGGAGCTTCGTATAGGACACACTTTTTATCACATGTCAACGCCCTGTCCAGAAATGGCTCCGAAACAGTAAATAAGCACAGGCGACTGCCGAGTTGCCTTCTGGCCCGGAGTCAAAATATGAGAGACCCATCGACCCAACTTGTAGTGCTTCACAAGTTGATGGATGTGCTGCCGAATGGTTTCTCCACACACTGAATTGTAGTCCCAGTTCCTCTTTGTACATGTGTTGGTATTCTGGCACGTGGTGTTTTCGGGTGTTTCGTCATCGTCCTTAAACTTGTTAAACCATCGCTGTAATGTCCGCGTCGTCACGACACCCTCACCAAAGGCCTGGCATATCTTCTGTCCCGCTACAGCGGCGTTTGACCTCCATTTGAACTCGTTCAGCATACATGCTCTTATGACGCTCTGTGGATGTCCCATGTTCCCTCTGTCTTTACGCAAGTTCACGGTGTGTCTGAATTGCCACAACCAGGTAGTATGTTGGATATACCCACACCAACAACTGACGTTCGCTTTATCTCCACTGACATTCAACTCACGGTGTGAGGTCCAATTGAACACAGACCTCCACGAAAAGGGACAGAACTTTCTTGGTTACCTTTATAGTTATGCACAAAAGTATAGCGTTTGGTTCCGGGCAGTAGTTCTTGATTAAGCATAATAAAAACTATCTTGAATATAATTTATGGATAATAATAATAATAATAATAATAATAATAATAATAATAATAATAATAATAATAATAATAAGAAGAAGAAGAAGAAGAAGAAGAAGAAGAAGCTAAAATAGTGTTTTTAGTTTTCCAGAAGGAAACCAAAATTTTCCTTTCTTTCAGGCCTCAAAAACACTAGCAGCAACACATTTTTCTTGGCTTTGTACATTGTAGCTGGCCCCCCCTCAAAAACGACGGGCCCCCCTTACACAAACCTGCTGGCTACACCCCTGAATAAGTCCATATGTTTTAACTTCAATTAGTACTTTATTCAAGTTACACCAATAGAAATTTCGATACTTGTTTTGCAAACTAGCTTTATGAAGTGGTTCTTAGTAATAGGATTATTAGGGTTAGAGTTCATAGGGTTATTTATAACACAAACAAAGCATTTTTGTCAAATTTGAATTTTCATGCAATTTTAATAAATTATGGACAAATATATTATCTATATCGAACAAGGATGTTATAAAATAGAGGCTCTGCCCATACGTATCTTCATCATATGAACTCAATGAAGCCAAAAAACAACCGGCCGGCACGTCTGATTGGCTACTCTTGTTTCCGCCATGATTGTTGGCTCGAAACATTGCAATCTTAGTGGCGCGGGGTGGGCAGAGTAGGTGTGGCGAAGCTGTGACGTATGGCTTCACGATTTTGTTGTATGGGCAGATCCTCTATTTTATAACATCCTTGATATCGAAGTTAAAATGTATGAATTCATTATTTGGGTACAAAAATGTACATAAAAATGTTACTCTGTGAGGGAATCGAACTCATAATCTCTGACTCCACAGCCTGTTACGCTAACCGTATAGCTACAGAGTACGGTACTGACAAGTCGCATTTTCATAATGTTGGTACTCCCACTTCTTTTGTGTGTCGATTCAGGCGCCATCCGTAAAGGCATTGTTTTCAATTCGGGTCAAATCACTGTACCATTTTCTGGAGAATCCAAATGTGCAATAAAAAATGGGGGTTACATTTAAAATTTTAAAGTTAATTCCCGTATCCCCGAAGGAGGTGGGGATAGGGGGTTGCGTTTTTTGGTATCATTGGATAGCCTTTTCAAGACTAACACGTGTTTTCAAGGGCGCCAATCCTGGGGGGCCGAGGC
This sequence comes from Thermobia domestica, assembly GCF_964235325.1. Taxonomy (NCBI): domain Eukaryota; kingdom Metazoa; phylum Arthropoda; class Insecta; order Zygentoma; family Lepismatidae; genus Thermobia; species Thermobia domestica. The sequence goes on along the minus strand of NC_137462.1, from coordinate 71,594,916 downwards.
TTCCCCCCCCCCAAATCTCATGTGGACAACCTCATTGTATTTGTAAATTTACAATATTTGGCATAATTTAAATGCAGTTTGTCTTAAAATCTTCAGATATCCTTTCTGCATCTGAATGCCCCCCCCCCCCATTTACAGAGAAATCGGCGCCCTTGCGTGTTTTTGTTTGTTTTGCTGATCTGTGTATTTGGCGAGATATTGAACCGTTCCGGGCTTTTTCCGCATTCTGTATATAAAAATGAAAGTAACTACAGTTTGTAAAAATATAACTGCATCACTTAGATTTATGGCAATAAATTTTCTTATTTGGGTCGTATAAATTGTATGATACAACATAACATATTTAAAATTTAACCAGCATGCTACTGGATGTTTATTGTAACTGCTAAATTAGTTCAAACACATTTTCTCTACAATTATTCACAAAATTACTGTAAAATGAAGTACCCCTAGAACACACATAACTATATTACAAAAATATTTTGCAAGAAACTAATTGAAAAAATTATCTTATAAAGGTAACATTTAGCAAGAAAAAATATTTTTTCTTGATTTCTAAGCGACTGAATAACACAATATCACCATTTTTAATGCTGTCCTTCATTTAGTATTTTGTATGGCCTCCTTTAGCCTTCCTGACAGCCTGAATTCTTCTGGGCATACTGTAAACAAGATTACGGCATGTTAACATGTCTAAATCATGGTACCAAGTATGTACAATTGCTGCCATTAGCTGGTTCCTATTTTCAAAACACCTTTTCCGCAGTTTCTTGTTCATAATATGCCACAAGTTTTCGATAGGATTTACATCTGGTGAATTAGAAGGCCACCAGATTCTCTCTATATCCATGTCCTTAAACCAATTATTGACTGAACGAGATCGATGGCATGAGGCATTGTCATCCTGAAAGTAGAATTTGTTCAGATTTGCCCCTGTAAAATAAGTCCTAGCCGTTGGAATTAATTTATGATCAAGAATTTGTATGTACTTTTCAGTGCTAACTGAACCATTATAAATTTCAATTTTTCCAATTCTTCTCGATGTTAAGCAACCCCACAACATAACACTTGCCGAGAACTGTTATGTCTCATATATACAATTATCATTTAATTCCTCCCCCCTACGCATCCAAAGCTTCACTCCAGCATCGTTTCCATCAATATTAAACTTCTTTTCGTTCTAAAAAAAATCACACGATCCCAGTCTTCCTCTGTCCATTCCCAGTACCTTTGCACAAAAATTTTCCTTGCATTCATATGTTTCTTTGTCAGTTGCGGTTTTCTTCGCGGATTTTTCTTGTCAAATCCAAAAAACTTCAGTCTAGACACTACTGTTGAATGGCTCACTCTAATACCTAACTCCATTTCCATTTGTGCAGCCAGTTGACGTGAACTGATGCTTCTTTTCTGCAACGCTAGTGACTTCAATTTTCGATCAACCCTCGCAGATGTTTTCTTCTTCCTTCCACACCTGTTTCTAAGCAAACAGCGTCCAAATTCTAGCTGTGTCTTAATGATTCTTGACATTGTAGACTGATGAACGTTAACTTTTCTACCAATTTCTCTTTGACTTATTCCTTCCTTGTGTAGGGCCAATATTTGTCCTTGTTTGTGAGGTGAAGTGTCTCTCAAGTTGATTCGTCAAATCAATAACAATATATTCGCATTAAATACACTGCTTATATATTTATAAACTTCAGAACACTATAAAAGCAAACATTGAACTGCAAAGTAACTGAACCTTTTGGTACTTTAAAGATAAATTTTCAGTTTCGTTTTTGAGATCTTGATACAATTACAAACAACACCAAAATTCTTTGAATGCCGACATAGAAGCCTTTGTCCCAGACCAATCAGGCAAACAATCACGCGATAAGAACAATGTGCATTACTTTATCAATCTCCACCCGAGCTGCATATGCAGTTTCTCAACGACACTAGCCTGGTGACAAAAAGGGGAAACAAATAACAACAAAACAAAAGACTGTGTAAGAGAACCACACGATATTTGTTTTTATGAAAATCTATAAATGCATATCACTACTAAAAGTAATTACTGTTATTCTTTACATGTTCTGCCATACTTTTAGCAAGTGATGCAGTTATTTTTTTACAAACTGTATGTTTGTGACAATAACTCTTGAGTCACCCGATGGATCTGGATCAAATTTTCAACATAGATGGGGTTCGGGCCTCGGATGTTTTTTTTATCATTTCACTTTGATGGTGCAGCTTAGGAGAAAAGCATGGGAAAGATACATAAAACTGATCGAAAATAACCGATATTAGTGTCGAATCCATAGTTTCCGGGGTCGCTGAGATGAACAGTGACAATTCCGATGCCGTTTAAATCCAAATTCAGTCCCGCAACTTGGAGAAGGGGATGATACATAAAAATAATCGAAAATGATCGACATTAGTGCTGACTCTACAGTTTTCGGGGTCGCTGAGATGAACAGTGACACTTCCGATGCCGTTTAAATCCAATTTCAGTCCCACAACTTTGGTGAGGGGAGAAATATATAAAAATTGTAAAAAAAAAAAAAACATCGTCTATCAGAGAACGCTTCAGTAATTGTAAAAAGTGACTGATTAACGAAACAGATTACTGATTTTTCTTATTTTAATCCAGCGATGCGGGTAATTGACGATAGTATTTTATAAAATGTGTAATGCAAACTCTTTCAGTTTTCGGCCTACAGTAGGACTATTATTTAAAAACCGTCTCATATAGCCTCGCTGCTCAAAGGGACCTTAAACTCAAAATCAATTCAACTTAACTATTATTTAAAAATTTACGCCACCTATAGGAAATTCAACTTTTAATATATATCAAATATTCAGTCAGCGAACTGACTCCATTTCCAGTAGATTATGTAACTGAACCTTTTGGTACTTTAAAGATAAATTTTCAGTTTCGTTTTTGAGATCTTGATACAATTACAAACAACACCAAAATTCTTTGAATGCCGACATAGAAGCCTTTGTCCCAGAACTTCAAATGGAAATTATTGAAGCCTTTGTCCCAGAACTTCAAATGGAAATTATTGATCTCCAGTGTAGCGACATACAGTATATATATCTCTCCAGTGTAGCGATACGATATTATATATATATATATAGGTAACCGAAAAGGTTCTGTCGGTTTTTGTGGATGCCTGTGTTCAATTGGCCCTCACACCGTGAGTTGAATGTGAATGGAAGTAAGGCGAAGGTCAGTTGTTGGTGTGGATATATCCAACATACTAGCTGGTTGTGGCAGTTCAGTTACACCGTGAACTTGCGTAAGGGCAGAGTGAACATGGGACCTTCACTGAGCGTCATAAAGATATGTATGCTCTAAAAGTTCAAATTGGGGTCAAACGCGCTGCAGGGGTGGGAGATATGCCAAGGCCTTTAGTGAGGGTGTCGTGATTACGCGGATACTACAGCGATGGTTCAATAACTTTAAAGATGATGACAAAACACTCGAAAACGCACCATGTGCCGGAAGTCCAACACATGTACGAAATGAAGCTCTTCAGGGAGCAATTGAGGCGAAGAGTGGCCAGACATGTGAGGAACTGGGACTACAACTCAGTGTGAGTGGAGAAACCATTTGACAGCACCTCCATCAACTTGGGAAGCACTACAAGTTGGGTCGATGGGTCCCACACGATTTGACCCCGGGCCATTACGCAACTCGAGCAGACATCTGTGTTTCTTTGCTGTTTCGACTGAGGAAGCCATTTCTGGAGAGGATGTTGACATGTCATGAGAAGTGGGTCCTGTACGAAGTTCCATGGCGCCGTCATCATTAGTTAGCATCCCATGAACCGGTTCCAAAACAGCCGAAACCAGCACTGCATTAATTAAGCTCCTTTCTTGACATTTTGGTTTGATTTCATTTCGTATGTGTGGCTAACTGAAGTGGTCGTTATCCAGGGAAGAAAGGTACAGATAATACAGGGTGAGTAAAAAGCCTAAATGAAACCTGCTAGGAAATGTTGAATATATTAATGGGAGATGGTAGTAGTAGGAGTGACTTGTAGGGTAGATGATGACTTTAGTTGCCATCTTGAATGCAAGTTCGAAATTTCAAATGAGCAGGGAGGCCTGTATCATATCAAGTAACACCGGCGTGAGTTTAATTCCAAAGGCGTATTTGCTTCTTTCATATCTCGTATGGTTCGCACGTTATGAACATTGAAAGTTTGAAAATCACAACGGCATGCTACAGCACATGATTCGTTGGATTGAAGTTTTACATCTCTTTGAGAACCGAAGCTATATAAGACGTGAACATACAGCTTAACGTGGGATCTGAACCACATTAATTTCCACCGGAAATCGAACATACGTCTCCCACGAAGAAGACGATTACACTAATCACATAGCTACGAAAAAGTTCACTATAGCTTATGCAAAGAACCAAAGACCAACATTAGGAATCACGACTGAAAAATTATATACTAACGAGCTACTTATACTGCATATAACTTCATTTAAAAATAAAACTTCACGTACTAACGTCAAAATCGAATTCAAATGTTTATTTTTCTTTCTGCAGATAACTTTCAACTTTGTTGAAAATATCATATCTGGAATTTTTAGCTGAAAATAATAGCATTTATTTGCTAATGGGCATTTGACAATAAGTGATTTTGCTAAAGAGTATGGACGCTTTTGATTTTCCATCAACTTACAAAGGATAGAATGTATTTAAAAATTTCACAAAGAAGTTCTTTTTAGTTGTGGATAGTGGGAAAATGGCTATGTAAACAAAACATTTTTTGCGAAGCATCATTGAAAAAACGTAAGTGTTTCAACATTCGCACAGGTTTTGTGGCTTGCATTGTAAATATTTATAGCATTTAAATGCTTGTAATTCTTTTTCCAAGAATGGAAGACCAAAAATGAAGGTACATGAGGTTCTACAACTACACAATAATTTATGAGTTTTCCTCATCACGTCGATAAATAACTAAGAATACGTATACCAGCGGATGGGTTACTGACGAAGACACCTAGAGGGTTGAAATTTAATATAATACAATAATCTTTTGGGATACAAGGTTAATACTTAATTTTAATCGCAGATTTACCTCAAATAAACATATCAGATTATGTGCTGTTTTTAAACAACAGCAAACGAGTGTGTTTTAATTTAATAACAATGCTATTTAATTTATAGCAATCGATGTAGACTTTACTGTTATCAGACAAATCTGCTACTGTCAAGTTAATTCTTCCACGTTTTATGCAGTAACTGCTCAGAAACCTTTAATTTTACACCAATACAGAAGTATTACTTTTATCACAACGCTCTCAAAACTAGATGCGTAAAAATCTTTTCCTATTCACACAATAACCATAACTGTTCATCAGTAGAAGTGGCACCAAGCCTTAGTTGCTTCGACAATATCTGATTGCTGTAATATTCGGAATTATGTACTGTAAAGGAGAGGGCAATCAGGATAATGTACAGATCAATTGCCGAAAAAATGAATCGATGTTCTAAAACGGTTTGAAAATGAGGTATGGTGATTGTAACTACACTTACTATAGGACTGATTCATCAGCTGGTAAATCTTTGCGCAAGATACATACGATAAACTGAAATATACCGGTCCAAATACAAATAAAAGCAGTTACCTTAATAAAAGCTTATTTAAATTAACCAATCATTTCGATTAACAGGAAAATTAAGTTTTAAACAACAAAAACTGATGTGTTACTTAAAATTACCTTTATTAGAGGATTATAAATACACATTTGGTTTGTCTTTTCTTTACATTTAGGCATTACTTTAAAAATTAATAGCTTTGATATTTAAATTTATTTATAATGACATTTATACTTTTTTTTATCCAATCAAAAATATCACAAATAATACTGCATTGCAATGTTGTTATGATTAGTGCATACAGAAGTTTAACCGTACCCAGTAAAGCTCTTTACAAAAGGATGTTATTTCGTAGGGGAAAAAATAATGTCATATAAAGTACTTCGTAATAATTTAAAGCTATAATATTACTTCCCACCAACGTACAGTCTTTCTGGTATTAAAATTTTATTTATGATCGTATAGTCTACAGCAAAATAACAAGAATTATTTTATAGTTTCTATAAAACATACTAACAAATTGAAGTTATTGTTATCTATCACTTGTTTTTTCCAACAACCCAACTGCCATGTTCACACATTATAGACTTACATAAACTTCACAATATAATCATATATTTCTTTTTTGTGAGTTATACTATCATAACTACTTTGTATTACTATTTTCTGGTTTTCGATTCTTTCCGTGTTACTCTGTAACCTGTTGATAAAAAATAACGAAACAATTGTTAATTAATTCATTAAAATGTATTATGTAGTTCCACTTTCTATTGACGGTGGCGCGTCTCCATAACAATGTTTCGCTTTAGGATCACGGTAAGAGTTTTCGTGCTGAACACTTTGGGAACTCGTTCTACACTTGGCCAAACAGAGCTCAAAATGGTCAGTCACAGAGGCAAACAGGACGTTGAAAGACTCCGATGCTTTCCCAAGAACTCCTTGGAGTAAATTTTTCTGAAACAGAACAAAGTAGGAATTAAAAATGATGTTCAAATTAGAATATTTTACATAACGCAAGAATAATACATTCAAACACATCTACATGATGCTTAGCATTAACGACTGTAGCAAGGAAAGCTGAAGATTTTCTTTAGAAAATCATCTAATTTATTTTATTATTAGATTCTGAATGAGTTCGAAGAAGAGAACAGTCACATAGTGACAACTGTATAAATCTTGACGTATTATTAAAATCAATGTATTTTGATTTCTATATTCGGATTATCGCTTATATCATATATCTCATATTTTCATATGAATTGTCTTGCCTTTCAAATGCAAGCTAACAATAATATGGCAAATTTTCTCTTCTTCTGTGACATGTTACCTTAAAAAATTCACATAAAATTCATAAAACACAATCAGAAGCCGACTCATCTGTCATTTCAGGATTTAAGTAATCGAACATGACGGGATCTGTTAATATCCAATTAAAAATCCCTGCTTAAGGAATCATGTTCTTCAGAGTACACAGAGCGGGAAGACAGAGGAAAAACTACCTAAAGAGATCTAAAATACGGTCGCAATGGACAAGACACGAAAATACTTGAATCTACCAAACATACTCGTGCTTACTTCACAAATCTTGATGAAAGATACTTACAGGGAATATGTTCTCTTTTCATTTATGGATTACTGATGTTATTTTCAAAAATATAACCTTTTGCAAAACTAATTAGGATAAAGCTTTAAATAAATTACTGTAAAAATGAATAAACTCTCTCTAGCAAAAATCAATATTTGCCTATAAAATTCTACTTTGCATTATGTCGTATTATTTAAATATAATGAATTTCGAGAGGTGTTCCTGCCTGCCCCCTTCGTCGATTATACTACGAAAGATAAACGCAGACAAAAGAAAAACTCACATTCGTATTTGTCCTTCTTTTAAGAGTACTGCACTACATCATGAATCAATCTCTTAAAAACCAACTGGCCAGCAAACCGTTTACCACTCAATCATATGATTATTAAGCACAAATAGAAAAATGTTAATTAAAATATAATCAAAGCTCCTTATTCATGAGGGTAGTGTTCCGTAAATACGCCGCAAATACGGAAACCATGTACAGAGAAAGAGAATATGTAAGAGATTTCCAAATTAACGAAATCACAAATCAATAATGCTTTCAATTAATGTTTCTTGGCAAAATAACGTAGTCAATTATCAGTCTCAGACGGTGGTACGAATTTACTACTCCCCCCCCCCTTCTTGTTTCGCAGCTTTTATAAATCTCGTAATACAGACTGGTATTCGGCAGTTGCTTGATCAATTTTTCTTTTCAAAAGAGGACTTCTGTCCATAGTTGAATCAATTTTTATGAAAAGTTTAGAGATTATTAATTATTCGTAGTCCTTTACTCAGCACAATAGGGTAGAAGGGGGGAATTGGGTGGTGGGGGTAATTGGGCGAAAAACTTTTTAACACTGCGTTGGTCGCGCCCTCCATCTTTACGTGAGTGGTCGCGCGTTCTACTATTGTAGAACATCAGTATTTTTCTATAGTGATATGATTTTTAGCGATATTCGGTGTTGGGTATGTTAGTTATAGTATTATACACGTTTTAAAATATTTTAAAATTATTTTGTTTGATAAATACAATAACATTGACAGAAATAAACATTTGGTATATCGTATTTAATATATGACAATGTTGAACTGAAAATCGAGCAAGTGTTTCGGTATAAGTGTTCATATAACAGCATAAATCTTTTTTATTATACATCGTACAGGTAGAATGATTTGTTGTACTCTTTTTGAATGGCTGCCTACTCCAAGCAATCGTCACACATGCTTTTCTGCTGGTCTGGGCACACAAATCTGGCATGTTCCAAAAGTTTTTATTTGTTGACTTGTTACAAGAATGCCAACAAAGGGCGCAATTTCCAAACCCAGAATCTCCGTCTTGTGGTAATGGAACACCTTCATTGAAGCCAACCAGAAGTCGTCCTCTACGTCGAAGCTCGTTTGGCAAGGATTCCACGGCTGAACGTTGGATTATTGCTGGTTTTACAAACCTAAATCATGGGGAAAATTCTTTCGTCTGACATTCTCATTGCTCTAAATATAATATGAGCATTAACACCAGCTAGGTTTTTTTCCTCATTTCATCATCAATTACACATAAAAAAGATGACTTGTGGGCCAAGCCTATGAAAAGCTTGTATTATATTGAAATTGCGAGTTTGTGGGTTTCTTGTCATTATGTGATGTACATACCTGCGAGACGTTCTTCTCTCTACCGATATAAAACGCACGAGTGTCGAGAGAAGGTGGTGCAGCAAGATCCATGACTTCAATACTGGCTTGTATTGGTATGTTTTCTTCTTCTTCTTCTTCCGGTATATTGCTAGTACATCTTCGGTATCACTCCACTCAACTTTTTCCCCATCAAAATCTTCCTCGAGCTCCTACATGTCTTCAATCCCAAATGCACTTTCACAGTCACTTTCTGCCTCTACTAACTAAAGACGCACTTGTTCTCTGTCATACACTGACATTTCATATTACAAACACGTATTCCACAAAAATAACGTGAAAATTTAAAACGAAATAAATCACTAATACGAAACAAACTTGTACGCCAATAGTCGCGCGATCTACAATAGTAGAACACCTATGAAATCATGGAACAAATCTGAGCAGGTGGAAGAACAAGCGCTGAAAATTGACTCGAATGTAGAGAAGGTTTTCGGAGAAAGGTACACAACCGCTTAAGGTCGAGCGTGTTGCCAATTGCTCAGGATTCTAAAAATAAAACACCTGTTCTACAATAGTAGAACGCGCGACCACTGCAGTGTTAAAAATGTATATTTTGCATTTCAGTATATTTTTATGGAATTTAATTACACCCAAATATTGGGAGGGTAGATATTGATAAGGAAAAAACCTTTCATGAATTCTGAGACAGTGTAAAAAGAAGAAAAAAAATCATTGAGAAACGACATATTTGAAACCGAGTTTCAGGTTTGTGTGGGTTTTGGTTTGAGTCACAATAAATCGCGCATCTGTTAATGTTTTGAGCCAGACTTTTATGCTCCTTAAAAAGATCATAAGGATGCTGCCGTGAAGAGCAGCAATTTTGAATACTTACTGTGAGGTAGTTAAAATTTGTACCTCCCAATTACCCCCAGGGGGTAATTGGACGCATGATGTGGGGGTAAATGGGCGGAAAGCATTAAGTGAACGTTTTTGGTTAGAATTCATTTACATATTGTGTTATCTTTGTCTTTTGTGGTGTCATTGTGCTTATTAAGCTATTTTATTCAACTTAGGCTTCCAATAGCCGTTGCGTATGCCAATAGTGCTGATGCTGTAAATAGGGCCTGCTTATCAATCCAGAGTTCCAACACATGTTCTATTGTAATAGTTTACAATTATTTAGTGTTAGTCTTATTACCTTCTCCTATGTTTGTTTGAATAACAGGGCCTGTTATCTTGGTTTTATTTTATTTATTTATTTATTTTTATGTTTTCGGCCAAAGTGTTGACGGTTTATAGTTTTTTTCGTATGTGATACATTTTGGATTACGTTCACACGACACTATATTATGCTATAAACAATAACTCGAAGCCTTGAAAAAGCATTCAAACATCTCTGAGATTTTGAAATAAGTTACTCCTTATTTTGCGTAAACAAAGGTATAATGTTTTCTAGGCTACATAAAACTATTAGTTTTTAAGTGGAATACAAGTTATTTACATCAAATGAAAGCTTGAGCTTTCTTCATTTATACCCAATCACCCTCACAGGTTTATGTGCACCGACAACGGTTTTAATAGTTTTGAATGGTGGAAATCAGACGAACAACAATAAAGATGTTGCAGCATCAAAAGTAAAGATATTGAAAGTTTACCACTACCACAGTAGGTACACAAGAACCTGCAATATACAATCAGTTCTTAAAAACTAGAAAAACAACTATAACCTGTGAGGGAAAAAAAGGTTGAAAACCCTTTAATGACTCTTTTATGTAAACAATATACTTTCCTATGTCAATCCATGTTTGTTTCTCTTCCTGTAATACCAAGTACGACTTTTAAGAAGTCTTTTTATGTAATAGTTTAAAGGCCTGAATTATTCTTTAGTCTATAAGCTGGACGTAACTTTTGGTGCCAAAAATACAACTTTTAAAGGACGCGCTACTTGAAGCTCACGGGGATGACCTGGTGTATTAACAAAACTAGAACTACATTGAAACCTATTTTTTTTTTTTTTTCGTCAAAATAAATCTGTTCCATCCGCATTAACTTCTTCTTCAGGTTTGTATCCGCCTTCAAAAATTAACTTCAAAATTCATCTGGATATGCTGTTGTAGTGTCTGCAGCTGCAGTTTCTTCCACAATTTTGGAATGATTGTAGCAATTTATATTTGTTAAACGAACTTTCTGCAACTTGAAATCCTCCACTTGGATTTCAGTTGTAGGTTATTTGAAATATGCATTTAGACGTTTAGCTTACTCAAAAATTATTACATAATAATAATATAATAATAATGCTTGTTTTTTAGTCAATATTTCAATTGCTCTAGCGGGCAGCTTCAGTCAGGGCAGGGGCTTAAATTACTTTTCGATGCAGATCTTTATGCAGTTGTTGCAATTAATAGCGGTACGTTGTAAAAAAATGTGTTTATTATAACATCCTTATATGGGGGAGGTATCCACAATCAATTATTTATCTTACTACTTAAAGAGTTCTGATGAGCGCATTAAATTTCTACATGTACCGTGTTGCCAGATCAAATACCATTGCCGATAAAGTAACTATTACAACCCATAAATTGAGAATTTCATAATTTTTGTACAACCACACAAATTGTAATAAAGTATTTTGAAGTAAACGGAGTAGTTTCCATCTGCTGTTTACAGGGATCTTTTACAAATTAAGGAAAACAGTAAAAAAAAAATACAACTTTTTAAGTCTCCTATTAATATGGAAAGGTCATTAAGTCATTATATCACTTCGTGGATATATACAGTATATATATATATATATATATATATATATATATATATATGAGGAGCTTGTTTCCAAACTCTGCCTAAGTCATTTTTTGTAATTTTACACGAGAAGCGAAAAACGTGTATCGCTCTTATTCTACATTTAATGAAAAATATTTGAACGATATCTTTTATGTTATAGTGGTACATAACAACATGCTAAATTTTAAGAAATGTCTGATTTTACGTTTAGGCTTAAATGGCGGGAAAATGTTTCATTTCCGTCCAAAAACCATTTAAGTCATATGTTTTCTCTGAAAAAAAATCAGGTACTGCTCAATGATTACTATCGTTATATCTTGTAAAACATATAAAATAATAATAATTTATATTTGATTATACTATGTGCTTATTTACACTAAGATTAACATGATTTGTGTGTTTTTAATGAATCTGTATTTATTTTAGTTTTAAGATTTATATTGTATCTTTTTTTAGAGTACTTTTATATTATATTATATTTTATTATTGTATATTTGAACAAAACCAATTACACAATAAGTAACCAATTAGACATAAGTAACCAGTTACACAAAAATTACAAAATTTTGGAGGAAAAACAATTCTCGTACTCAGTACAACAAAGAAGAAACATTATGATTTTTTTAACTATGAAGAATAAAACTTTTTTCCAGACAGTCGCACAGTCTTTATAGGAAAGTCTCTTCAAAATTTTCGTATAGCAGTTCATTGGCAATTTCTGCGCTCTCCCTATCAAGTGCCTCTTCATAGAAAGCTTGGTCGTTCTCACTGAGCTATAAACTTTAAATTTTTTTTACGTCTTCTTTCTTTTCATCACTTACACAATCTACACTGGGAATAGTAGTTGCATTTCTGAAGCTTGGGACTTTTGTAAGGCTCCTCTTTAAAACAGCTGAGCAAGAGTTTGACCCTGCATAAGTATTTCTGTGCCCAATAGATTTATATTCTTTGCAGAACCTAAGTACACGCACTTGTGACAGTTTTATTGGCATCACTGATTTCAATTCATCTTTGAAAAATCTCTTCAAGTCTTTGCACACCCAATGCTCCCCATACTTCATTACTTCTTCGAATTTGTTCAAAATCTGATAGTAATCTCCTGGACTTTTCAAAATTTAATGCTTTCTATACTCCTTTTCAATTAACCCGAATGCTCTATCTGCAGGCAGACAAGAATGTCCTCTAATTGGGAATATTACTTCAATCACATCAAATAAAGCACTTTGTTGGATATAAAATAATCAACATATCATCATTGATCTGTTCTTATTTTTCCCAGGTTAACTCTTACTGGCTTTTATTTACTGGTTGTTAACTTTTACAATAACTGACTGTTTTTAAGCAAATTCTTAACAACAGATTAATTTTCGCTCCAAATCTAAAAATAAATACCAATCAGAGAAATGTTAACAATGAATATCAAACTTCCAAAGCAGATATATATATACGCTAAGTAGCATTTGTCGTTTGCTTGTTTAATGCTAGCTACACAGGAAGATGAACGAAAGAACATATTAGTGAATCTCATGAGGAAAAAGCAGCTACCTATATCAGGATTGTCAAAATATCTCCAAATCACTAAACATTCAATTCGAAATGTGGAAGTTTTACACCGGGCCTCCTCTAACACTGAAAGTAAATTCCTACAATTTGAAGCATACTATATTAGGACAAGGAAAACATTCAAAAAGACTGGGATGCTATTATTACTAATTACATTAACCTTTACACGACGAACTTGGTCGTTTTCGACCAAAAAAATTATTCAGACCAATAACTAATGTAGCACTGGCTATCCTGCATCAAACCTTCCGCTGCTAGCATTTGTGTGTTCTAAAACGATCAAAGGAACACGTGACAGAAAAATGGTTCACCAGTTGTAACCCAAACAAACCAAAAAATTGGTTACTTTTCCTCCCTTTATTTATATATATATATTTTTTTTCATTTCTTCACGTTGGCTTTTGTGACCGCTTGCTTATCAATTATTTCTGCTGACACGAGGAGATTGTTTCTCTTGTGAGGAACTCAGCTTACATTTCGAGGTGTTTATTACCAATGATGTTGATGAGATAAGGGAAAAAGTGTGTGTGTAAATGCGTTTGTGTGTGTGTGAGTGTTTCTGTCCAGACAGTCCACACTCTATCCCTTTGGGTGTTTAATGGTACATTGCGTTATAACTCTCCTATTTGAGCTTTTTCTTTCGGGTTATTTTTGTTTTTCAAGTCTAGAGGCATTGTAGAAGACCTTTCGTATGGTTTCACACCTTCCTATGTTCATTATTTTTTGGCGGGCATATTTTTGCACGTAGAAGATTGAAATTTTGCACAAACATTCACTCCGCCGAGTAGTATTTAACAGATTTTTTTAGATTTCTGCGTTAAAACAGGGGGGATCCAGAGAGGCAAAAAGTTGAAAAAAGGGATATTTTTATCAAAAAATCCTTTTCTTCTGGATTTTCCCGTCTTAGATACATGATAGAGACATGTGAATGGTACCGCCTGAAAGGCAGTTCTATTCTGAAGAAAATGATGTGCAAACCATGATTCTAGAGTAATTAGGGATGTCTCAGGGAATTTTCAAAAATATCCCTCTGTATACGGGAATATGGAACATTGTCGGTATACATATTTTTTGGCAGGCTTACTTTTGCACCTAGAAGATTGAAGTTGTGCATAAACATTCAGCCCACCTAGTAGTATTTATCAGATTTTTTCTCAGATCTCTGCGTTAAAACAGGGGGGGGGGGTCCAGATGGGCTAAAAGTTGAAAAAAGTGATATTTAGATCCAAAAAAATCCCTTTCTTCGGGATTTTCCCGCCTTGGATACATGATGGAGACACGTGAGTCATACCGTCTGAAAGGCAGTTCTATTCTGAAGAGAATGATGGGCGAAACATGCCCCTAGGGTAATTAGGGATGTGTCAGGGAATTTTATCAAAATATACTTCTGTATAGGGGAATATGGGACATTGTCGGTATATATAATTTGTTGTGGGCCTATTTTTGCACCTAGAAGATTGAAATTGTGCACAAACATTCAATTCACCGAGTATTATTTAACAGAATTTTTTTTTCAGATTTCTGCGTTAAAACAGGGGGGAGCCAGAGGGGCTAAAAGTTGAAAAAAGGGATATTTACACCAAAAAATTCCTTTCTTCGGGATTTTCCCGCCTTAGATACATGATGGAGACATGTGAATGGTACCGCCTGAAAGGCAGTTCTATTCTGAAGAGAATGATTGGCGGATTATAGTTCTAGGGTAAATAGAGATGTCTCAGGAAATTTTTTACCTGATATCATGGTGTTTTGCGGTAATTTGGGGCATTGTGGGAATTCTTGATAAAATTTATCCCCCCCCCCTTAGTATTCAAGATATAAACTTGACATTTGGCACACACATTCAGTATACCACGTACTATTTATCAGATTTTTTTGAGATCTCTACGTTCACACAGGGCTGTACCAGAGGGGCCCAAAGTGTGGGAAAAAAATTCCCCCCCCCCGAAATTTTCCCTTTAAAATCATTTTCCCCTCTCCTGCGATATGGTACGAGCATGCAAGTGGTACCATTTGAAAGCCAGCTCCATTCTGAAGAGAATGAGGTATGAACCATGATCCTAGGATAAATAGGGATGAAGATATGGACTTGTTTGTAAACTCTTACGAAAACGCTTTAAATGGCGTCGTATAAAAGGGGCTGCGGCATTTAAATCCCTTCGTCGTCTAAAGGTTAACAAAAACAAATTTTAGGACATCAAAATATACTTTCTTACAATTTGTGTGGGTACACACAAAGTATGAAATTCAAAATTTTGGGTTGTAACAGTTATTTTATCAGCAACAGCGTTTGATCTGGCAACACCGTATATCTAGAAATTAAGAGCACTCATCGGTTGATGGACATAATGAGATTAGTATACAGAGAGCATTGAACAACTCGTAGTGTAATATATATATAAAAAATCGACCTCTGTTGGTTGCAACAAGTATGTAATGACGAAATTACCCGCTAAGGCTATTGAAATATCGCAGGAACACTACAGGTGAGTCATTATCATCATTATTGTTGACCACATAAAAGTACTCTCTTCTGATTACGATCTTTAATCCATACTGTTAATGAGGCTTCCACTTTGTTCAACTACTGGATCAAGCATGATTTTTGCTGAAAACGAAGTCGAATCTACAGAATTCCTAATTTTGTCTTCAGCTTTTTTAATACTTACAGTTGATTCGTTGATGATAAAATAACAGTATATGGATGCAAACGTCTCACAAGATGTAAACGATCAAGAATTTCCATTTTAATTTCAAGCGACAAAACTTTATTTATTTCCTTTTTAACTGGTACTACCTTCCCTTCACTTTAACCCGATATATAAAGTTCGTGATCTATAAATCGTAGAAAAAGGAGCTGAGAATACACGTGCTAATCTCTTAATTGTATAATCTGCCAAAACACACAGCGAAGACAATTTTTATCAAAGGACAGGTACCGCGTGTATCCGTCGACATCGGAAAGCGGGCTTAAGTCAAAGAGAAATTGTGTTTTAATAAGGTAGTTCACATCGTAAGTAGATTAGAGGTCTGCACGGACTCGGGCCGGGTCATAAATATTCAAATATACAACCATATTTCCCGGGCCTTTTCGGGCTTAACTTTTAAAATATATTGTACAACGATATTTATTGGACCGTTTTTTCTGGAGAACTTTTAAAGCAGAACTACAAAATTAAACCTTTAATTGCTATAAATAAAAATACAACTTTGCGTTAATTATTAAGTTTCTTGATTACCACATGAGCTCGGGCCGGGTTCGGGCTTAAATGATAAAACATATTTCGGACTCGAGTCGGACCTCACATTATAAATTCACGGACCAGGCCGGGCTAAAAATTCCAGCCCGTGCAGACCTCTAAAGTAGACCGGAAGCATATTAAATAATAGAACGTATAATTAGAATACACTTTACAAAATAAAAACTGTACAAAACTTTCGGTATTCTTAGTAGACTGGAATAATTTTCAGTCTAGTAGGAATACTAAAACGTAAGTACAATTTGAACCAGTCAGTGGGATTTCATAGATGTTAATCAAAATAGTAGCGTAGTGTAGCACGGATTTTTAAAGGGGAACCAGTGAGGGGTTAAAATTTCGAGGGGGTTACTCGTGTTTCATATGCTTTGAAAAAAATGGAGAATAGCTTGATTGTAACACACACTCACTACACATCAGGTTTCTAAAAATATTGAACCTCTGATGCACGAGATGGCGTTAGTATCCCAAAATCTCACGATATATGAGTCGCAGCGAGCCAGCAGATGATAGTATAAGATACTAGATGTGCAAAAATGAGTGGAAGTTTTATAATGACGCGTTAGGTATTGCGCCGTGAAAACAAGTAAACTTTCCATAAAACTGCGCTACATTTAGAATTTTACTTCGATAAAGGTGCAAATGCAGCGCAAGCTTGTGAAGAAATTTGTGCTGTTCATAGACAAGATGCATTATCAAAAGCAAAAGCCAAAAATGGTTCAGTCGCTTTCATTTTGGAAATTTCGAAGTCCTGGATGCTCCTCGCGCTGAGCGACCAATTACAGAAAAAGTCCTGCATGTAAACAGTAACGACATCGCCAACGACCTAAGCATCCATCATCAAACAGCGTTAAATCATTTGGAAACAGAAAAGAAAAGCTCGACGTTTGGGGTGCCACATGATCTGATTCAAAAACACTTGGTTGATCGAATTTTCATCTACAGATCTCTACTTAAACGTACCGAACTCGAACAATTTTTTGACGCGGTTAATCACGAGTAATGAAAAATGGAGAACCTACAACACTATGCGGGAAAGATCGTGGTCGAAGCGAGGGGAAGCTTCACACCCTGAAGTACAGCCTACACTGACAACTAGGGAGGTTATGATGTGAGTTTGGAAGGATTGGAAGGGCATCCTGCATCACGAACTGGTGTCGTCAGGCAGAACGATGATGTCAGTTCTGTCGACCATCAGCGTGAGTGCACCTAGCAATTCAAAAGAAATGACCGAAACTATTCTACGAAAAATGTGTCGCATAACACGCTGACAACGTTACACTGCACACATCTTCAACGACCCATCAGACATTAAGATAACAACACTGGGAAGTTTTAATGCAGCCACTGAATAACCTGGACCTGGCACCGTCAGCTTATCATTTATTTCAATCTCTGCAAAACTACTCGAATGGTATTAAATCGATTTCAAAAGAATCCTTTGTAAACTACGTTGTCACATTTTTTTGAACAGAAAGCACTAAGCAAAACAGCGACGGGATTATGCTGTTGCTGGAAAAATGGCAGAAGCTCGTCGAGCAAAATGGCGCATATGTGATTCCATAATGTTATTTTCAACATACAATAAATGTATTCTTAATTTTGAGCTCGTAAGTAAAATACCGAGCACGTGCGGTTCAGTATGGAGGTCCTAGGTTCGAAACCCGATCATCATTGTGGCTGAGGTTTTTACAGGACTTCGAGGTAAAATGGTGACGGAATTTCATTCTCATATATGTTTTTTCCTTCAAATGTAAAACTTGAAACGATCGTTGCCTTTACTTTATTTAAAAAAAAAAAAAAAAAAAATGCGATTGAGTAGCGCATTCATAACTGTTTGTTGAAGTAAAGAGACAACTACTGACAAGGATACCACTAGGTTTAATTGAAACAATGCATCATCAAATGAAGGTGATATTCATTGTTCATTACTTATCTGCTCACTGCCAAACGGCTTTCTTCAACAAGACTGTCTCGATGTCAATGAGAGCATGAATTTCCGTATCCTTATATGAACAACGATGTTTATTTTTAAAAACGAGTCCAATACACAGAGTATGGACATAGTATCTTTTATTTGGAAAATTTTGAAAAATCAATGGTGTGCTCAGACTTTTGACATTGACATTTTTCTCTTTATGTTTAATAATCGCACATCTGTGTGAGTAGCAAACATATGCTTAGATAGTTAGTGACTCACGATACAGTACACAGTGTTAGAAAAGGACAAATAAGAATGTGAATTGAAATAACCTTGTATCCTTAAAATAACGAATAAATAAATAAAAATTCAGTGGTCTCTGCTACTTTCTTCAGTAATTTCTTGAACTGTTACGTTAGACTTATTGTGTATCCTCTCATCGTGTGACTTCCTGAAGAGGGCAACATTGTTTTGGAAATGTAGAGGAAAAACAATTTACGAATGACACTGAATTATGAAACATTTGATCATTCGTAAACTGTATTTCCAAAGTAATGTTGTCCTCTTCAGAGATTATCACACGATGAGAAGATACACAATGAGTCTAGCGTAGCAGTCCAAGAAGTTACTGAAGAAGGAACAAATACTAATGAAATCATCTTAAAAAAAAGTTCGCAACTTCAATTTACAAACCCATATTCCACAGCGTCCATTAGTAAGTATTCGAAGAATGAGTTTTTCCTGTCTGCGTTCAAGTTTCATAGTAAAGCCGACGAAGAGATCACAGGCAGCTCTAGAAATTATTTAATCACGTTAAATATTATGGCACAATATTGGGTAGTTACTATATTATGTTAAGAAATTGAGCGACACTTTGTCTATTACAGAAATACGTACTTAAATAGATATCTCCATTTTGACATTATTTACATACAAAGCTGTACAGACGGGTATCGACTTTTGCTGATTACTGTATAGGCATTGTAATAATAATAATAATAAAATAAAATAAAAAACTTTCCTCTATTTTAACATTCACTTTCCAGACTGAACTGAATATACTTTTCACTCTTTTGTATTTCTTTTTTAATCACGAAAATAAATACAGTATTGGCCCCGGAATCCGAACGCAAAGCATGTTGTTCATGTGTGCTTTTGCGATGCAGTTCCCTGATACTATCATGGAAGGTGACTCGCTTTCCAAGTAAAAATCTTTCCTCTCCTCTTCCAATTTCCACTTGTACCATCATCATTCCTTTATATAGCAAATACAGGTTTTCATATTTTTAATTTTATTAATTTACACTTTTATTCAAATATTATCATTATTTGTTTATTTTTATCTTAACATTGAACATATTTACTATTAAAAAAAAAAAAAAAAAAAATGAAAGTTTGAGATTGTGGTATTGAGGTCTTCTACTCATAAACGTAGATAATAGTATTTTAATAATAAAACTTTAATAAACAGTCCGAAGGAGTTAAAGAAAATAAATATTTGTTTCATACTAATCATTCTATGCATGAGAATACAGAGCTTTACAACACAATACAAATATCCATTTTTTTTTTCATGACTGTACAGTACAGCACAACATTTTGAATCTATATAGATAGCCTTGGACTAATAATTACTATACAACAACTTGCAAATACTTACTTTATCAGGATGTAAACAACAGGAAATGCAATATTCGTATATACTGCAACATCCGTTGGGTCTACATGTTTCGCAAGAATATCGTTTTGTATTTTCAGAATTTGTATCACAACACCCACTAGATAAAACATCCACTCGTGAACATACGTAACCTGCAAAGAAGGTAAAAACCATTAGAATTTCCAGTAAGAATATTAAATTTTTCATTGAGATGAAAAGTCAACATTTTTAAGTGAAACCAAATTATAATCATAAAAGAGCTTCCTCGTGCCTAACCGGTTAGCGTAGTCGTCTTTGGTGTGAGAGACCCGGTTCAATTCCCGACGGGAGCTCATGTAGTTTAGATCCCACATTAAGCTGTAGTCCATGTCTCATATAGCCTCACTGCTGAAAGGGACGCTACATTGAAAATCAAATTAAATGTTAAACCATATTCTTTTATATAAACACTACATAAATTCAGCATTATACTGTCATAATAATTACACACAAGTATCTCAAAGAAACTAATTTCAGAAATATACTCGCGAGGAATGTAGTCAATATCTTTCTCCAGCAATTTTATGTTGTACGCAAATTTATTCTAATACAAGTACAATACAATACAATTCTAATGCTCGTCTGCGAAGTGTTTAATGTTCCATTTCTATATATATATATATATATATTTTTTTTTTTTTTTTTTTCTGGAACAGGATTTCGATCCTACGACCTGAATCCAGTGCAACTGCAAGGGAATAGAGCATCATGCGATATCAACCTTTACAGTAAAAGCTGTTCCCCAACACTAATTCGAAAACAAAAGCTTTTCACGAAACATAAGAATGCTTTTTCTTTTTTTTTAAAGCTATAAAGCAGCTGTAACCTAACACATTATTGTATACATACACACGCTGTGGTAAAACACCATATCAAGCTTTTGACGTGACTCTTTATAACAAATGAAGAAAAAAAAGTTTTCATAAGCATAGGTTGAAAATAATATACTCCTCGTTTCAGTGCAATAGTTGCCGAAAATACGGAAATTCAGTTTTGAGGCATCCTTCTTTAAAAACTATGGAAGATAAGCTCAATCAGTTCGCTATGTAGTTGTTACGAAATATGTATTTTAAAAAGTTACTGCATCCAAACATACTTTAAGTATTCTAAACTGTTTCAGAAATTTCTCTCGCCTTCGTCAGTAGCTCTACAAAACTCATTTGAAAGCTTTCCTCACTTCCCAAGAATGTCATTTTTCACGTTTCTCCTTGAAAAAATGATGAGGTCTAAACTCTTACTAATGTACTCGAATAAATCTTCTTTGAAACGATCTACTTCTGTAAACACTTCCTACCAGACCTTCTTTCATAGTGACATATGCAATGTAAAATTAGTTTAGTAGAGCTGAGTTCACCAATGAAAACACGTGCAGCTACTGTTATGATTATAAACTTATTGTATATATTACAGCGTTTCTTAAAAAAAAAAAAAAAAAAAAAAAAAAAAAAAAAAAAAAAAAAAAAAAAAAAAAAAAACTAATTATTAAAATTCCTGTTACAAGCTACATACCGATATGTATTTTCTTAAGTGTTTTAAATTTCAAACCAAAAACCTTTCAATAATTTCTTGAACTGCATTAGCATTAAACCGCTGTTGAAAACTTGAAATCAACTGCCGTCTGCTTAATTCATTATAATCAATTATAGTTAATTCTGGGATGTGAAAACACTGTCATGTGGGTTTCCCAGAGCTACGTGACGAAGAGATTGCTGAAAGAGTTAGTAGAATTAAAGTACATATGGGCGAAGTAAGTCGTTATATTTTACAAATTACATAAATATGCGTCAAACTATGTTCTTAAAAACATAATTGTTGAGAAATTATAGACAAATTAATACAAGCTCTGCTATACATTCGATATCGCATTAAGACCCACACCTAATAGCTGTACGATAGCAGTGGAACTCTCATGGAATTTTAGTTTTCGTATATTGAAGTCTTTTAGTAGGTTTTCTTTCCAAATCTCTCTTCATTACATTGTCTAGTCCATATCAGCCAAGAAGAAGGAGACATTTTTATACTTTTTATTGACACAGAAATTGAAGAAAACATGCCGTAATTGAAATACAAATTAATACATTGGCTATTTTCCTGCATGTGATACGAATAAGCCTAATGTTCTGAAACTGAGCCTCTACTTAATTTCGTTTCTTAGGATGCGTCTGAATATTTCAGTTCTTCTCTTTAGATACACAAGAACGATGAATAAGCATATGCATATAATACATAGCAGTACTGCAAACTTTAAAAGTAATTTGAAGAGGCAGATTGTTCCAGCTTTGATACTTGATCAGAATGAATGGGATCCGAACCCTTTACAAACTTACTGAAATATAATTTCATACGCTGACAATACTGTTTTGTCAGCCTACATACTTTTGTACTAGAAGTTAGAATATTTCTCTTCAGAACAACTTAATAGGAAGCTGTCAATTTTTCTATATATGGATCAAGGCTGTAGCAATGAGTCTCCAGCAAAACCGTTATTAGTGTAACAAGTGTGCAAAGCCATTACTTTGACACTATTTATTTGATGCTAGCATTTAACGATATTTCGCACGTATATGAAGTTTCCTACTGTTCTTTATATATATATATATATAAGTTTGAACCCTAAACTACTGCATGATAATTCGGTATGCTAACCATAAAACCATAGCAAGAACTGATACACAAAATTTACTTTAGTGCTTTTTCCCTCACCCTCTCTTCCTAGCCTAATTCCTCGATGATTATTTTATTTAATTCACTGTGATATTCTATGACTTGTATGCTTGATGTATTTTGATATGAGAAATGTATTGTATTCGTTTGATATATAGTGCGCGATGTTTTCAATCATATGCATCAAAATTCTAGTGATCAATCTCCCTAAATAACTCTTTAAAGTTTGCCGCACTGTTACATATTACATATATATATCTTTGTTCACTATTACCCAGTTATCTTATGTACGTAACAACATGACACAGTGCTATTTGAAAATAAAACTGCATATCGGTTTGGCAACATTGTTTACTTATAGTACTGATGATAATGCTTTTGGATAGACATTATGATATGCAAAGTATAAAAAGTAAAATTCTTTATAGTTTGTTTAAATGCACTTGAAGTTACTTGAATTCATGTTAAAATTTTATCATTCTGTGGGTTCATATTTCTTAAATCTTTATTGTGACATATTTTCATTATTTATGCCCATTGGCACCTGTAAATTTATACCTTCTAAGGTGATATCTAGATCTGTTTTGAGAGTATGCATAACCTACTTTACAGTTGGGACGAATTTCCGGTTCCTGCAATGAAATTGTTCTTATATTCCAGCTCTTTGGAAGTACAGTTAATAATGGAAAAAATATTCTTCCTTTGCATCCTTCTCTGGCCGCTCTTTAAATGTATCTTCTACCGCTACAACTGCTTACTAAAACATGACTATAGGTTCAATCCATTCATCAAAATATATAAAGCCTTCGTAAAGACTAAAAATTGATCCACTCTTCGTGAGGGGAAAAAAAAAAATTAAAGTTGGGCAGTGTAGCGGTAAAAGATATACTGAAAGAAAGACCGCAGAAGTTCTGAAACCGTATATTATGACTGTCATATTCAGGATGCAAGGTAACAATAACTTTCCTCACTATCAAATACGCATCCAATAGCTTCCGGAAGTAAATACATCAAGTATTGTTACTATCCGGAGCCGTGATGGCTCAGTGGTAGAGCGCTCACCTCTGGCTTATCACTACAGTCTCCCTTGTCTTCGGTGCATAATTGTGAGACACCTACTGATTGACCCTTTTTTTTAACTGTTATGATCTCTCTACTGCGTTCTTTTGAACGTGCTCTTGAGAGATGTTTAATACTTTTATCCAATAGCTTTTTCATTTTCTTTTCGGAATATTTACTTTCGCTAGACCTTTTCCTTTTAAGTGAAGGTTCTCCGATGTCGTTTAAGCTCCTGTTCAGAGAATCTAATGCAGTTTCTGTCAACCATTGTTCAAAACTACTTTCGCTAACATCGGTACTACTATTGGTTACAGTTTCTGTCACCACAGGAGTTTCGATTACATCACTTACCCAATTTTTTAGCTAGTTTTTTATATATATATATATATACAAGGTCTGTATGATAAGTAATGAGACTCGCCGCGCCGCGGCGCGCGTGTCGCTGGAGCGGGTTTGTCGGTGATGGAGGATGTAGGGGGGGGTCCGAGCAAAGCAACGCACCACGCGTCAGTTGGCTCCGAGCCTTAGTGGAGCGCGGACAAGCCTTGGACAAAGCCCTTGTGAACATTCTTGTCACGGCGGAAAATCAACAAACATGGAGGGTTCCATCGAACAGCGTTATGCGATCAAATTTTGCGTTCGCCTGGGGAAAACGGCTACTCAGACGCTTTCTCTCATCACGGAGGCCTACAAAGAGGAAGCCCTATCCAAAGCCCAGGTGTTTCGTTGGCACAGTGCGTTCCGGAACGGCCGGGAAAGCGTTGAGGATCTGGAGAGGGCTGGACGCCCGACAACAGTGACTACGGACGAAACTGTGGCAAAAGTGAGGGATCTCCTGAACTCAGACCGTCGATTATCGTTGAGATTGATTGCTGATGAACTCGATATGAACCACACAACAGTGCACAAGATTGTGACGGAACAATTGGGAATGAGAAAAATCTGTGCGAAACTGGTGCCGCGAGTGTTGACTGACGAACAAAAGCAACGGCGTGTTGATTGTTGTCAGGAACTGTTGAACCTCATGAACAGTGACCCTAACTTTGAAGATGACGTCATAACAGGTGACGAGTCGTGGGTGTTCCAGTACGACCCTGAAACGAAACGTCAAAGCGCGGAGTGGCACACTCCTGCGTCCCCGCGCCCCAAGAAGGCCAGAATGTCGAAGTCAAAGGTGAAAACAATGTTGATTGTTTTTTTTTGACAATGTGGGGGTGGTCCACAAGGAGTTTGTACCCCAAGGACAAGCCGTCAACGCCGCCTTCTACAAACAAGTCCTTGAGAGACTGCACAGGAGCGTCAAGCGGAAAAGACCGGCGATCGCTAGCCGGTGGAAGTTGCATCACGACAATGCCCCTGCCCACACCGCCTTCTTAGTGACCTCCTTTTTGACCCGGATTGGGGTGGAAGTCCTTCCACAACCACCCTACAGCCCAGATGTGAGCCCGGCCGACTTCTTCCTCTTCCCGAAGCTGAAGCCACGCTTGAAAGGAACCCGTTTTGCAGACGTCACAGCCATCCAAGCAGCCGTGACCACATTTCTAAAGGACATGCCGGCTGCTGACTTCCAGGGGGCGTTTGCAGCGTGGAAACATCGATTGCAGAAGTGCATCGACGCAAGAGGAGAGTACTTCGAAAGCTTTTAAGTCCCTGTACAGATCAGATCAATAAAACAATGTTTCCAGACCTGGTCTCATTACTTATCATACAAACCCTGTATATATATATATATATAGGAACCACAAATTCTGCATCCGCCTTCTAATGATGGACACTGACAGCATCCACAGTAAAATATTTCGCAAACTTCTTTTAACATTCATACGTACTTGTACATTAAATGGACTGTATCACAATGTTTTGTTAAATCTTGACGATGACATTACTCAAATAATATTACGTAATAGCTACAACTAAGTATGGAGAAACTCACACTATGATCTAACAAATCGGACCTCTGGCGAAGAGAAAGCAAAGTATGTACAGCTCACGATAAGAACTACACTGATAACGTTCCTAACGAGGAGTTCACATGTTAATGCTAACATTAACAAAATTATATAAACTAATACAATACACTACTACTGTACATCATAAAACAAAATGAGCGTGAGCATAAGTAAGAACTTGTTGAACCTATACAGGGATCACTTCTACACTGGCGCGTCTATGCACAGTTCTCATTCATGATTCTCTTCCCTTCTTTCTTTAACAAAACTATAGTGCAACTTGTGATCATGTGTTACAATACTGCAGGTTGTAAACTGCCAAATACAAAAACTCTGGCTGGCTGGTATGTACAACTACCCTTAAAATAAATCGATTTTATACTGTGTTTCTGTTACTACTCCAACTTTTATTTTAGTTGTTACAATATAACGTATTCTAGACATTTAATTCCCCCAGAAATTCCAGAATTATGGTCCGAAAATCAAACTTGCTGTCCTTAAACGGATGTTTTTTCGAACCAAGTACTGTAACGTATTGAAAACTTATTTTATTACGTTTCAAACAAGACTTGGATAAGCTCTCTTCGTCAATTAGGTTGAAATAAAGTTTGTAGTACGCACCAAAAGTTTACATTTTCCATAACTTTCGAATTTCCAGACATCTACGCACACACGAAGCTAAAATTTGTTACAATTCCTAATCTGAACTAAAATGACTCTATCGAAGAAGACTCAATGAAATCAACGGATGTAATTTGTGACAATATTTTTCAAAATTGATTTTTGCATCTATTTTTATTTAGTTTGTATGTCTTCAGTTCAACAGATTTTGTACATTTTTGCATCGTGACGCATAGCAAATGGCCGCAGCTAGTACATCAATAAAAAAAGAAAGAAAAAAGTGGTGCACGGGGTACACGATAAGATTCTGAGTTTCAAACTATGTGCCCAAGAGTACAGTTCAGTAACTATGCTGTAATACCAGTCTCCCTAGTTTTTATGTCTTACTTTAACAGCAATTTAATCACATCACATATCTCACGTAGCATACAACTAATGAATATTCATAAAAAGAAAAGTGGTTAGACTTAAATGCCAAAGCCAGAACATAACTACTAATTACTAACATAAAAATCATTATTTTTTCTTTTAAATTACAAATTACTTTTACGCAAATCTTTATTAATATTAATCCTCATTAAAATTTCAAACTGTTTCTGCAGTCAGCCGAATATCTGCTCCATATAATATCAATGAGGATTTGGTAAAAGCTAAGAATTCCGAGGGAAAATCGAAAAGTCTTCGCGTTTACTTATTAATGTATTTATTTTTATTTTCGAGCGTGTAATACATTTTAATGTATATGCGTTTCAATGATGCAAGGGACACACGACTACAGATATTCACAGGGAAATACAGCTGGTGTATGGGGAT
The DNA here is from genome assembly GCF_964235325.1 of Thermobia domestica. Taxonomy (NCBI): domain Eukaryota; kingdom Metazoa; phylum Arthropoda; class Insecta; order Zygentoma; family Lepismatidae; genus Thermobia; species Thermobia domestica. Next base: position 71,567,785 of record NC_137462.1, on the reverse strand, counting down.
AAGTACTTATCATCTTTTTGGTCTATTGAAGAAGTTCTTGGCAGGACAGAGGTTTACGACCGATACAGAATTGCAGAACGTTGTTCGTCGTTGGTTTTACGTACAACAACCGAGGAACATATATCAAAAACAAAATCATCTCACATGAGATAGACAAGATTTAACGAAGAATGCACGAAAGAAAATGGAACAAGTGTAGTGTGTGTAGTGGAATTAGACGTTAAACTATGTTTCACACACAGGAGTGTAATAATGTATTAAGTGTAATATTATAAATACCAGTATGGGCAGTGCTTAATAGTGATAAATGAAATGTGTGTTTAGTGATTTTGTAGGAGAATGTGGTAAATTATGATTATTATTATTATTAATAATAATATAAAAAAAACATACAGGAGAGAATCAAATTATATACAAAGATGAAAAACCAAATCATACAGGAAAAACCTGAACGAAATGAAACAAAGAAGAAGAGGGAATACTACATGGATAGGCTAAGTATAGACTAAAAGCAATGAATGATGATATTTATGATAGGATCAATGTTAAGCTCGACTTGAGTCAAAAATTAGAGTAGATTAGTTTGATTAGATAAAGAAGACTTAAATCATCATTAGAGAATAGCAGTTAGTAGTTAGGATTTGCTGTTTTTTTTTCTTTAAATTTTATTTTGTTTTGTTCTGTTCAATGTGTTGTAGTTTCGTAACCCAACCCTCGTCCTGGTCCTTGTTCTTGTTCCCGCAAAAAAAAAAAAAAAAAAAAAAAAAAAAAAAAAAAAAAAAAAAAAAATGCAATGATGATAGCCCGTTTTGGTTCAAATCTTAAGGTACCAAAACCGAAGAGGCGCGTCTGAGCAATCAAATATGAAAAAAGTTCGTCGTTGGTTTCGTGGTCAAATGGCCATCTTCTATGCAGCGGGTATCGAGAGACTAGTGGTACAGAGGGTAGAATATTGTGTATATCTTGTTTCTCGTTTACAGTTTGTAATCTGGCAATAAATCAGAAGGAACAGACTTTTCGATTTCCCCTCATATTATACGTGATCTGCACAGCAATAAGCATATTATTACCTTTATCGTCAACAATAAGAACTTTTCCCTGGACAGAATTTCTACATGTCGTAACTTTCGTATTTGTCGAATTATTATCTTCTTTCCCTGAATGCCACAAAAAAGGCTGATTCAGTCGTCTTAAAGGAATCGTGTCAATTTCATCTGTTGAAGAATCATCATTCTGCAAAATAAGCATATATATTACATACAAAAAGATACAAAGAAAACAGTAATACAATAATTTAAAAGTTATGTATTGTGTGTACACCATCGACGCTTACAACCAACGCTCGACAATACATTCTGAACAAATATTTGTTTGTAAGACGTATATTTGTTTTACATACACAGTGCCAATGTTAATGTTCATTTACTCGTAATGTCATTTTCATGTTAAAATTGTTTGAGAAATTATGAAACATATTAGGTAAGTTTAGTATGTATTAATTCATTGGTTAACATTTATAACCTGAATTATTTGTTTACATATTATGGAAATGGTGGTCTACTTATGTTTATACTAATGTATGACTATGAACGAAGATAAAAGTGCAATAATGATCAAAAAACTTGCGAAGTGCTAAATGCGTGCTAAAATTAGGGATGTACCGATACCACTGTTTCACCGATACTTTTGGACACATTTCTTATATATTATCAGGAATTTTCAGAATAATGAAATGATCTACATCGTAATAGGGCATATTAGATATAAGACCAAAATTTGACATACAAAGACAAAATAATAGCAGAGTTTCATATTAGGTTCCACACAAAAAATATATTTCCTCTAAAAAATGAACTAAAAAGCAGCAAATACTTATACAGTGTAAACTTAATTCAAGTGTCAGTGATTGACATTTAGAGTGATAATGTACTTTGATAGTTATATTGCATTTACTAGTCTCTATTACATACATACAGTGACGGCGATTGGACGTTAAAAGTGTGTGTGTGGGGGGGGGGGAGCAAGACATGATCTGAATATTTGTATCTCAATGTTAGTTTTTCTGATTGTTTCTAACACTTTGTTTGAAAAAAGGTTGTATAATTAATAGGCTACTATTATTTTTTTCAGTTACAATACCGTATATGATATTTCATATTTTAAGTAAACTCACAAGAGCAACGCAAGTAGGTACTAGCCCTTTGTACTCTTAAACACCGAAGATGTAAGAAGAGATTTGATTCCTTGCTAATGAACATTTTAAAATTCTGTCTGGAAAATTGTGTGATTTGGTCGATGCCCACTAGTTTCTATTTGGTACCAATATGTTCACCATCCTCTAAGGTACTGATCAACATTAATACCATTTCTCTACGACTTACCGTTTCCAAGATATTGGCCAAAAAATTTCCGACTTCGGGAGATTTAAGTTGTCATATCTCGCGAACCGTAAGTCATAGAGATATTGGTGTTGATCAATACCTAAGAGAATGGCGAACGTTTTCAGAGGTCACTGGCTAAATGGCCGCCGTTCCCCAGATATTGGCCAAAAAAGTTCCGATTTCGGGAGATTTAAGGAGCCATATCTCGGGAACTAGAGAGATTATATTGGTGTTGATCATTACCTAAGAGGGTGGTGAACATTTTGTTAACATATGGTAACTGGTAGCCACTGGTTATATCTTTATTTTCAATATATATACGGTGATAAAAAGTGACAGCTCAATATAGATAATTCAACAGATCCTCTAATACGCAGGTTCCAAATATGTATTATCTATTGAATTTAATCAAATACATTTAATATACAATTTCACAAAAATTTCGAAAAAAATAATTAAGTCCATTCTCGTAATGCTCTTCGAGCATTCTCAACTGTTTCTTTCTTGTTTTCTGTTCAAAGAAAGAAAAAAAAAAAAACGAAAAGAGCATTGTTGTGTCTGCTAGTAAAAACAGAAACATTTTTCTTTTACCACCAATTTGTAACTGCAGAATATCATAAATGGTTTAGGCAAAACAATGAACAAGGTAGAAGTTGATTCTTATTACTCTCTTTTTAATCAATATTCTTTACTATTAGAAAGAAGACATTTTAGAAACTGGATTTTTTTGCATTTAAAGAATAATTTGTGAAAGACATTTCTTGTTTTGCGAAATGTTCTCTCACTTAGTTTCAAAGCGCCTGACTATCCTTTCGAGCCATTGTAGGAAGAAATGAAAGTACGCTGGAATTATTGCACCCCAAAAGGTTAATGTTTGGGCTATTTTCCGTGGCAATTAAAACTCATTTCATGTTGCCTTCTTAACTCCACAGGAAGACAAATAACCAATACGTACTCACGCCACGGCAAATATATGGCGCCATTTTATCTATGGACCAGTAATACGTACAAAAACATCACACTTCCAAATAAAACTATATACATTAAGGAAAAATGAAATGAAATCTTTGAGTTTTACGTCCCACGGTTATGCCGGTTAGGCTAAACGAGACGGTGATGATGAGAGATGAGTGAAATGGTGGAATGAAGAATGAGGGAGGAAACGGGAGAACCCCGAGAAAACCCACGAGCACGGTGTTTGTCCACCACAAAGTTCACATGGCGGGGGCTGGGATCGAATCCGGGACCCCAAGCACCAGAGGTGAACGCTCTACCACTGAGCCACCGCACCCCCAATATATACATTAAAGAGTCACTTAAAAAAAAAAAAGTAAGAGGGGGACAACTGGCCCCCTAATCGCCGACCCTGCATACATACAATGGAAACGGATACTACCATTACAAATTCTTATTGTTTAAAAAATTATGCGTGGTGAACCAAGTGTTGCTGTGTAAACCATAAAAAATAAGAGGGTTATTTAAGCAAAATCGAAAACAATAAAACTATTTATTAACTTCAGAACTAATGACAAAGTGAGCGTCTTGTGAGTTTCTTCCACAACATTTTCTTCTGAATCGAAACCTCTATCTCGTTTGGAATTCAAATGACGGTCTGCTATCCTGACTATAGGCGTCCGAAGGGGAGGAGGGGGGCAGGGGGCGCAACACCCTGGCTCACAAAAATGTATACGTAATATAGCAAACCGCGTATATTAAATAACCGATGTAATATAGCAATCATGGAATGGGCCCTCCCTAGAAAATTTTCTTCGGGCACCCATGATCCTGACTGAGGACCTCTGGCTTTTCTTCACCACTATTTTGGCACGGAGGGACTAAGAATACCAGCTGAGTACAAGTAATGCAAATCAAAGGTGTACATAAGCATAAAGAAATCGATTGTACAATGATAATAATTTAGAGCAACTTACTAAAAGAAATCGATGAAATATAAGTGTCATTTTTACAACTACACAAATTGAAAATAGTTCGGAAAATATATCGGTAAATATCGGTGTCCATTTGCCGATACCGAAACTCTCAAAAGTGGCCAATAGCACCCATATCGACATATCGGTACATCCCTAGCTAAAATTGAGCGTAACATGGCATGCAACATATTAAAGTATTGTTCTAATACAGGCCGTGAGTGAAACAAATTAAGGAAAGCGAAAGTGGGCGAGTCCAGACCGGAAATACGAATCTCGAGCCTAGATAATTTAAATGGGTCAATCCATTTCAAATCGCCCAATTTTAAACAAAATTGTTGCTCATCACTTTTTACTTTCATGATTTTTTTAAAATCATGACTTCCATATACGTAGTCACAAAACACTGTTTGAAAAAAAATAATATGCCATAGTTTTTCTGGCAGCCATTTCTAAAATGGCGGTTGGGTAAATTTTAATTATATATATATATATATATATATATATATATATATATATATATAACCGTGGTTTCCAGAAACTTTAATTGCCAAGCTATCTATAAAGATATCAGAATAAGTAAAAAACCAGTGTGTTCAGCATGAAATGAACTTCAGGTATACATTATTTTAATTTTTGTATCATGCAAGAGAGGCAGTCAAATTCTTTACTGGAAAAACTCGGAAAATATGTATAAATCGTTAATTTTGAAGACCACTAGTTTTATGAAGGAAAGGAGACTCACTAATGACAGTTGTTTTTGTGTTGAATACTTATATAACTACCTGCAGTATAAATTTCAGTCCTGAAAATGCACGCCTTTTTTTTTTTCTAGAGCTTTTCCAAAATGGCCGAAAACCTTAAAACGTCAATTTTCTCAGGTCAATATCTAAAAAGGGACTGAATGAAAATAACTGGAAATTTTACAGAATGTTCTTTGTACAAATAGGAATATCTCACAATAAAGTTATGACTGAAACTCAACTACATTTACCTTTTCTTTACTTCGTAACATTCTCAAGTGCAAATTTGGGTGCGAATTAGACCAAATTTTCATACATGCGATAGAAGCATATTTTGGTTGCGATTTGGTAGCGTCTAAAGCCGAACATAGACATTTTTGGTGGTGAATTTTGACGTTTTATAGAAAAAAAAAAAATTTCGGTCTGCAGTTACATACGTACAGATAAAAAAAAAAAAAAATCGTGACCTAAAAGCTAAATTTCGTGACTTTTTATTGAATTTCATGACCGTTTTCTGATTTCGCGACTCTTTCATGACTCGTGACCCATATATAACTGACTCAGAGGAGAGTCAATCTGGTGGGTTCACGCGGAGCTCGTCTGAAGGAAGAAGGCGCGTCAACGACACTGGGTATACGTGTAAGAAAAGGTAGTGAAAAGACGTTGGTTTTTTTAGTGATACGATTTCCTATAGCACTTGTAATAATGATTTTACACTAGTACCCCTGCACTTGTAAACATAAAAATACAATTGTATAACTTACTATTTAAATCTGCCACTATAAAAATTTGTTCATTATGTATCTTTCTATCCAGGGTATTGATTTTTACCTGTAAATTTTTCAACATGTTGTGAGTCTAAAATGACTCGCATCTACATATATATATATATATATATATATATATATATATATATATATATATATATATATATATATACAATAGTATTCCGTTCTGGAAATCTTTTGATAAATACCGGTAAATATTTAAATAAAGTGCTGAAACTAGACGTGTTCTGAGATACACAACTGAAGAAAGTAATCATAACCACATTAAGGTCATCATTTCCATCCACATTTTAAACCATTTTTTGAAGTTTTCTGAGCTGAAGAAAATTGCAACAACTCTGGGGCAGATTAAGTAGTGTACTATAACTAAACGAAGATTCAAGCAGATAAGAAGAAAGTGTGTTAGAATCGATTAGGTTTGGACGGTTTGTCTTAAGCACAAATTGTTACCCACTCCTTTACTCTCCTTGTGAAGCTATACATTTTACCCAAACGTTTCCAAAATTCGTTGACTTACTTCTTACCAGTATTGGCTTTTCCAGTGCTTGACAAATTTTACGGTGACCCTAGGTCCATGTCACTATAAGTTAATTTTACATGTAATCCCGTTTAGACAGAGTCCGTGAGGAGGTAGGGGGTTAATCCAAAGGAGGAAGTGCATTAGCGATGCTGAGTTCGTGCAGATCAAGTTTACTCACTCATTCGAAATAACTGTTAAATATTTTAATTCTTTCACTCATCTTCTTACTGTTCTCCAAAAACTTTGTGCTGGGAGACATGACAATACTCCATTTAACATAGATGAAGTTCAAAGACATCACGAGAATTAATTGTTGAATGCTTACAATTCTTTTACTATTTGCGTATAAATACAACGTCCGGATATGTCACAATACAACAACAGTGGAAAAAGCACAAACCAATCTGTGCTAGATGACCAAAGGCGAAGAATCTAATCGAATCAGGCCAGCGAAAAACTAGCGAGCTCGCACAGAACCTCTGAAGGGAAGAGACACGTCAGTGATGCTGGGTTTTCGCAGTGATACGAGTCCCAATACAATCTGTAATGGTTCCACACTAGTAACGCTATACTTGTATGTAAATAAAATCTATAGATGTTGTACACTGTACAAAAATACTTCGCTCTCGGAAATTCGTATCTAATAGCATTATTATATGTACTCACTTATTTTAAGCTTCGTAAAGCACTTATAATAATGTTAAACTAATAACCACACATTTGAAAACATGAAATACAGTTGTGTTGTCTATTATCTAATTCTGCTATCTGCAGAAATTTAAAAGATATCCTATTTCAAGGTGACGTACTTATAGTAACGAAATACGATCTTTTTCAGCATCAAATGTACTCTTACTGCCTTTACGCTAAGTATAAGTACAGCGTGAGCACGTATGGCATAAAAATTGCAGTGGATGAGACATGAATCCATTTAGAAAAATACAACAACTTGTGCTAGATGGCCACTAAAAATCATGCGAATGTTATCTAAGTGAATCAGGCTTGAGGGCAGCAGGAATACCCAAGCATTGGCTACGGTGGGTATACGCATAATGAAAAAAAAATCTTGTCATGAACTCATCTGCCTTGCGTGTAACACAGCTCTGCTATGGGACATTTCTCTGATTACTCTGTACTCTAATCCTCTAACTACCCTGTACATTATCTTGAAGTAGCACTTCATTTTACTATGGCCTGACTAAGGGACATATTTTGAACTTTTTATTTCTACCTTATCACACATATACGAGATTACTTGAAATCCTAACGTTGAGTATGCTTTTGAATGTTCGGTAACTCAAACTTCTGTGATATCTAAGTATCACATCACCATGTTCCGACATTCAATGACAATGTCGTCGAACACTTTTGGAAACCTTTCGGACACTTCGACCTAGGGCACACAATTTGTAACGCTGCTTGGTAGACTTGCCAGTAAGTTCTTTTATGTGCTTACAGGTGCAGGATTCGTATTACATCGTGTTTTACGCATGATATAGAGAAGATGGATGGCATTTAGTATCTCCCCCAACCCGTTTCATGGTTCCAGAACCGAGTACCTTGTTTTTTTTTTTTTTTTTTTTTTGTCTAAATTGTGATAAAGTTAGAAGTACAAGGGCCTGGGCGCTTCTAACTCCCTTCGCTACCTGTCCCTAGCTCAGCTATATTTTGTAAAGTAACATACTGTAAATCTTATATGTGCAAGATTGGGGGAGATACTAAATATCAACCGAGAAGATCTACATGTAGTCTATCTTTTACGTTTCTCTTTCGAAAACAATTTCGTATTTCCCCTAAAAACCAGTAGCCTCCCCCCTAAAACTGGATAACATCAAAATCTGCTTCTTATAAATATGTTTTTCCAAAGAGATTACTGAACTTTACCTGTAAAGTTTTGCAAAATGTGTTGTGCCTAAACTAGCCAGGGGTTAAGTTCCAAAGATAGCCATCAGTTTCTAGCAAAATTTTGAAAATTTACCACGAAGAAATAGATAATTTGCTAGTCTGCATGCTTGATAATTGCAAGCAGGGCGGCAGTTGTTTATTTATTTATAAGTGATTATGGCAAGTCTTTACTTTAGACAAGGCAGTGACAATAACCAATTCATCTGAACCGGTTTCCACAGTTACAGTTGCAGTTTCCAAGAACGAAAGACAGAAAACTACGTGCCCTGCGGGGCTCTAACCCGCTTTCACTCGCTCGGCAATACTATTTATTGACAGGATATCACTGCCTTGCCCAAAGTAAAGAGTTACCGTGGTTATAAACATGGAACTATTTGATATGGTACTATTTGCAGGTGTACAGAGACGTTCTACTTGGTATCCTTACGCAGAGACGAGAGATTACACCCTCAATTTTAACAAAGTGGGTCAAGACTTCCTTGACCCTAAGCTAATACGACCGTACCCTATCCTACTTATCCGCACCTTACTCTACCATACCCTACTTTATTATACCCTTTTAAAGCGGTCCTAAAAACTGATTTTTAAATATTCGCATCTGTTATTACGCTTTTGTAGAAAACCGGACGGACGACCAACTTCGGAGCAAATGCCCTTACCAGCACCTTTGGGTAAACCAAGGGCCTATGTTTAGCAGAAGGGGTCCAGCTCTTTTCTCTAAAAAATGTTACAATTTTGGTAATTTCTGTTCACATTCGGTTAGTTTAGGGTAGGGTTGGTTAGTTTAAGTTAGGTTAGGCTAGTTTAGGTTACGTTAGGTTAGTTTAGTTTATGTTATATTAGTATAGGAGTTCCGCATAATTTTCCAAAAAATGACAAAATCTCGCTTCTTTCTACTAATATTACGTTAGTTTAGGTTAGTTCAGTTTAGCTTACGTTAGTTTATGTTAGGTTAAGTTAGATTTGGTTACGATATGTTACGTCTAAGTACTTGCATCCTTCATTTTTCCTGTAAATTTTGTTTTTTCTTACGTGCTTCTGGACCCCTTGTACTAAACATACCCGCAAAGATGGAGCCAGCATACTCTAGTGTTATGTCTATGATCTAAATCTTATTCTGGAGATAACATGATTCAATGTTGGTAACGAACATCTTTGTTACATTTTACATAAGGTACCGGTAACATATAATACAAATATATTAGATTATATAGAACAGCACGATCACCAATAATGTCTATAAGTCTACAAATGAGACCATTGCATGCATCTGACTCCTTATTTGTTTTCAGCTTACTCTTGGCTAAATTATCAGTGTTCACGGAGACTTAGACTCTCGTTCGCAGCTCAGGTGGTTCAAACCCTTCTGAAATGGGAATTGTTTCACTCACAACATCTAAACCCTGCTTATTTACTTCGTCGGTACACTGGCCCTATTTGTAAACAATTCCGTTTGAAGCAACATCTTACCAAATACCACCTTGAAAAAGGTATTGCAATGCGAACATTATTACCTGATATGTAAGTTAATTCAAGATTTCGAATATTTTTATTGAAAACTCACCTCTCGTACGAAACTTAGTATACAGTACGTGAGAGAGAAACCAAAAATCAACGCTAAAACTATTCTTTTCCGTATTATTCTCATCAACAATGCTGCCCACATATTTACAATCTACTCTTGAATTCTGCCAAAATACATTTTGCTTTATGTTATAGCACTAAATATTGTCGAATATAACTTATTAAAAAACACTTTAGTCATCCCCCTTTTCTTAGCCATCTTGCATTTGTAACTTACGCCATGTTTACTTTGCTTGCTCGCAGCGTTGCCAACTTGATCTCAAATAGTATTTTAAAATGTTTACACAACGTCAAATTATCGGACCTATTCAGAGTCTGTTTTAGAATCGTACTAGGAGTACTAGACTTGACATACTTAGAAATTTTGCTCCTTATACATGTAATTAATCAGTGGCGGCCGGTGGATTATGGTTTCGGGTGTTGCAGTACGAACGATACGAGACAGAAGATATAAAGTGGACTCATTGACTAATCAGCATAACTTTATATGCAAATGCTATGCGACATGTGAAATTAAATAAAATTCTGTTTTAAAAAAATAAAAAAAAATGCAGAACATTTTATCCGATTAATCACCTTAATTAATTATTAAGTCCATTCTCCTCTCTTTGATTGGAGCAAATCTCTCTAATACATGCTGGTTGAACTCTGGTATTCTTATTGTCAGATCTTTTTCGATGGAAAGCATAAGCAATGGTGATAAACTTTCTTGGGACATTCAATTCCTTGAAAGTGTCAATTCTTTTTCATGTAGGGCCGCGGTGGCTCAGTGGTAGAGCTTCTTGGGGTTCCTGGTTCGATCCCAGCCCTCGCCAAGTGAACTTTGTGGTGGACAAACACCGTGTGCGTAAGTTTCCTCGGGGTTCTCCCGTTTCCTCCCAGTTTCTTCATTCCACCATTTCATTCATCATCACCGTCTCCTTTAGCCTCACCAGCATAAACGTCGGACGTAAAACTCAAAGATTTCATTTCATTTTTTCTTTTTCATGTAGAAAAATACTTTTCGTCTTTTGCTGACGCTATAGGTACAGTTAATATTAATTTCAGAAGCTTTGTAGATTCACTAAATATTTTTTTCTAGATTATTGCGAACGATTCATTCTAGCAAACTCAGTCCCTGACAGGGATCCGAATTCCTCTTCAGCGTTGACTGAAGAGAGTTCGTAACAGAGATTAGTGTTATAAAAATGTCCATTGAACACACCATTCACAGTTTATCCAGGAAAATTTAAAATAAATTGAGGAAACGTATCTAGTGCAAACAACATTACTGCCATAAAACATCCTGTAAATTTAAACTGGATTTTTTTTCGAACACTCTCCTGAATTTACAACGATAACGTTGTATATATTATTTGCAATGTGTGCCAGTTTATAAAAAGGGATCAGATGCGAATTATTTGAGCAGTATTATATATAAAGAAAACAAATATACACAGAGATTTCGAGAGATTAATTTTTGTAATCGTTAACTAGAAAAAAGAGTTGTTGCTATGGAAACGTAGTAAATAAGTGTGTGTATGTATGTAGACATCTTGTTAAATATGCATAAAGTTGATTATGTACGCTTCTTATGGTCGAATATTAAAAATGAGCTAAGAAAGTGATAAAACGTTTGAATTATTTTGAAGATTACTAGATTTGAATTTACGAACCACCTTCTAAATTGGTGCCTCAACACCGGGATATATAAGTGTCGTTTTGAAGAATAGTAAAAACGGCAAGCTTTCAACGTGACATTAGTGTTACCATATTGAGAAGCGGTAAGGTGATACACCGAAATATGGCCATGAGTGCAACAGATAGTGATATAACTGGTGATCAGAGTGTGTATCCAGAAATGAATCCTAATGAAAATTTGACTGACATTTTAAGAGACTTAGCTCAGCAAATTAGGAACCAATCTGAGCAAATTAAAGATCAAGTTCGAAAAGGCGATGAATTAGCTCAGCAAATAGAAACCAATCTGAGCAAATTAGGAACCAGTCTGAACAAATTAGGGAACACTTTGATGAGAAACTAGACCAGAAGATAAACCAGCTAAATAAGGACTTTGATGAAAAGATAGCGAGATTAGAACAATGTAATGAAAGCAGATGGGGTCTTATTCAACATCAACTGAGTCAGACGAACCAACACACAATAGAAAAATTTGAACAGTATGACGAAAAAATGGAAAAAGTAACACAAAGATTCACGGAAGTTAAAGATTCAGTAGATGGCCTAGAGTCAACGATAAACGCTCATGCCAATCACATTAAAATATTGCAAGATGAGGTGAACTTTATCAAGGAGAAGTGTATTCCTGAAAGTGCATTCCAGGACAATGGATACATGAATGTGGAGCATCCTACCTACTCGTCATCCCAGACCAATTTTGGAACTTAATGAATCTTCGAGCTGTGAAGAGAGTACTGATAGAGAAAGAAGAGTGAGGCAAACATCCCGGCGGAAACACAACTCCAACAGATGTATGAAGACAAATACAGGTAAACCGTTACGATTCAGCGAAGTTAAGTCGCTTACTAAATTTAGTGGTGTGCCGGAAGATATACCCGCTAGGGCTTTTCTTGAAAAATTTCAGGATGAATGCGAACTCATGGGTGTAGATGAGTCTCAGTTTTTAAAATTATTGCCGCATATATTATTACCACCCTGTTTAACATGGTTTAAAGGTATCAGGGGTAGTCTTCGTACATATTCAGATTTCAAGAATGCTCTCCTATCAAATTATGAAAATGATTTTATGATAGCGAATAGAGATGCCGTTTTGCGAACGAAACATTTTAATCCAAAATTACACAGAAGTATTACAGAATTTGTAGTATCTACATATAATGAGTTAAGGTCACTAAATCCAAATCATCCGTAATCTCGAATTATAGCTTCCATTAGAATCATTACCATTTCGAGTACAACAGTTGTTAATGTCGGCGCAGTGCATTAGCTTTAATCATCTAATTATGCTTATTCAGAATTATGAAAGTCAGTCGGCAATACAGAATAACAATAAAATGCAGGATAGAGGTCAGGGTAATTTTGGACGCAATCAGACACAATATGCTTCTGTTCGTAACGTAAATATACAACCTGAAAATAATTCTAATGTCCATAGTTTTAATAATAGAATGAATAGTTATAATGGTACCGATAATCAAACGCAACCTAATCATAGAAATGGAGCTAGGAATTTTAGAAATAGCAACAGGAATTTCAGTAGAAGTAATAATTATCGCCGATTCTCACAAAATGAATTTGCAGATGGCAGGAATTCTGTAAATAGGAATCAAAATATGGTATCATCCTATGAAAGACAAGAATGCACACAAGATTGTGCTATACAATGTTGCTTAGATGAACCCTTCGAACGTATAACTTGAACTATCAAAAAGGCGTCCGATGGATTTGTATTAAATTGACCTTTGCTTACGTCTATGATTAATGTTCTTCATTCGATTTATTATTAAAATGTATTTTAAAAATATATGCAATTGTGAAATAGTTCGAAAAAGTGATGACATTAAATTATGGCAGCCTACTGAAAGTACTAGAAAACGGTGGTTAGATGTAGTCAAAACTTTAGTTCCTTCTGAGGTCATAACGCAAGCAAATATAAATAGCAACTGATAAAAAAAGTTCATTGTATTAAACTTTGTTATTTTATCGTTGAATTTCACGAATTGTGTATTTTATTTGATGTTTGATGTTTGTGTTTCATGTCTTTTGTAAGTTCTCTCAATTACTTATATGGATATTATAAATATTTAAGAATAAAAGATCATAATTTTAATGTAAACGTATGAAGGTAATGACAGATATATAAAATAGATGCAACTTATTATATGGAAAGAATAAGAATAATGAATATCGAATCTCTTAATTTTTCAGAGTTTATTAATTAAATGATAATCCTCAATGTGTTTATATGTTCTAATTTTGTTGCCTTCTGATCCTACTAATATTTAATATTATAAAGATCTTTATTTGTAATTAATGTTGTTTGAACATGAAGGAAACTATCAGTTAGGTTTAATTTTTGAATAGCCTCATCGACGATAATTGTAAATCGACGTTCTTAGTATTGATATATATTGATAAGTATAAAAATGTGTAATGTTATAATATATTATATATATAAATGGAAGAGTAAAGTATTTGTATTAAAAGTGATGTTAAGTATATACGAGGGCTATTCAAAAGGTAGGTACTTTATAATATTCAACCTAGGGTTCTTTCCTTCATAGGAAAACTATTACGGAAGTCCCGTCCGGACGACATCTACAACGATAACGTTGTATATAGTATTTGCAATCTGTGCCAGCTTATAAAAAGGGATCAGATGCGAATTATTTGAGCAGTATTATATATAAAGAAAACAAATATACACAGAGATTTCGAGAGATTAATTTTTGTAATCGTTAACTAGAAAAAAGAGTTGTTGCTATGGAAACGTAGTAAATAAGTGTGTGTATGTATATAGACATCTTGTTAAATATGCATAAAGTTGATTATGTACGCTTCTCATGCTTGAATATTAAAAATCAGCTAAGAATGTGATAAAACGTTTGAATTATTTTGAAGATTACTAGATTTGAATTTACGAACCACCTTCTAAATTGTCCTTTGCTTGTTTTGTCTAAGCCTTAATTGCAAGTTTTTCCTCAGTTGAAAGCTGGTCAATGTTTTTTGTAAGTTATTTACAGAAGTCACGGTATACAATTCATTCAGAATTTGTAGATTATTTACAGAATTAAAGCATACACAATAAAATTAAATCTAATAAATAAAACCCAAAACAGTGATACAAAAGAGGTACTGGTATATTAATTCCGAATGTCATATATTCGGTGTCTTCCCACTTGCGACAGTCCCATTACTGACAGGAACTGTTAACTGTCCTATGAGCGACCGATTCGATCTGTTAATTGTCCTATGAGTCACCGATTCGTTCATACCAAGATAATGGAAGAAGATAAGGTTCTCTCTTCTTTAACTTGTTTCATGCTAATGTGATTTAGAACCTAACAAAATATACTATGAAAAATTTCTCTCTACCTGAATTTAATACATCAGAATGTTCTCATCACATTAACAATCTTTTATGTTTTTCCTAATATTATATTTTTGAATTAATTTTATGAATACACTGACTATATCAAGAGGAAAACTAACCAAATATTTAGAGTAGCTCCGCCTTTGTCTATGATTCTAATATAATTAAAAATTTCATGTTAAAATGATACGGAGCATAAGTTTAGATTAAATATGTTTATAGCATAAGAAAGAAATCAGAAAGAGGTAGGGGCGCCCGAAGAAAATTTTCAAGAGAGGGGCATCTCCATGTTTGCTGTATCACGTCTGGTATATCTGGTATTTAATATACTTTGGCTTGCTATATTACGTATACATTTTTGTGAGCCAGGGGGTACCCCTGCCTTCCCGTTGGGCGCCTATGGAAAAAACGTTTTTACCATTTGAGGATATCCAAGAAATCAAAAAAACACGGTGTATTCGAAGAAATTATTAGACAAGTTACAAACCTCTCGCAGAACTTAACAGTTCGTCTAGTTATAAGGGATTATTTCAGATTGCTACACAACAAGCTTTTTATGTATAAGTCAAAACAAGGGAGGAAGGCAAATTAAGCAATTAGTTTACGTTTTAGTAGCTTACAATAGGGGGGAAGGTAGTTTAAAGAGTTTGTTTATCTTTTGGATTGTTTAGAGTGAACTGCATTGTAATTGGTGGGCAGTGGTGTGGCAGACTTTTGCGTGCCCCTCCCCGCAAAGTATAGAAAAGGGGCCCTAGTTGTAAAGCCGACGGAAGTAAGGTTGAAGTTCTACTCCTTTGAATCTTTATTCATCGCAAGACTTCGGAGCCCTCTATACCTCGGCCCCCCGCACTGCGGGGGTTGCGGGGGCAGCTGCTACGCCACTGTTGGTGGGATTGGTTAAGAATAGCCAATCAGATGTAAGGGATCTCAAAAGCTGTCTTTTATCATAGACATTTTTTTCATTTTATTCATAGAGTTTTAGGAAGTCTAAAAAGTAGATAGTTGGCGAAACTGTTACACCTTTAAGTCTTTCAAAATAAAATATATTACTGTACTTACGGAGTAATTAGATTTGAATCAAATTAAGTACAGAAAACAGAGATTTTCAAGAAAGGGGATATTACAACTGGATTTTCAATAATTACATAGGAATATACTTTTCATGGTAATATCCCTGTTGTTTCGTTGTTATTTGATATGTTTTATGTCAAATCTAACTCAAAATTAAAATAAGTTTTATTTACATTCACAGTAGAGGAAAAATATATTTGACGAACAGTATCACTGGAACGTACATATTTCATACCAAGGTTGTTCAGCTGCTAATAACGCCAGAGGCAAACATATTTTACGAGATGGAATCATATTATCTCCCATCATCTCAATGTAAATGAATCGGTCGCTCATAGGACAGATAACAGTTCCTGTCGCTAATAGGACTGTCGCTTCTGGGACTAATTCATATATTCATACATCAACACACACACACATGTGCGTAAAAGAAAAAAACTACATTCCAAATCATCCGTCTTGGTTGTTACGCAATGCACGGTGAACACAATATATTTCCACATGATGCGAAACAATGCTTATCAATGTCATATGTTCTGGAAAGGAAACCTCGAAACCCGCCAGGTGTAGGATCAGCATGTATACCTAACAGAAGGTAAAAGTCGAAGAACAACAAAACAAACAACATTGCCAGTTTTACACCCAGAAATGTGTGCTGGGAGAGGTTCGATACGTCTATGCAATATATACCTTGCTTATTCTGCATCCGAAAAGACGGTAAGTAATAACTGTCACCTATATTCTTACTTATTAGAAAAAAAATTGATAGAACGATTGTTTTTAAGAAAAGAGAGAGTACATGATGAGGCGTAAAATAAAATATTTAGCCTACATCAATCGTTTCTCTGTTAAACAAGTATAGTTCGTTAGGAAAGTCTACAAATGTTAGTCAAGTTTCGAAATTTTTTGGGAGGTCCGAACCCGGTGGACCCCCCTAGTGGCTACGCCCCTGAGCATTGCTAACTAGTCCCAAATTCAATGTGGCGTTCCCCATCATACGGTTTTATGTGGAAATTATCAAGAGTATAAAATATTCTTATTTTATAAAAGAAATATGTATATACTAAAATACTAGGCTATCCACAGAGGGAGGGGGCGATTCTACATACTGAC
The DNA here is from genome assembly GCF_964235325.1 of Thermobia domestica. Taxonomy (NCBI): domain Eukaryota; kingdom Metazoa; phylum Arthropoda; class Insecta; order Zygentoma; family Lepismatidae; genus Thermobia; species Thermobia domestica. The sequence goes on along the minus strand of NC_137462.1, from coordinate 71,550,699 downwards.
TTAATAGTTGAATCACAAATTACTGTGGAAGAAGCCTTCATTATCAATATAAGCTTAAAATTAACTTGTAAATGCAGGTCTACTTTCATTTGTTTTCTGCTCTACTAGATATTTTCTTTCTTATTTTGTAATTCTGCAATCATTTTTTAAAATTGTCATTATATTGATTTGCTTCAGTATGGTCCTGTAATTTAAAAATACAAATGCATAAAAACATATTCCATTCGTTAATTGCTAGTGAAATAAAATTCAGAAAGCTTATTTAGCGCGAAAACCTTCTCGTTCACTGGAAACTATGTGGGGGGTTGCAGAAGCACTGCAACGACCAGTCCCTTTAACTTCTGAGATAGGGGAAAGGAGAATTGCCGTGCTGAAGGAATCTGGTCGTTGTATGCTCGCTGCAACACAATATAAATTAGAGAATCTGTGACGGATTATTTTTCGCTTTTTAAAACGGATTAACGGAACGGATAGTTACAGAAGTAAAAAAAAAAAATGTTATTTAAAGTGTATATATGCGAGTATTAAGAAGTATTTTTCTGTTCTTTACTACTATTGATAATAATATTTTTTTTCTTGAAATACTTTGGTCGTTGCGCAACGCTGCAACACTAACATTAGCCGCCACTGCTTTCTATGCAATTTATTTCTTTCGAAAAAGTTGGTAAGGAACAAAAATACGTTGTACAACTTATGATCCTAGCAGGACCGAAACCAGCCACAGAGGTTTGGGGGTCAAGTCATTGAAATACTCTTACAAATATCTGATTTTTTTTTGTTTGTTTGTTTGTATTAATAATATAAATTTGTATTGAGGTCTGGAGGGGCCACGGAAAGTTAAGGAGGGATCAGGCCCCCCTAGCCTCCCTCTGGTTGCGGGCCTAGATCCTAGTAGTGTAGAAGTGGTACAAGTACTACACAAATTGACGAAATCGTATTATCATTCATCGAAATTAATCAATTTAAGTTGCTGATTAAATTTTAATAAAGAAAATCAAAGCAGTTGAGAGTCATTAACTCCAAGATATTCGTGCAGAGTTGTAGCTTTGGAATTAAAATTACGCTACTGTTACACGTACCATATAAGGAGCAACTCTCTCTGAAACTTACCATATCTTTGCTTAAATGTATATTTATCAGAGAACGATTTATAATAGTCAAGATTACAATTTGTTACTCAAAGTTCTTGAAATTTATGAGAATTGATATATTTCAAGAAAATATATACAGTATAACCAGTGGTGCTATTCAGCCGGTTCGCGAGAACCGGTTGTTAAAACATTTCGAGTTCGCAGAACCGTTTGTTATACCCCCCCCCCCCACACACACACGCATGACCTAGCCAAGAGTGGAAGAAAGAAGCCAAACCAATTTGTGAAAACTCCTCTTTATTTTCGCGCTTGCTTTGAAAGCAAGCAACTTTGAATTATTTCAATTTAATGGGCAGACAGAATTTTGAATACGAATTCCGGAATACTGGGACCCGTGAGTGCAATGAATGTGATACGTATATACTGCCTATTACGTGTGCTACCTATTTGTTTTGGTATGATTCTGATATCTTTATCAGTTCCGGAGATATGTGTTGTCGAAGCAATGTGTACGAAATATTGTATTTTCATCGATATCTCGAACGATTGCTTGTCATGACCCATATTGTCATTCCTCAAGACATGTCCCTTTCCTGTACGCGCCTTTGGCGCAGGAGACCCGGGTTCGATTCCCGGCGGGAGCTCAAGTGATTTGGAGTCCACGTTAATCAGTAGGTCCACGTCTCATATAGCCTGCTGAACGGGACGTTAAACTCAAAACCACCTCACCTCATGACCCTTTCCTGGTGGGACACTCTACATATCTATATCTATACCTATATATCTATATCTAAATCTATATCTATCTATCTATCTATCTATCTATCTATCTATCTATCTATCTATCTATATATATATATATATATATATATATATATATATATATATATATATATATATATATATATATATATATATACGAGGCGTATTCCAAAAGTAAGGGCCGTATGATGAATTTAAAAAACAGACGCTCGTGCGGAACGGGATTTATTGCCAGAAATGGGTGCCTACGGAGCTACTTAGCTTTTCCACATGACCACTATGCTGTTCTAAACACTTTTCGTAAAGCTGCACCTTCTTCCGTAAACCCTCTGAATAGAAGTTTGCCGCCTGAGATTGGAACAAGTTGACGACAGCAGTCTTTCGATCCTCGTCGTTTTCAAACCGTTGTAAACTAAGCCACCGTTTCAAATGCAAGAAGAGGAAGTAATCGTTGGGGGTAAGGTCGGGACTGTATGAAGGGTGGTCAAACAGCTCCTAACGAAAATTTTGAATCTTCTTCTCGACGACGGCAGCGGTATGAGGACGCGCGTTGTCGTGAACGAGGATGATTCCGAACGACAGTTTCCCGTGGCGTCGATTTTGAATCGCACGTCGCAGTTTGTTGAGCGTGTCGCAGTGCACGTCAGCTGTAACTGTTGTCCCACGTTCCAATAAATCAACCAGCAGAATGCCCTTGTCGTCCCAAAAGACGGTGGCCATCAGTTTGCGACTCGAGTGCTGCGATTGCTTAAACTTTTTTTTTGTTTGTTTTGGCGAATCTTGATTAGCGCCACTGCATGGACTAATGTTTGGATTTGCCGTTGGTCTACAAGGTCCACGTCTCGTCACCCGTCACAATGTGGGAAACAAGTTATCTTCCTGTTTTCGATAACGATCCAAAAACTGTTGGGCACTGCACATTTCTTGCTCTTTGTGTTGGTCTGTTAGCATTTTCGGCACCCACCTTGCACTCAACTTGTCATATCCAAGCGTTTCTGTGACAATCCTGTAGATGGTGCGTCGTGCAATGTGGGGAAAGTCATGAGCCACAGCACTGATCGTCAATTGCCGATCACTTCGCAGTATTTGGTTCACTTGCCCCACGAGATCATTCATCTGGACACTAGGTCTGCCACTCCGGTCTTCATCGTACACTTTGGTGTGACCATTTTGAAATTCGCGACACCATTTGCGAACCTTTCCTGCACTCATTACTGTACGTTCATACACTAGGGACAATACCCGATGGATATCAGCAACAGAAGTTCCTTTTGCAAGCAAAAAATCGTATCACAGTGCGTACTCCACGACTAGCGGAGAAACAATTCTCGCGACCATTGCGATCTGTCTTCCACGGGCTGTCCAACTCCTACTGACTCAAGACAACCACTCCAGTGGCTTCGTCAATAGTCGTTGTTGGCGCTGCATGCGTGAAATCGTGTTTCGGCCTACCCGGATTTTACTATATGTCGACGGCCCTTACTTCTGGAATACGCCTCGTATATATATATATATATATATATATATATATATATATATATGTAGAGAGAGAGAGAGAGACGGTTGTTAAAAAAATTAGAATAGCACCACTGAGTACAACCTTTTAATTTTTGATTGTAATTGGAAGCTAGATATTAAAGTTCTTGAGATGGAAATTATTTATTTTTATACCAATTCACTGAATTGCACTGAAAGTAAAGTAATAATTAAAGTTGAAATATTTTTGTTGATTTTAGGGGAAAAAATGTTAGTTATTTCTGTGTTACATATTATGTTGAGATTGAATCGGCTGGGTCACTCAAACTGTTTACAGCACAACCATTATTTTAGATTATTGTGAAGTAGCATTTGTATTGTCTGTCCTAGGACAAGGTGACCAGAACTTTTACTTTCAAAAACGGGACGCATACGAATCGTCTCTGGGGAGGAGGAGTTGACTTCCACTTGCATTTTGGGATTCAGCAGTGTTTTCAGTTTTCAAAATACACAAGCAAAAATGATAACAGCGTTTCTAACTCAAGTACTACCCTACAATACTTTTAACTACTTCAACACTCAGAATTCCCACTCAATCCCCATTTGAACCACAGAACTCTCAATTCTCATTTGAATATTGAGAAGTTCTAGGCACGGCTGAACCTTCCCAATGAGTGTTGGTACGTAAGAGTGTAGAATTAGCATTGACCATTTATATTTTGAATAATAATTACGGGACACCTGGGTCATGTTTGCTTAAAAACGCGACATTCAGGTGTCCTGTTTGAGAATAAGAAAAAAACGGGACAAGGGTTGAAAATAAGGGACTGTTCCGGCTAAAACGGGACGTCTGATAACCTTGTCCTAGGATGTGATAGCGCTAATCGTGACACTGTCAATTGAAATCAGTGGTGTAAAGTCGGGTCTGTACATATCATAACTATGGAAACCCTAGCACAGTAAGGTGCTCGAAGTCATAAAATTATATTTTATCACATGCTATACACAAGAACTAACTAAAATTCATGAGTCATAACTACAAAAACGCAATAATTTACTGACACTTTGTCAAGAAGAGTTTTTAATTTTTCTTTAAAACTGCAGATAATCTTCCTGCAGCTTGTTTTCATTGGGGATCTGAGTTATTAGAAACACCATCCACAAGGCTAACAAACGTATTCTTTCGGAGAAGGGAATATCATATTTTGTAGATTGGGATTTTTTTCGTTTAAAATTCTTGGTGACAGACTTTGTTCGATTAACATTTGATATTTCCAAATCTACAAGTCCTTTAATACAAACAAATTCTTATAAAGAATTATTTCAAACATAATGTCAACGAATTAATTGTAAATCTTGTTGTCGAAAATGTGTAGGATCCTTAACCTTGTTAATAGCAAATTTATTGCATGTTATATGATGAACAAATAAAATCCGTGTAACACATATTACACAATTATGGAGAACAAGATTTATAACTCTGTACACCAAGATTAACATATATCCTTTAATCTTATTATTATTATTTTGTAGTTAACTGATAAGATATACCGCTTATGAATCTAAGTACTTTGTTCAGTAGGGATGCATTAAAGTAATTATGTTTAAGATCAATTAGTTCATTTCAACCTCAAAAAGGAAGACATCATCAATCAGCTTCAGCATGTAAGTTTCCTTTTGCATATACATTTTGCCTTTTCATTGTGAATTTATTGTGTTTCGTACGTGTTTCGTATTTGTATGCAGTAGGTATTTTTCGAGTTGCTTACTTTAAAATACGAAGGTAGAAACAGAACATACTATTAATTTTGACTTTAATGATACATTAATGTACATAAATTTATATGAATAAACATTTGCAGGTAAATGTGTTCAAACGAACTTTATAATAAGGTATATCTTTGTCAACACTTCGTGTTTCACGTATTGTAGTTGCGTAAGTCGATTAATTCTATTTTTATTTTTCATACATTACAGCACATTTGTACGATATTAAACACATGGTAATTTATATATGTTCCTAATTTTATAGTGATTAATATGTAAGAGACCAGTGACCAAGCGTAGTATGAGTCTCTGCAGTCGGACCTACCCTATTAATTTTTATATGCAATGCAATTTTTCTCAGTAAATCACCTCTATTAATGAGACCACCCCATTAATGAGCACTTTCCATAGAGAAGGTTATGAAAATCTCTTAATAAGATGTTTATTGAACACGTATACAACAATCACATCTCCCCTCGATCACCAGGCACTGGATAAAGACACATGCATCCTCTTTCAGGTGGCTAATTGGTTGTTCTTATCTATGAAGCAGCTATTCGATAACAGCATAGCATTCTACATAAATGAAAACTGTAGTTACGACGCTTGGTAATTACCGTGAATCGAATCATAAGTGTTGAATCCTTCTTTCCCTGCCCTCAAATCAATAGACAGATAATAAGTTCTGTAGTAATCGGTTCGGAGTTCTCAATGTTATTACGGAAGTAACAAAAAATAAAACAAATGTACAAAATAATGAATTTTACGAACTGTAACAATAGGACACGTACTCCTGACCTATTTCATATAAAGAGTCGATTGAGAAAAAAAAAATGTTCAAGAAAGATGCAGCAAACAGTTAAAGTATACATTTATTTACTTTTCTATAATAGTTAAAATTAGTTCTAAATAGTAGAAAACAGATTTACTTAAAAAAATAATGGTAAAATTTTGATTCAAACTTTTTCTTCGAAAAGTAAATACTCATTATTTTATTGTACATATTTCGTTTTCATATCCATAGTAAAGATGAAATATTGAGAATAAAGAAAAATCCAACCTCCGTTAAAAGCCCATCTCTTTTAAGGAGAAGTTTCCAATTGAAGAACCGATTATTGCTTAATAGAAGTTTCAAGTGTCCCATTCTTGCTTTTCCTTAAAATCACCATGTACTTATAAATGTATATAGTTATTAGCAGTGGCGTATTTACGATTTTGTTTCGGGAGGGGCTTTGCTAACTTTCGGGGAGGCTTTGCCTGGAAATGTGAAAATTCTTCAAGATATTTCATTTACTTTACTATACTAAGTAAGATTTCGGGGGGGGGGGCTTAAGCCCGGAAGCCACCCCCCTAAATTCGCCACTGGTTATTAGTAGCTATATTTTTTTATTCGTTTACCGATTAAAAGTACTGAATATCACCACTATTCAGACTCTGTTCCTATAAGTTTCTGTAATTTGCTGGAAAAACAAATGATGCTGTTGCTCATATTAAACTCATACAAGTAAAGCGCGATAAGTATGTAGACCAATGTCTAGATCAGTGGTTCTCAACCTTTTTCGACTGACGGGACACTTTACTGAACGTCTAGAACATTTCGACACACTTATTTGATATTTATATTATAAATAATAACAATAGTAATAATTATATCTAAGCCCTATTGTTATACTGAAACCAATTCGTATTTATAATGACTCTATGTAACACTAAGCATTATTGCCGCCGCTGGAGGGGTTGACTGGTTAATTCTTATTAAATTCTTCATGATTTTTAAATTCTAAAATTTTGCGACACACCTTAGGGCAGTGATGTGCCGTAAACTATAATTTTACGTCTACGCGATTGTCTACTGTAATCTATACGTAATCTACATTACACCTTTTCTCGTGTAGATTATGTAGACAACCACGATCAAACGTAAGGAAGAATTTCGTTGCTCGTTTGTTCATATTTCCTCTTTCAGTTGTTTTGCTTCGGTGCAGCGAAATATTAGGGAAACGACTAACATATAAAAAGTAGAGGGAATTATCTAATCTGAAAGTGATACGGATGACAACGCTGAAGTTGCGCTGTCGATGCTGCTGTAGTGTTTAAGAAAGGTAGAAGAATGAATCCTATATCCTTTGTCTGTGCATGCCACTTCCTTAGACTTTCCGCTTCGAGCACTGCTTTTATAATGAAACGTATAAAACTAATTGTCACCTGTGGGCTTTCAGTCTTGAAGCTGCTGTATTTGCCAATTTTTTCTTGCATATTTTACAAAATGCATAATATTTGTTATTTTCCTTAATAAAGACGAAACTAAGTATTCGAAAGTTACTATTCGCTGGTCTAGGTATTTTATTTTGTACGCAATTTCGCTAGGTAACGACAAAAGAAAGCTCCTTTATTGTCAACGACGCCATATTAAATTACGTGTTGTTGACATATTTTACATAGTCTACGTTGTTTACATTGTCTATGCATTGTTGACACGTAAACGTAAACTATCGTTTTTTACGCGTAGACGCACATCTCTGCCTTAGGGGACTGCATGACACATCAGTGTGTCGCGACACATCGGTTGAGAACGACTGTTCTAGGTAAAGCAGTGTACATTGTTTCACTTTTTCTTAGATGACACATTTTTGCATTACTGGTAACTTAATTCGAAATTAAAGTGTATGGTGATATTGAAACAGTGTTGGGAAGTAACGTAACGCAAGTAACGTTTCCTAGTAACGCGTTACATTTTTCCAAAGTAACTGTAACGGTAACGCGTTACAAATTTTTAAGTAACGTACCTAGTTTGCGTTACTTTTTTCGCGTTACATTTCGGATGAGTAACTACAATATATGTACATATATTTTTTTTTCGGAAACAAATGTTTCTTTCCTGTAAGTGAATTTCTCAGAATGAAACAATCGAGCATGAACTACGTATGTCAGTAACTGACAGTCACCGACACACAGAGAAACAGATAAGTTCCTAGTGCCACTTGCTGTTTTTTGAAGATGAGGACAGCCTTAGGGAAATCACGTGTACTGATTGCAAGCACCTAGAAGATTTTGTAATAGATTTTGACAGCTCCAAATCAATACATTCAGTGAGTGAACTAGGAGTGCAATGATACCGGTAGTCTATTTTACTTTGATTCGTGTTGTTTTTATAAAGATGGAGAACGAAAATATTTTACGGTTCGAACATTTGAAAGGATACTTTTTTCTTAAGAGCTGAGGATGATGATGGTCAGAATTTAAAAGCAAAGTGTCTGAAGTGTCCCGGCAGAAAATATTTATCATCAACTAGGGTGCCATAATTAACGATTTACAATAAGGGGTTAATATGAATAAACTGTGTTCTGATGAGCAGGTCTACTTTATTACTAGATAATAGTTTGCTGATGGTATGTAATATTGGAGTTCTTTCAGATCAGTTTGCTTATCCTCCAGTCCAGTTGATTATAGAGTAGTGTAATGTTTCTCTATATTATTTATTTTTAATTTTACATAACAACATTGTCGAGTTTCGAATTCAAGTCGAGTTTCGAGTCAAGTCAAGGGTAATATCCTCAAGTCGAGTTCCGAGGCGATTCAGTTTTTCGCGTCGAGTTTCGAGTCCAGTCGAGTTTGATAAATGGCTCGTTCGTTTTAAGTCGTCTTAAAATCATGGTCTGATTACACTGGAAAACGAAAGCCATGAGAAATGTAAGCTAAACAGTAATATGGAACACTTTTAGTGTTGCTCACGAGAGGGGTCACTGCTCGCATCTCGTCTCGTCTCGTCTCGATAGCGAGACCACAAGAGATTTTTTATAACAAGTTCAGCTCGGCTCGGCTCAACTAAGAGGATGGCTCGAGCCGGCTCACTTGGGGTGAACGATCGGCTCGAGCTGGCTTGGTAGGAATGAGCCATTTGCTCAGTTCGGCTCAACTGAGCTGAGGGCTGTAGCTAAGTCGGTTGGGTGAGCTGTTGGCTCGGCTCACTTCTCGGTTCGGGTCGATAGTGAATGAGCTGTGAGCCGAGCTGCTCGAGTCCTTGACAATTCTAAACCCGGGCCGAGCAGTTTTGAAGATATTTGGCCAGTAACCTATAACTTTCAACATTGTTTGGCTGGAGCCCGAATACTCAACCTAGACCCTCAACCCAAATTCAGAAGCTCGTGAACAATGTCCTTGACTCCTAGACTTCACGACTACCGAGGATGGCAGTCAACTAGTTTTTTAGTATTCAACTACAAAACGCCTATCTTTCATTTTTATATACAGTGTTATTATTATTATTATTATTATTATTATTATTATTATTATTATTATTATTATTATTATTATTAATAATAATAATAATAATAATAATAATAAGTTGTAGTAGTAGTAGTGTCATTGATAATAATTATACTGTCTATGCAATATACTTGAAGAATGTACTCGAAACTACACACCGGATTTGGCTCGACGCGATTCGAGTTGAGTTGGAGGAAATTTTTCGAGTCGAGTTCTCGGGTCGAGCTCAAAGATGTCTATTTCTAGTCGAATCGAGTGTCAAAGAAAACTCGCTCGAACTCACTCGTGTCCATCCCTACAAGTAACGCAGTATGGCATTTTATTAATGTTACATTATATGAAAATGTTCATATATCAAGTAGAAATTTGTCCTTGCATTTACATAAAGGGTTTCAGAATGTGCAATAATAACATAATAATAATAATAATAATAATAATAATAATAATAATAATAATAATAATAATAATAATAATAATAATAATAGCGATAGTAATAGTAGTACGGAAAATTTAAGTCATATTTTTTTCACATTTTTAAAGTTTCGGACCTAAAAGTAATGCGTTAGTAACGTGCTACTTTCGAAGTAAAGTAAGAGTTACTTTTTTGGGGCAAGTAACGCGTTACTAACGCGTTACATTTTAAGAGAAAGTAAAGGAACTTGTAACGCGTTACATTTTTACAAGTAACTTACCCAACACTGCATTGAAATGTTAATTCTAGTTTTATAAGAAATAGGTCTAATTCATTTAAGAAAAGTGTATTTTTTAAAGCTCTGTTTTGTTCATACACTTAAACATCATTTTCATTTTCTTAGGGAAATCGTAACCTTATAAATACAGTGAACAGTTATGAGTTAATGTCAGGTGATTGAAATACACTGTAGTGACTGTTTACTTTACTGCTTATTCATACGCAGTCTCTGAGTGACGCAACTCGGTGACACAACTGCTTGCGAAGCATTGCTTTAAATTGTAATATTCGTACGAGGCAACTACAGTTGCCGTCACTAAAATTGTTGCCGTCACCGACCGCTCTCGCGCAACTCTCAGTGTTCGTCACTCGAGGAAAAGCATTACTTTAAATTGTAGCTTTTGCACGGGGATACTGCAGTGACCGTCACTGCACAAGGTTGCCAGTGTATGTTGATCCCAATGTATGTTTAAAAAAAATGCTGACCAGACGAAACATGCACACTAGACCTTTCCGTCCTGCACTAATTGCGGGTTTTCCACTCCTCCCCGAAGGAAGAAATTTTTAACACAATAGAAAATAATAATAATGAAAACACTTATTTTATGCATACCTTTATTTCCTTTTTTCTATTTTAATGGATTTTCATTTTGCATATGCTGTGAAGAAAACCTTGAATTGCTGCAAATTCACGATCTGTTTGTGTTGTTTTAAATAAAGTTACAGAGAATGATAAGTTTGAGTTTTACAATATGCATTAGTGCTATAATGAAAGAAATTCGATTTGAATTTTCGGACGTAATAGTTTGAATATTCAAACACTAGGAATTTCATTAAAATAATTAAAATAATAGGATTGTTGAAATTTAACTAGATTGATATTGTCACAAGGTGTTGAGGAAAGAACATGCAATGGAGGGATGCGGGGGAAATGACGTACACTATACATACTCAGTGGCGTATTTACGATTTTGTTTCTGGGAGGGCTTTGCTAACTTTCGGGGGGGGGGGCTTTGCCTGAAAATTTTATGTGAAAATTCTGCAAGATATTTCATATACTTTACTATATTAAGTAAGATTTCGGGGGGCTTAAGCCCGGACGCCCCCCCCTAAATACGCCACTGACCATATTCATTAGTCTCTTCGTAACGTTAAAATTCCATTTAGCTTCGACGACCAATGATTGAAGCCAATAGACTTGCTAAATCAATTATTATTTGAAGAGTGTTTAATTTGACTTCTATTATTATTATTATTATTATTATTATTATTATTATTATTATTATTATTATTATTATTATTATTATTATTATTATTATTATTGATATTATTATACTTTTTACTTTTTTTCGTCTTGCTTATTAAATTTTCATTCAAACTGCTTCCCTCAAATGTTGAGCCCCTAGACCCGGGCCTAGTGGGCCTTGTGGTAAATCCAACCCTGTCTAGTCGTCTATTATGTTTTGTTCTTTGGATATTACTCATTTATATTAATCATAAGATTTTCAGCCACCCCTAATGCTAAATGAATCATTTCTGGATCTACGTTTATTACTATTATTATCACGTAGCGGGACTTATAATATTGCACTGTTAGTAAGTCCGTCGGTTACACCCACATAACTCTTGGACAAATGCCAAATTTTTATATTATGTTTTTGCAATAGATATGTGGAGCGATTATGGTATCTCGTCCGAGTTCGTCGTTCTTACCCTAAAGTTAAAGCTAGCTTCCTTTCTGGCGTAATACTTGTTCTCATCATTGTGTCAATCCCTATAATATCTGTCCGTATTAACTCCAGAAGTTCATCAAATGAAGGTTTCGACATACGGAAATAGTTGAAGAACTTTATTTTGTCTGCACACAGATCACGATACAAAGTATGATAGCATGGGATGCACATATATTCTTTTTTCCCTCTACGTTTCTTTTTGAGCAGCAAAATAAGAAGTGCTTGCTTACTATTAACAGCCATTTCTCAAACTGGAATAACTTGAGACGGTAGAAATGATTCTACGAACCATATGAACTGGACAGTCGCCGAATGGACACTGCAATCTCGAACCATGAAGGGTTATATGTGTGTTTGTGCGTGTTCCGTGTATTTCTATGTGTCCTGGCAACACCATACATAATTTTGGCAATAAAAGGGAGGGGAAAAACAGAAAAGGACAGTGACGTAACTAAGTCACGTCACTCAGTGACCACGTGGGAAGGCAGCATTAGGAAGGGTTTGTTACTTTTAATAACATATTGCAATTACCTATTTAATTTTATCTTAGAAGCTCAGTTACCAACAACCGACATAGCAGTCGAGCATAGCACCACATACAAGATATCATAAATTTATTTGAAGGATCAGCAAAATACAACGTTGTAATTGCTTTCCTTGTCAAGATAAACAATAACCTTCCTTAATACAGTTTGTAACCAAAGATTAAAACTATCCGGATTATGGTATTGCAGTTTTGTGTCACATTCTTGACGTATCTAACTACCTTTTATATCGTACTTTTGTCTATCAATATACCATAGATAAGATATTTCTTATGTAAAAGAGATGATAATACAGCTGAAATTGGAAAGATATTCAACAAGGAAAATTGACAAGTTAACAAATACATTTATTTCGCAGTTCAATATATTGATATAATTGGGAAACTAAGGTAAACAAGTTTACAGAAGATGCCGCAGAAGTAAGAAATAATTGAGACGATTTGTAGAGAATGAAATATGAGTGAATTGTAACTTAAGATTGGTTGATTTGAAGTTAAAAAATAGTTTCTTCAGCAGCGAAACTGTAACGTAGACCAACAGTCTAACGTCGGGTCCAAACTACATAAGGTTTCACTTGAACTCAAACCCAGGTCTTCAGTGTCGAGTTACCTAAATTAAATCTTTGTAGACCTGAGATAAAATGTATATACATACTTTGAGAAATGTACTCGTATGTACACGTGTAAACAACCCATATAAAGAAATTAAATATTTCAGTTTAACTTCCCATGATTATGCCTTTAGGCTAAGGGAGACAATGATTAAGGCAAGTGAATGATGATGCAACAATTAGTGGAACCAGAAAGTAGGAGGAAATGGATGTATCACGAGAAAATCCACGGACACTATGTTGTCCACCACAAACTTACTTGGCCGGGGATCGAACCTGAGACTCCATGTACCAGAGATATGCGCTCTACCACTGAGCTACCATGCCCCTTAAACCATATAAAGAGAATTCTAAAAGAGCATACCTTTTCACTATACAATTCATCACTACAATCGAGCTTGTTATGTAGACACTGTGCCTTAATTTTAGTTTATTTATTTAATTTGGTATTAAAGTGCCCAAATTAGCTTGGGTCTTGCAAAGAAAAGATCAAATAAACACTCCTAATTGTGTGTTTTGGTTACAACTTTCCTTAATGTCCCGTTTAGTACTTTTTAAAACTTTTCTTCACTTCCTCGTCGTATTTTATTGCTATAGCCGTCGTATTTTATTGCTATATATAAAACTGGCGTTCGGCTAGCTGGGGGCTCCGCCTCCAGACCCTCACGTTTACTTACCTTGCATCTCTTGTATATCAGCCTTAACATCAAGAGTGAATTTCGTGCATTTGCTCTTAATATTTACTGAATTAGGCCAGCTGGGGGGTTTGTTCCTAGACCCTCATGTTTGCTCAGTCTACGGCCTCGTACCTCTTAAATCCACAATTCCTACAGAATTTGAAGCTTCTTTTCCTTTTATTTTTGGTGATTTATTTGGGTAATACTAACGAAAACGTAAAAGCATACCGAATTTCAAGTTCCTATTTCAATTCCAAGTACCTAAAACATGAGATTATAGATCTAAAGAAAGGTGCATTTAAATACCATGGATAATTTCTTCACCCCCTTTAGACTCCCTAAAAATTAAAAGTATTCATTTTTGGCAATTTTTGTACTGTTTAGACCCGAAAAGCTACAATCATGCCAAATTTAATCATTGTAGCCCTACAGGAAGTGCCTAATAATCTTGGGGTGTAGATCCCAAGTAAGTAACATGGGAAAGATTTTTCAGTTGCCTATAAAATCACTCTAAAGTTGGAATTTTTTATTATTGGTGATTTACTTAGGTAATGTTAACGAAAACGTACAAGCATACCGAATTTCAAGTTGTTATTCCAATTCCAAGTAAGCGTATCTAAAATATGAGATTATAGGTCCAAAAAAACGACCATTTAAATAACATGGGAAATTTCTTCATCCTCCCTTTAGACTCCGTAAAACCTAGAACTATTCACTTTTGGCAATTTTTGTGTTGGTTAGTCCCGAAAAGCTACAATTCCATGACGAATTTCAACTTTTCACGTCAACCGGAAGTACCCGTTATTTTATGTCAGCAAGTCAGTTCATGTAGTTTTATATATAGTTAGGATAATTAAACAAGAAACACTGAAGATATGCGGCAACACAATACTTTCGATTTATTGTAGTATTGTAGTCTCGTTAGGCGAAAGCTACTGAATAAAAAGTGGAGAAATGTGCAACATCAAACTGAGCAATCACGGCTATTACGGATCGGTGTTGTTTAATGCTTTGACTTAGTGACACGAGATGCATTCTCTCTGAAAAGAAATACATTGAAACGTTAAGTATTAACACTTTTCTGTTTTAACACTTTTTTGAACTTGTGACTTTCATTTAAATATTAAATACTATCTATTTGGACAATTTACTGGACTTGTGACTCAAATAACATAGTGTTCTAGGGATTGTTTGAGGCAGATCCTTACATAAGTAAGTGAATTTTGTGTCCTTACATATCTAATTTTAGTACTGCTTTTCTTTAAATGCTTTTCTTTAAATGGATTATTCACATTTAAATCTGCACTTTTTCTTTTCTTTATCCCACATTTTAAAACTAAAACTTTGCATTCTTATCCTTTGTTTTTACAAAAAAAAAAAAAAAATCTTAACTAATTATAATGCTTTATTTGGTATCCATAATGGGCTATAATGGAGCAAATTTTAAAAAAAAATGTTGTGGTGGAGCTTCTACGTAAATAAGTAATCAATATTTTTACATTCGAATCGTCAATTATTCTCAGTAAAGACGTAATGTCCTTCCCCCTTACTTTAGAGAGTTAGTGTAATGTTGACGAGCGGTCTGAGACGTTAGGCTTACGATCATGAGGTGCAATCCGCTGTTCAATTCCTCTAATTTCTATTGTTTCTATCTCTGTCGCAATTGGATTAAGGTGGAAAAGTGATTAAGTTCAAGACCATGGAGACAAATATACTGATTCGGGAAATTGGGGTGAAATAAAAGTGATTAGAGTTTTCATCTTTGGTACAGGTGGTCCCGCTTTCGATTCTCTATCAGAGAGCATTGAATGTAGTACTGTGGGTCGAATTCTATCTTGAACTGTAGACCCACGCTTCATATAAGCTGAGCTTTAAAAGAAATCACAAAATGCAAACGTATTTTTTTCTTTTCATACTGTACAGGAACACTACTTGGGTTGAAAAGCAATAGTCAAGGAATCATAAGTAGTTACTAACAAATGCGAAAAACAGTGACATATTAATAAGAATATTAAATGGTTAAAGGACATGTTTCAGGATTTGATCTTAGGGAGAATTTGTCATGAAATGAATTTGATATTGATGGTTGAATAGTTTACCAAAGGATTATTTTAAAAATAGAAAAAAAAATGTTGAATACTGAAAGTTGAGTCTAAGACGTTCTAATTTCTGAGTGCATATAACAAGAGTTTTGAAGTGTTATTCTTACATTCCATTGTTAGCAATGAAATTCTAGTTCTATTTTGAAGTGGTATCGTAAGGAATGGTCAAGTTTTATTTATTTGATCTTTTCCTCTATATTAGATAAGGTATGTTGCAAAATGATACGAACGATCCAAATATGTGACATAACTTTAGTAAGTGCACGTCACGGATGGAATACGTGATATGTAGAGATGTATAAGGAGGATATGTTTACAGACCATGGATAGTTCATTCATTTCCACGGCTAACCAAATTGAAAACAAAAAAACAATCAAAACAACATGATAATGACTGTTGCAAAATGATACGAGCGCAATACAAAAGCTAGTTCTAACAGACAATAAATGAGCCATTGCATATAGACCAGCTTGAACACTCGATTAAACATGATGTTTACCAGCGTTTGCAGCAGAGTCACATCAATTTGATTCCATGCAGCGATGATGGCATCCTGCAACTCACGAACGTTGTTGTACTGGGTACCGATGGCGATCACTGAGCGACACAATATTTCCGAAAGATTTCCCATCTGGTTTTTGTCTGGGAAATTGAAAGGCCAATCAAGTACAATCACGTTTTTCTCCCGAAAGCAATCCTTGGTAGTTCCAACAACGTGGACAGTAGCATTGTCCTGTTGGAAGATCCACTCGGGACCAGCAATTCGCAAGGTAAATGACAATAAATTGTCTGCAAGTACTGTTTACTACGTGGTTGATCTCATATGAGATGTAAGAAATTCGTGATTTGTTGTACCATAACAACCGAAGCCCTGCCCCCACACATAATTACCGACTGTCCTTGCTATCGCTTGGAGTACATCTGCTCCTACTTCCGCAGATCGTGTCAATAGTATCATCAGCCATCGGACCACTCAAATTAAATTTCTTTTCGTCACTGAAGATGACACGACGCGTTCTGCTTCCAGGTCACATGTATTTTGGTCCAGATCACCCGTCGCTCCTTGTGCTGCTCGGTGAGTTGTGGCTGACGCTTACGCTTCTTATATCAGAGATATGATTACAGCGTTTCACAGGTCTTGATAGGGTAGACTTATGTACACGAATGTTAGGGTCTTGTGCCAACTGTGTAAGGGATATTCCAGCACAATTTAGCTTTCGAACAACCTGTCTTTGCTGTTGTGGCGTGAATTAACGCGGCCTTCCTGATGATTTCCTTACTTCACACCGCATCCCAAGTTTAAGAAAATTGTTCAGGACACAAGCACATTGCCCAATTCGACGTGCAATTTCATTAACAGATGCACCTTCTTCTTTATATGCCATTATTTGGCAAGTTTCGCACTTAGATAATACTTTGCCAGGGCCCATTATGCTTCTCTTACTCGTCACCTCACACAGATGTCCTCGCTGTAGTAAACTAGCCTACACTTCTATCACTCGTCTGCTATACATTTTGCCTTCTCGTCTAGCGCCCTCTATGTTCCTAGCAGAGACCTGTTATGTTACATGTTATTACACTAAACATGTCGTCGTTCGTATCATTTTGCAACACTTTTCTTGGGCTGATTTTTCATTTTTGTTTCTCCCTGTCCTCTATACGTGTATATTTCTACAGTACCTGTGTTCGTGTAACATAAATACAACACTGTTTCATCCACCCTCACTTCTATTTTCCGTTTTCTCTCCGATCACATAATATGACGATATCTGGTATCGTTCGTATCATTTTGCAACGCACCTTATCCTACATTCTATTAGCAAAGCAAGTTGAAGATTATCTAACTCATGTATAGATAATTTGATCTTATGAGATTATTGAGCTGAATTCGTTTCCAACATAAGTTTATTCAGTTATACACAAGAGGTTTATATCACGCTGTGTTCATTCGTAAATCATCTTATCTATTAGAGAAAACTTCTATTTGACTTGAGTAATATTACCAAAAAGAAATACTGTAATTAAATTTGCTTTATTTTGGTTTGTAGGTGCAAATTCTATTATATACTGTAGTTATTCATTTGGTAACAATATGAACTACAGGGATTAAAAACAATACTCTGCATGTCTTTTCCTGAAAACAGTACGTAGAAGGAAGTTCTAGTATGTAGTGAGGATGATACATGATAAAATCCTTGGTTTATAAATGATCTAATTTCAATAAGTAATAATTGGATGTGGCCTTAACTACTGGACGTGGAAACTGATTGTTACCCAAGGTAACGTAACACGAGAAATTGATTTGTAAAACTTAGTGTGTTTACTACAGTTGTAAATGACTCGAACGTCATTGCTTTTGGAAATGCAAAAAACTGAAAAATTATTTGATACCTGTGTGGATTATTCAATAATTCCTGCATCTTCGAGGGCTAAAACACAGAAGGTAGGTACTGTTAGTGCGCGAATACTCCTCGGAGCACTGGGTGGTGGAATGTTTGCAACTTCCGGTGCACAACACAAGGTACCAGGATGTCAAAATGTACCGCACTAGGAATAACACGGGTCGGTGGAAATGTTTAAGAATAACTGCACTCTCAAATTTCTCTGTAAACATTTCGGAGTATTCACTAGCATCATCACATCATCTTATCACTATAGAGATCTTTATTGTCATCTTCAGTCGAACCAGTGTCATCTTGAAGAGGCATGTCACTAAATTGTAGAATACGTTATTTCCAAAATTCCCAGTCATCATTCAACACATGTCAGGGTCCTTGTATCTTAGCGAAGCACATCGATGTAGCGTTCTTGTGCCACATTCAGAAAAGGACGTGAAGATCTTCTGGACGACACTAATCATCCTGAGGATATAGATTCAATTAGAATTCTGTGCACTGTAGAAGTGAACAGAAGTGCTTTCTTTTTAATTTTCACCATCTTAACTTTTACCAATTCCAATATCAACCAACAGGAGTGATTTCCAAGAAAACAGATGTCTGGTTTCATGAACGGTCCAGGTTTTCCTGTCGAAACTTTGATATTCATCTCACTATTGGGTCACGTGTTTTTTAATTAAAGCATTGGAAATTGTAGTAATAATCGAAGAAACTTTCACTTTATGAAACAAACAGAAACTGGTTGCCCTATCCAAAAATCTATGTTTCAGAATCCTGCGGTATTTCCGCAATAATTTTTATAGAGGTAGTTGGTGAGTATTTCAAATCATATACCCGTAGCCAAGTTCCCTCTATAAGAATTGTTTCGTGAGTACCGCAGAATTCTGGAATATGTATTTTTGAATAACGCACATATGAGTTCCTACGTAAAGTCTTGACTCGACTACGGTAGGTCCCATAGTGTTGGAGCTATGGACCTTTAAAGTTCACTTTTTCGTTTTCGGCAGCCTATAACTTCGAAAGGAAGCATTTGTGCACCAGGTTGGTCTATATACTTTTTGTCTTATCTTGGTGTCAGGAATGAGCTCCTAAATGTTGTCGGTATTGTTTTGAAACATCCTATATATATATATATATATATATATATATATATATATATATATATATATATATATATATATATATATATATATATATATATATATATATGTGTGTGTGTGTGTGTGTAGTGTACAGGGTGAACTTAATTCAACTGAACATGTCTAACATATTAGAATTGGTACTAAGTTGATTAAAATGGAACTGAAACTCACCATTCCTTCGTCCGTAAGTATTCATAATAGTGATCATTGTGTTACCTATTATGGTCAACAAAAGGCATACATGCAATGCAATTCTCTCCAACATCTACACTTGGGTAGCCTCCTCCGTCCTCAACAACAGG
Organism: Thermobia domestica; assembly: GCF_964235325.1. Lineage (NCBI taxonomy): Eukaryota > Metazoa > Arthropoda > Insecta > Zygentoma > Lepismatidae > Thermobia > Thermobia domestica. The sequence continues at coordinate 71,531,138 of NC_137462.1, read as the reverse complement.
CTGCTTCTGCTGTCTCCAGTAATGTTTGACGAATATCTGTTTCAAGGCCCTCCAATTTGACACCAATGACGGACTTTGTTCCTAAATTTTCCACCCTTGAACTTATTCCGCATCAAGGAAATGAAGTTTAGCTCCAGAGTCTCCAAAGTGGCATTTCTGATATTAGTTTGCACGATAACACCACATCTGTGCTATCTGACTTGAACAATATCAGTGATTTTCCACACTTTTTATCTCCAAGTAGTACAACCCGTGACAAAAGAATTTCATATGATAATGAGGCTGACGACCCCCAATCTTTGAATATATAACCAATTGATCTCACAGTTCCAATACTCCAACGTCTCAGCTCAAATACCTTTGCGTTTGGTAACTGTTCCCATATGATCACATACACCCCTTCTTCAGATAATTCCAACTATGATAACGGAAGAAAATATAACTTTCAATTAATCAACCTTGGGAAGTCTTAGTGTTCCGTTTCCCTCTTCTCTGTGTATTTCAGCAGATGAACAAGTAGAGGAGTACTCCTCTCTACGAGAAAGCTTAAGATGTGCATCCAGCTCACCCAACCAAACTAAACGAAAACGTACAAAACGACAAGAATTGAGTAAAACACATTCTCAGAAAACTGAGCAACTGTCTGAATATACCGTTTCCACACGATCCCCTATCAACAAGTTAGTACTATAACCTTACCCTGCTTCTATACAATTTTCAATCCATGTCTCTTTTTCTGATCTAAAACTTAATGAGACAGTACCGACAATTCTTTGGCAACATGACATTTCCATTTCGTTCAACAGTGACATTTATAGGATATTTCAGTTTAGCATATCGATTCCTATCGGCAAAAATATGTTGAGTGAAAAAAATGTACTGATAAAACGATTTACATTTTTCTAGTGTGTTTTCGTCATATTAATCATGTCAGTCAAAATAGCTACCATCAATATGAACAATTGCTGACATCTATAAAAGAAGTTTCAATATTCAATTTTCTTATAGTCGCACGTGAACGACTCATTCTTACAGAAAGTTGAATTAGAATGGCTCAATATTAATACAGCTTATACCATACCACAAACAGCACAGGTCCTACAATAGTTTTTTAGAATGATCTAAACTTCACACGTACAGAATTTCATCCAACCGACAGAATAATGACTTGCACACTAAGGAATATACAAATAGTAAATCTGTATTCACCATCTGGATCACATAATAGTTTAGAATGCAATGAATTTTACACACATGATGTTCCATCTATCTTCTCCCCAAATCATGAGTATGGTAAATGGATTAAAACTTCAACCCAATAACGCGTTCTGAAGACCAAACTCTTGGTTTTAACATGGTTAAGTATATTATTATTTCAACACTTCCCTTCTCGCTGACATCTATTTCTGTGAAGAGTATACAACTAAATGGTACTATTGAGTGATACAACAAAGAACTTTTCGAACTCAGGAAATTGTAACACCGATATCTCAAACCTCAAATTTCTAATTTCTCCAGATGGCAATCTTTTGAAAAGAGTCGATATAATAGTACCCCGTATAATTATTATTACAAATATTTATGTGATGCTCAACATTCTACGATTTCAAATCGTACATTCCAATCTACTGTTAATAAATTTATAGCAAAACTTTTAATCATGAATAGGCACAGAATGAGAGGTGAACTTATTAGAAATAAATGTGACATAGTCGACCTCAAGGAAGAGCCAACACTCTGTGACGTTATACAAGATGGTGCGAGAAAATTAGTAATACGTATTCAAGATGATGAAGGGAACACACTTTTTCTTCCTTCCCTGAAATAGAAAAGAAGTGTTTAGAGAATGCGGCGAAGAAAACGCTCAACAGATTTTCCACAACCTTTCTCCACTGATCGATTATGATTCAGCTAGAACAATTCTTAATTACGAAATTCAGATATTCAGATATTCTTGATTACGAAAGCAGTAGAGTGATGAACGCCTCACTCAAGAAACTTTTGTTGATGGACTTCCAGCTGAATGGTACCAATGATTTTTCCCTGTTGATAGGAGAAACTTTAAAAGCCTTAGTAAATGAATATTTCAGTGATGCGCGTATGTAAGATTATAAATTCACAGAATTGACAGTACTTATTCCCAAAGGACTCACTGCAACTTTGGTAAATAATAATAGACCCATTATAGTAATGAACTCCAATTATAAATTTTGGCCCATTGCTTGAATAACAGACTACAACTATATTTGGTATTCTTGTATGAACAGTACCAATTTGTAAGAATAGGGAGTAAGAAAATCACTCTTTTCTGCAAGCGATTAGAGATTGGCTGGCAATATTCACTTAGCAACCCAGCGGTGTAATTTTTTGACTTTCATCAGGCATTTGAAAGAGCAAATCATTCCTATAGCTTCATTTCTCCCACACCACACCACAGTACCTTTGAAACTCATCGTGAAACCCACTGATTTTTAAGGGAAATTTCCTTTCGAACGTATAATATGTTCCAATGGTTATATTTCAGATTTTCACTTATGTATATCCAATACCCAATCCAAGGGTCCAAACGAAGTATTGATTATTGGCAACGATGGAGTTGCAAGAATATATAAAACTCTATAACTAAATACCTGTTTACAAATTAGCGTCTGATTTTCACTTGATTAACCAAGTTTACTTGCCTTATTACATTGGGTAAAATAGGTTTCTCTGAGAATACTAAATGTATAATTGCCAACCTCACGACAACCGAAACCCCACTACGACAGTGTTTATTTTTTACTTAAAATTTATTTTGGTACATTTATTATTATTATTATTATTATTACTATTATTATTATTATTATTATTATTATTATTATTATTATTAAGTATTCAGCCTGTTGGCATGTCCTGGAAATAATAAGTTTTCTTTTTTTAAGATTCTGGCCTGGAAATGTTTCTTCCATGTTTCCCGATATTCAGCTTCCTCTTTTAACTCCCAATATTTTCTTCTATTTTTCAAATCATTGACCATTGTTCTTCATTGATCTTTCTACTCCTCACTTTCCTTCCGTCTTTCCGTCTATGGCGATATGAAGATGGCAATTTCTTCGCAATCCAATTAGCTTTCCTGTGAAGAATGCTGGCTGAAAGCGTCCTCTTCTCTCCTACCCGTTTTAAACATCTTTGTTTGTTACTCTCTCTGTCCATTTTATCTTCTCCATCTTCCTTCAACATCACATTTCGAAGCTCTCTAAATATTTCTTCTCTAAATTCCGTAATGTCCAAGTCTCTGAAGCATACGGTCCAGCACTTGGCCAGCTTCTTCCTTAGTCCAATATTAAGTCAGGTAATCTTTTCTTGTTGAATGCTTCTTTGGCTGTAGCAATTCTTAATCTTATCTCTCTGATGTAGTAAGCGTCTCGTCAAAATACTTTCCGAATATTTGGAATGGGCTACATCTTCAAGTACTCTTTGTTCTACTCTGACCCGTAAGGGTAAGTTTCCACAGTACATTCTAATGACATGATGTTTCGACATTGACTTCCATTCCATATAGTTTCCCAGTGTCAATTAATTTTTCCATCATCTCCTGTAATCCTTTTTCGGTTCTAGCTATAATAACCATAGCATCTGCATACCTGGCCTTGTTAATGATCTGCCCTCCGACCTTAAATTCCCAATTTCAATTAATGCTTCCTTCATTAAACATTCATTATGAAAATGTTCAATAATGGAGATGACATATTACATCCTTATCTTACTACTCTTCCAATCTCCACACTATTGATTTCTCCTTCATTCAAGCTCAGCTTCACTCGTTGTCCTATGTACAGGTTGCGAATGAGTCATCAGTCTCTCTAATTGACCCCGATTTCTTTTAAGTATTTTCAGAACTTTGATCCAATTGACCCGATCGAAAGCTTTTCGCAAATTGATGAAGCATGAACACAATTCTTTCTTTACGTCAAGAACTCATTCTGATATAACTTACTTCCCAGTAATATTTCAGGTGCTTTTTCCTTTCCGGAATCCAAATTGACACTCCCCCAACATCTCTTCTATTTTATTTCCTGTCTCCTGTTCTGTACGTGCGCAATAATCTTTCCAGTTTGGGAAATTAGACTATTGGTTCTGTGATCTCATTTCCTTGCTTGCTTTTTCTTGGGTAATGCAACTATTGTAACACCAAGAAAATCCTTTGGCCATTCTCCAATCATAGAGATCTTGTTACTAAGTGAAACCTGTACTATCATTGCATTGTCTCCTGATCCCTTGAGCAAATCTGCTCGTATGTCATCGTCTCCAGTGGCCTTTTTTCTTCGTATGTCTTCAATGGTCTGTACTACTTCACAAAAAAAAAAAAAAAAAAAAAAACTAATTTACAGACACCAACAAAGAGACAGAAAGTCATGTATAGATAGATGTCACGATAGGATAGAGCATAATCAGTGGTGCTATTCAGCCGGTTCGCACCGGTTCGCCAGAACCGGTTGTTAAAAATATCTCGAGTTCGCAGAACTGTTTGTTATACCCACGCATAAACGCACACACGCATGACCTAACCAAGAGTGAAAGAAAGAAGCCAAACCAATTAGTGAAAACACCTGTACTTTTCTGCTCGCTTGTATTGTTGTGAGAAGAAACAACTTTCAATTGTTTGAATTCAATAGGCAGACAAATTTGAATGGGCAGATAGAAATTTGAATATGAATTCCTGGATTTTGTCCAGGATACTGCAATCTGTGAGTGTAATGAATGTAATACGTATCTAAGGGGTCGTCCACACATTACGTAACGCGGCAAAGGGGGAGAGGGAATTCGGCTTGCGTTACGAAGTATGACAGGAGGGAGGAGGGGGTTAAAGTCTTCGTTACGTAACGTGTTTTTTCTGTAACCTTTATTTTTATTCTCAGGTTTATATGCAATCTTTTAAACAAACAATTGTATTCAGATCTTTTCATTTTTATAAATAAATAATTATATTGTTTTGGATAATTGAGAACATACAGTCTGTATAAATTGAATCATGCAGAAGGGATTTGAAGATGCTACTAGACATCAGCATCACTGGAGACGAATTCTGTGTGTATTACAATACAATAAAACCCTGTTTTTGTGGCTATCGCCACAATGCATTTACGATACACGCTTTTCTGGAGTTAGTTGTTAGCGATCGTAACTACCGCTTGAAAATGGCCTCGCGTTCCCACTCGTATCCCAATTCTGAGAATAGATTTAAAACTTTTGATTTGAATAATTACCCACTCTATTCTTCCAAGGGGTTTCGCATGTGAAACAGAAGAAACTCTTTTTCATGAAATAATATTTTCCGCGACAGAACGATCCAAACAAAATAAGATATTAAAAACCGAATTCGTCGGTTATTCATCTCACACTGAATTTTTTATCTTTAGATTTGAATTTTCCAAGAGAAATCGAGTTTATTTGCATTCTGGCACTGATTTAGGACAAGAAGAATTTGAAAAGGGGTAAACTGAAGTACAAAGAAGATGACCGAATGCTTGTTCACAAACAAAATGTCCCTGCTCCTTCATGTGTGCAGCCACGTCGAATCTGTGATCTACCGGGAAGAGAACTTCTTTGTATCGTCGACGCTGTGAAATTTCAAATACATTAAACATTCTGGATTCCAGAAAAAAAGAGGTCAATGTCAATTCTCTGGATACTGTTTCTCCTGCATCTTCTTCAGCCTTCCTCCTTGTCAATCATTAGTGACTTAAGAGGTTGACTGTGATCTTCTTGGGAAAACGACAGTATGAAAGTACGAAAAATTAAGACTGGTTAATTAAACAACCTTATAGGGTTAAAATATTATTATGGTACTACCATTTTCTAATACTTTGATTTGTTGGCCAAAAAAACACTACAAATATATTCAAAATACAAGCATTTTGTAAAGAAAAGTTCTGCCATTAAAATTATTTTTTTTATTGTAATAACTCCCAAAATAAGCAAAAGTAGTGAGAAAACAAAAATCAAAAAGCGTTACGTAAAAAAGGGGGAGGGGTTCAGCCTTGCTTTACGAAGTATGACAAGGGAGAGGGAGGAGTTAAAATTGATCAAAAACAGCGTTACGTAATATGTGAACGGCCCCTAATGTCTATTACGTATGACACCTATCTGCAACACGTTTTTGAATGACTCCAATGTCTTCATTAATTCTCGAGATATATACCTTCGAAGCAATATGTTCAAAATAAAGTGGCTTTTCATTGACATTCGATCGATTGCTTGTCATGACCAATACTATCATTCCTCATTCCTCAAAATATGGCACTTCCCTGGTGGACACCATATATATATATATATATATATATATATATATATATATATATATATGAGAGAGAGAGAGAAAGAGAACCGGTTGGTAAAAGATTAGAATAGCACCACTGAGCATAATCATTGTTAAATAGGCTATGTTGACTTTATGTAGAACAAAATTCATTCAGGGTCTTCGTTTCTGGGTAATAATCATTCGAGATCCTTAAATCACATCATCATCATCATCATATGTATTCATTCATTATTAACAGGTCACTTGCTGCAACCAAGAAGCTTTCATGCACCGTAGTCTTCAGCTATCTCTCTCTGTCTTCACGTACGATTCTGTGTTTATTTATCGTTCATCAAATGTAGCCTTTTTCGGTACCTCCCTATTTTCCCTGCTACCACATCTTCCGGTACGTCCGTCATTATTTAAATCGTGTGATTAATTCGAAATAATTACACTATATGTGCAAAAATATTAATACCTATTTATACACAAAGTGATTATTTTTAGTTTGGATTTTTATTGGCTTGTGTAAAAAATACCTTTCACTTCCAATGCACACTAATGAAGAAACGATGCTTTTCAATTAATAAAAACGCAATGAAGGATCTAAATTTCTTAATGAAGAATCCACGTTTCAAGTACTGACGAGTGTTATTAGCTATTGTTTTATACAAACGATATTTTCGTATGAAGCAGAGTATTTCTTGGTGTGTTTGACGTCACTATATCAATATTTCAATAGTGCACTTTTTTCTGACTTGTCTGGCGTGTTGCTATCAGCCGTTAATTCTCCTTGTGTCATAATTTTACTTAAGGAAAAAGCACTTCTCCCTGGCGTGGATTCGAGCATCCTATTTTTTATTCTGCAGGGTTACGTCTGGAGATTCGACCACCCGGTTGCTATTACGCAAGTGCGCCGATTTCTCTGTAAATTTAGGAGGAGGCATTCAGATGCAGAAGGTGTATATATATAAGGCTTTTAAGACAAATTACATTCAAATTATGCCAAATAGTGTATATTCATAAATACAATAGGGGGGCCCACATGAGCTTTGGGATCCCGGGCCCGCTGCCCCCTCCAGGATCGGCGCCCTTGCTATTACGACTCATTTGCTGAGTTACGTATGGAGATTCTTAAAGAAGATTGTTGTTCACGATCTGAGAAAATGTTTCGTACGTGGGTCTAAATCCACAATACCCCTGCTCTTTGGAGTGAAGTTTCAAGATTCAGTGTTCACGAGCACGATTTCTCTTTAAAGTTCCTTGTAACAATGTTGACACTTGAAGAAAGTAAGTTCATATTTAAGTTTCTAATTTAATTATTTTAAGCTATTATTGAACAAAAATATTAAAAATAAATGGGTCCAGTTCTGTTTCCTCCTAATGAAAGCTTCAAACATTTCGGTATGTAACGAAAACGAAGGTATTCTTGAATATCATTTAATGATACGCGACATTTGTTTTTACACATAGTGGTACACTATCTACCACAAGTGGTTTGCTATCCCATGACAGGAGCTCAGATTCATATTGCCATCACATAATCTTAATCTTAACCAGCAAATCAACTGTACAGCTCACAGATGACGAGAAGAACCCTAGCAGAAGTAATGTGACGTAGGTATGGGCTCGCCCACTTTTCGCACAGGGGTTTCAAATGACACCACGGAATAGCACAGATACCGTATAACTTTACCCGGAGTGGCAGACAACATCTAAGTATACACCACACCTCAAAAACCGAAAATGGACTTGACCGTGTCGTTGACCTTTCCCCGCTACCCCTGTTTTAGGGTTCTTCTCGTCATCTGTGAGCTGTACTTTTTCTTATTTTCTACTGCCATCGTTCCGTGCCTTCGTTTCTTAAGAATTTAATTTCTTTTACACTTCCCCAGATTGGTGTATTATTTTTTGTTTTCAAAGACTCCCGTCGCCATTATTGTTTACCTTCAAAGTCGTTAATTCTTCGGACATCTTTTTGATCTTCTACGGTAAGATCCTGCTTGTTTCCAAGCCTTCCTCCATTATTTCCTCAATAACCAATAACTTTCCGGCCTCTTACTTCTCACTGTTTTCCGCTACTTCAATAATATTTTAAATTTTGTAATATTAGAAAGTTCTATACAATGATTTCGTTGTTTTCAAGTATTTACGTACACACGATGGAGGTTCATCAAGGTGCATTAGATTATAAGCAACATATTTTAAGATGTTTATGTACTAATGTTATTTTTAAGATTCCATATCTTAATAACATAGGTATTACAATTTTATTTTTCTTGTACCACAAGGTCATTGCTCCATAGGGCAATTTTATTCTTGTGGATTTGTGTTAGTGTATTAGCGCTCAGCACACAAAATGAAGACCTTGATCCTCCGAATCCAACAGAGCACTTGCCACCATCCGATTCTTTCCTTGGCATATATTCGAAAGCAGCGGTAGTGTCAAATGGGTACCCATGTGCTTCTATTGGCAGGTAAAAATCCTTTTTAATAGTACGAGTATAATTATTTTCTCAGAAAACATTAGCTTTATACTAGCTATTTGAATAATGGAGTAAATATTTCACATAAAATGTAAAGTTATTCGATTTCGTTATGCACTAAACTTTCTCATCTTTTTCTCTTGTCATTCACGAAATACGTACTCTTGATTTTGTAGGATTACCTTATAGTGCAATCTCTCTACGAAGTGACGTAAAGCTTCCAATTATCAAATACGTAATCTAGAAAATGTTTACACCGTTACATGAAAATGTTAAGCAAAATTAGTTCTAAATTTTGATTACTGTACTGATAACAATATAGAAATTCTTATATACAGGGTGTTTCGAAACAACACCGACAACGTTTGGGAGATGATTCCTGACATCAAGATAAGACAAAAAGTATAGACCAACCTGGGCGCACAGAGCTTCCTTTCCGAGTTATAGGGTCTAGGCTGCCGAAAACATGAAAAAATGAACTTTAAAGGTCCATAGCTCCAAAACTGTGGGATCTACCGTAGTCGGGTCATGACTTCACTTAGGAACTAGTATGTGCCCTATCCAAGTATCCAAGTTTCAGAATCCTGCCGTACTTCCGCAACATTTTTTATAGAGGTAGTTGGTGAGTATTTCAAATTATATGACCGTAGTCAAACTCTCTCTCTACAAAAAATGTTGTGTGAGTACCACAGGATTCTGAAACATGTATTTTTGGATAGTGCACATATTAGTTCCTAAGTAAAGTTTTGACCGAACTACGGTAGGTCCCAAAGTTTTTGAGCTATGGACCTTTAAAGTTAATTTTTTCCTGTTTTCGGCAGCTTGTAACTCCGAAAGCAAACATTTATACACCCAAACTTGTCGATGTTGCTTTGAAACACTCTGTGTATCCTATATGTGACAATATGGCAACTGACTCACCTGGCCTCTGAAAGAAACATATACGCCGGGAAATCAAAATGTTAAGCATGTTCTTATTAAAACAAAATACTATTTTCTACTTCCTCTCTTTACAAAATTCACCTTAATTTAAACCTTGTTAGATTAAAACCTTATTAGAATCATGAATAATATACGCGCAGTGTGTGCTAAAATTTCCTTAGCACATTATTACTTAGACTTTTCTCCCAAGAAGGAAGTGAATGACATGTAGAAAATGGAGCAGCTGTATTAAGGTAGATAAGATTTTCACTCAATGAGTGATAACTATTGCATTTTACTTGAAAAACTGACACGTAATACAAAAGCTTAAAAAAAATAATTAAAAGTTTTTGGCACTTTTATATTACTTCATGTATTAGCTGTATATTTTGGTTTAATACTAATGCAAACATTGTAGAACATTGTTGTTGTATAGTCAAAAATATGTTATATAAAAGTGAAATATTGATTTAATTTGTAATTCGGAATGTTCAATTATATTTTGTACGTAACATATTTAACTAACTATCACAAACAGAGATAATTATTCCGTAGTATCTTAGACAAAGACTAATTTAGGGAAAGTAACATTAGTTTATTGCATTTTGTGTTGTTTTATCTGTAAAATGAATGACTCTTCTAGTCTAATTCCATAGTTAAGTAATTATATTATTGGCATAATTAAAATTGTGAATCAACAAAAATTAATTAATTACTTTGTAGTTTTTGCCAGAATCAAATTTCTCACTTGTCACACACACACACACACACACACAAATGTTAAGAACATTTCATTGCCATTTTCCTGTTAAGAGAGTCCATTTATTCAAAATGACTTTTTTTATTCATGTGGTAAAAAATAGTTTAAATTTGTTAACTAGTGTTATTTAGCCACGAGGTACCTTCTAAGTTCCTCTTTTAAAGTACAATCGTATTTTTTTAGAGAACAATTTGAGTCTCACATAAAAATCCCTTTTTCATACCTCGTGAATTAACTGACCCGATGAAATACCATTACCTTGTAGACGAAGACCATTACCCTGTCTTCAAATTACAGGAAATTGTACATCCATTACGATAATATCGGTCCTTTAAAAGAGTCAAGTGACATGAGAATGAATCTTTAGAAGTTTTAAAATTTACATAAAGTTGGTTCTTGTGTCGAAATATACGCACTATCTGATTGGACACGATTTGATCATTGCATGCAATTCTCCCAGTGCTGTTCTGTTTCATCAGATTTTGCGAGCTGTTTGTATTGAGTAGTGTCCATGGATAACCAAATTGCATGGAATTTATGATAGAAACAAGAATTTTACAAATGATCAAAAAAAAAAAAAAATGCATCAAAAGATTGCGATCTTGGCCAATAATTAATTTTTGGATCAGAGGCCAGAAAATTTTTGTGCGACCTATAAATCGAATTTTCATTTTTTTTTTCAGAATAAGCACATCCTACTGAGTTCAGTGATAGTTTCTGTGTAGCTACACTATAGTAGTTCTCCAGCTATAAGGCGTACAAGAAAACTTTGGATTGAATGAAATATATTGGATTTTTTGGATCAAGGGCCACAAAATTTTTGAACGGCCCACAGTGGAGTATTACGGCCATAAACCTGGCCAAAAAGGCAAATTTTAAAATCCGTCACATAGGTGTGAAAAGCACTCCCGCGCCAAGGGGACATATCTGTGAGTCACACAATGACCACTTCCGCTGCCTGAGTCACTCCTGGTGGGTCACAAGCCTAGTTGATGGTTGGATATCAGTCTGCGCGGGTGTGTGTTTCACAAGTTCATTCTTTTCGTATTCGATCAGTTTATATTTTTCTGTGAGACTGTATATAAAAGGATCAACTTCGTACTTTTCTTGGATGTAACGGAATGTAAGAGCTTTTGATTTATGTACGTATATTTGCATTACTATTATTCCTTTTATTTTTTCTAGTCGTCTAAACATAGAATACTTGTTTTACTATAAATTTTTGCAGAACATTTATTACCACAGTGATTCTAACACTGTGTCAAGCTCTGTCAAGCTTTATCCCATTGATATTCTGAATCAGTGGTATACTATTTACTTGATTCAAAAATAAAATTTCCCGCAACCAGTTGCTTTTTCCTTATATATATACTTTTGTAACATGATGCAGATAGATTTTCAGTAAATCGAAGTGATATTTACTGCCCATAATGAGGTTAAAACACAAAAATCAAATTATTATACTGTATGTACGTGCGTAAAAGGGGTGAATATAAATAACAGAATTGTAAAACATTGTTTTTGTAAATATATACACACGTATTTATAAATAAAATATATACATATGAGCCAGAAATGCAGAGAAACGAAACCCTTTAACCGTCATTTTAATTGACTTTCACATAAAATATTTAGTAAGTATAAAACATTATTATCGTTATATACTCAGTTTTTATTTTTTTATTATATTTTTGGGATTCTGAAGATGGAGAAAGTGTTTAAAAGGCGAGAACAATACGAGTAAATTAAGGAATGCGAAATCAGAGCTATTGAAGAAAAGATACTATACATGGAAAACAGAGTAGCAGAAATGACAAAATGTCCCGAAGCTCAAAGAAGTGCCCTGAAACCGTCTCTCCGATATTTTAAACCCAATTTAAACAAAGATGGTCACAGTCACGCAACAAGGAGGAAAGATTTTTGTAGCAGAATGAAGATTGGTTGGCGGGTAATATAAAGGTGCCAACATTTTCATCTAGAGTTCCAGGCCGCCCTGAAAAAGAATTTCAAGAGTCTAGCGAAAGGGATAAACGGAGGAAAACTGAAGAGTTGAGACAGCAGACTACCAATGAAGAATTAACATTTGCTGCTTCCATGAGCCTGAGGGCTGCAGGGAATCCTGATGCAGCAGATTTGTTTAAATAAATCACGGAAACCCCAACTAGGGCTTCTAAATTCAGAAAGGTATTAGAAAGTTCCGAACATACTGAAATAAAGAAACATACACCTACTGAGGCATTAGGCATTTTGATAGATGCAGAATTTACCAAACATCAGTATGAAGTCATACGGGATGCAAATAAAAAGATATATCCCTGCTATTCATTGGTAAAGGAGGCTAAAAAGCAGTGCTATCCACCCGAGGATTCAATTACCGTTACCGAATCACTCTCTGAACTTAAACTGCAGGCATTGCTAGACCACACAACCTCCCGATGTAAGTATCTGGAGGAAATGTTGGAACATGTCTCTGTTGAAGAGAAACGAAACTTAGAATTGGTCTCAAAATGGGGGTGTGATGGGTCACAGCAATCACAATTTAAGCAAAAGTTCCAGAATTTAAGTGAAAGTGATGGAAACATTTTCCAGAGTTCGTTTGTTCCCATTAAACTGATGGCAAACGTAAAGGATAAGAAAAAAGTTATTTGGCAAAACCCAACCCCTTCTTCCACTAGGTTGTGCAGACCGATACGTATACGATTTGTACATGAAAGTACAGACATAACAGTAGAAGAGATCAAGTATGTTGAAGACCAAATAGAAGCGTTAAAGAACACTGAAGTTCAGTTAGGTGACAACCCAGCTATCATCAAACACACGCTTTTACTTACAATGGTTGACGGAAAAGTATGTAACGCGGCATCAGGAACAACGTCAACTGCAAGGTGTTATATCAGTGGGTTGACGTCAAAAGATTTTAATAACCTTGAAAAACATGGTGCCATAAACCCTGAAAATTTGACATTTGATCTTTCAACCCTCCACACCAGGATTAGATTCCTCGAGTCAGTTCTCCATTTTTCATACAAACTGAACATCAAGAAGTGGCAAGCGAGAAGTCCGGAAGAGAAGAAGAATGTTAGTGAAAGAGAAAAGGAAATTCAGATGAAATGTAAGGAAGAATTAGGACTCCTGGTTGATGTACCTAAACAGGGATTTGGTAGCACCAATGACGGAAACACGGCCAGACTTTTTTTTAAATCCAGCTACAGCCTCACAAATCACAGGAAACACTTAGATTTGATCACCAGACTGAAAGTCATCCTGGAAACAATAACAAGTGGACACCACATTCATGAGAAAAGGTTTGAAGAATATAGTATGCAACAGCCAAATTATACGTAGAGCATTATGGATGGCACTCCATGACACCGACATTGTATAAGGTCTTAGTGCATGGAACAACTGTAATAAGACATGCAATAGTACCGATAGGACAACTCTCCGAGGAAGCCTATATTAATAAATAATATCTTATTTTTGATGCGAAAAGATTCCATTATTTCCACTAGCACTCATTTTCTAATTAGATAACAGTGCATGTTGATTCAATAATGTATGTTTACATGTCCAACTTTACAAATCCTTGGCTTCTTAAGAATATATTATTTATCACCACTTCCAATTGTAGTATTGAGTATTTATAATGTGTAAACTGTTTTTTTGCTCAAATATTACCTTTTTATTCAAAACTAACACGGCAATATCAGGGCAAAGAGTTTTGGCCAGGTTTTCAGCGCAAATACTCCACTGTGCGGCCCTTAAATTTAGTTTTCGTATTTTTTTTACAGAATAAGCACATCCTACTGAGTTCAGTGATAGTTTCTGTGTAGCTACACTATATGTAGTTCTCCAGATAACCTCGCCATGGCCGGTCCCAAGCCCGTGCTGAGAAAGGGGGAGGGACCCCCGTGATTTGTCCGCTCTCGCATCCTTTTCCAGGAGCGGTTGCTACACGGGGGAGATAGGGTGACTCTGTAAGCCTGGCTCGCTGTCGATACTTTAACTGCCATATGGCAGCGTGTGCTTTACAGGGTCAACAACCTACCGGCGGAGGTGAGCCCTAGGGTATCCCCTTGGGTCCGGTAGATAAGGCTGCGTGGTATCCCAACACGCTAAAATGAGTGGGTAGCTGGTGTGTCCAAGAGTATGGGCGGATCCAGCGCCCTACCGGGAGGATGATGCAGGTACTGCCCTCAAAGAGAGTGTAATGCGTTCTCTTGGGTCCGGGATGGGATACCTAGCGCATACTCGTACCTCAGGAGCGCTGAGGAAGTGGGTCACTCCTTCGTCCCAGTAGTGTGAGTTGGGTGAAGGAGCCACAACCCTACCAGGGGAGCCGCCGCTCCCAAATGGCCATTGTCTTTAAAGGTACAGTCTAAATCAGCCATTGGGTCTGGTAATGTACGGTTGACCTCTTACGTAAGAAGAGGTAGTTCCGTATTGTTTGAACGACCCTACCGAAGGAATTGTGTGGGTGTCCCTTTTAATGGTGGCTTACACGTACCATTGGAATTCGGATGAGTAGCTTGCTACAACGTGTACGTGGTACCTAAACACGTTAAAGATAGGTAGCCCCGTATTGTTTGGGCGGGCCTACCAGGGGAGACACGGCTCCGAAATAACAATGTCTGCCTTTGAGCAAACGATCTATATCAGTCATTGGCTCTGGTAATGTACGGTGTACCTCTACCGTAAGTAGAGGAAGTCCCGTATTGCTTGGACGACCCTACCGGGGGGGCGGGGGTGGAGTGTTGGATTCCTGCCTGTGGGAGGACCAAACGGAGGTGGGGGAGGAACCAATCCCAGGAATCTAGGTAACGGTTCTGATCTTGCTAAAGTGAGGAAACTCTGTGGGTATGGGTTGGCACCAAACTCAAATGGTGACTTAACACGTACCATTGGGTCCGGGATGAGATACGGGAGTATCTCGACGTGTGCGTGGTACCTCTACACGACAAGGCGGTTGCCAGTTGAACGATAGAGGTAGGCAGGGCCGGGATTGAACAAGCCCCTCGGGCATTGCTTGGGGTCCCGGATTTGGGTTGGACTCTGCCGGGCTGTGGTCATACCGTAGGATTCGGTAGATTGTGGAATCCAATCCCAAGAATTTGGGTAACGGTGAACACGGTAGGGAGGTGAGCTTGCCTTATAACGCTCGGGCGCCATGCCTGCAGAGCATGATAGGACTGGCTCGCTAGCAGTCTGCCTCAACCAGTAGGTCAACTGGTAGGCACTCAGGACTTCGGTCTGGCCGCGCATTGGGTGTATCCCACTACCTCAGAGAATGGGGGTTACATCGCTTAGGCGAGTCAGAATTAGGGGACAAATTCTGACTGTGCACCATGTGCACGAGCATTCAATAGCATATTGAGGAACTAGGGGCGGGGTGCGATACATTTGAGCGGTACCCGTCCATCAAATAGACCGAACGGTCGCGGGCATGCTCTCCATGCATGCAAATAATCGTGGACCTGTAGACCACTAGCATCAAAGTTCTCCAGATATAAGGCGTACAAGAAAATTTTTGATTGAATGAAATACGTATATAGTATTTTTTGGATCAGGGGCCACAAAATTTTTAGACGGTCCTTAAATCGAGTTTTCGTATTTCTTACGGAATAAGCACATTATACTTACTTAAGTGACACTTTGGGTTTGGTTACACAATATATAGTTCTCCAGAAATAAAGCCTACAAGAAAATTTTTGCCTGAAATATATAAGATCTTTTGATCCAAAAATATGAGCATGTTTAAATGGCACTATACATGCACTACATGACGTTAAGCTCACTATTAAACTAATCGCCGTAGTTGGTGATTTTCATTAATATTGCCATCATCTGAATGGGAGTGGATGTAATCTGAATTTAACGAAGAAATAAATCATTCTTATAGAAATATCCTGGAGCGTAATGGATCTGGCGTAGACGCAGCAATTGCTACTTTGTTCTGTGACGGTGTAACCGCTCCTGAAAGTATGGGTCTTGGAGGAGGCTTTTTCATGACCATCTACTTTAAGGAAACCCAAACTGCTGTAACGTTAAATGCCAGAGAAGCTGCACCTTTAGGAGCTCACCAAGACATGTTTAATGGCAATTCCACTCTCTCACAAGAAGGTAGGGTTCTCCTATAAGAAAATTAACAACAACAAAAAAAAAGTCAAAAGTCTAATAAGACATCTTATTTCTCTCAAAATGATGTTTATTAGTACTATATTCTTTTTAGTCTTGCTAGTTTATTTCAAATGCTTTCTTGATTTCAGATGACTGGTTGCTGAAACAATATGTAAAATATTGAATACACAGACTATAAGTATTTATTTCTTTAACAATAACATATTGTTATACACTCTAAGTCAGCAAGTGTGACTCAGGTGAAGAGTTCCGGGTTCGATTTACGTTGAAAAATAATTTTCCAGCATCCTGAGTTAATAGAGAAGCTACGTGAGTTAAAATAGAGCGGATTCAGTTTTAAAAAGCCAGAAATAATTGTGATGGGAGATGTTGATGTAGTGATCACATATAAACAAACGAAATGCTCTTTGTATGTTGAAACACCTACGTCGTTCAGACACTTGAGTTCCTTCCATTTTCTTTCAAAAAAAAAAAAAAAAAACATATTCTCACAACCGTAAGAGGGAATATTTTTCTTTGGATTGTTGTAAGATTTCAATTGACGAACGATGATTCACAATTATTTGAGGTAACTTTGTCTACCAATATACAAATTGTTCGGAAACAAACCCAATAAATTTTGGAAAATTATTCCTCACATTAAAACACATAAAAATACTAATACTGATACTACTACTGCTACTAATGATAATGATAATAATAAACTAAGGTGGGTAAAAAATATGGCGTTTCAGAATTATTGCCGAAACAATAAAATCATAACTCGAGAACATAATATCTGATTAAGGTCGGAAAAAATAAAAAGTTAGTGGTTATTTTGAGAAGTAGATTTTATTAATGTGCGAGATATGTGAAACTGGAGTGGCGATTGATTTAACTACAATGCGTAGAAGGAAATTCATGAATGAGATCTTCTACAAACGAAAAATGATAAATCAAAAACTGAAACATGTTACACATTTCATATCCACTGGTCTATTAATAGAATCCAGGGCTACACATAATCGGTATGTTCTTGAACCCGATTCTGATAGGAAATGGCGCATTTATGCCAGACATTTGTTTTCATATATAGCTTTTGTGCGAGGAATCCTTTCCCAAAGTTTGATGGTGTTGATGAAATATATTTCACAACTTGAAATGCTGAATGATATGTTAATAGGTACTGACTGTACAATTTGTTTTCAATAACGCTTGCTGTTGCTTTTCATTGATTGATTTTGAGTTTAACGTCCCGTTCAGCAGCGAGGCTATTAACGTGAAATCCGAACCACATGAGCTCCCGCAGGGAATTGAACCCGGGTCTCCCACGCCGTAGGCGCGTACGCTAACCGCTTAGCCACGAAGGAGCTCTGCTGTTGCTTTTATCGTGACAAAACATATAGGTTAAAGACCTGACTCTATGTCTGAAAAGAGTTATATGTACAGTATCATATGTGTTGTGGCTCATGAAGCTCTACCAGTTTCTAAATCGCCGATTACTATAATTAATTAATATCAATCACATGAAGATTAAATATGAGCTAAGAGTCAAATGTTACACCAAGATCCTTGACGGATTCGACCTTTTTATATAGATTTACCATTTTTGGTAAATTTAGACACTACATAATGAGTTTACTTCGTGTTAATGAACATATTACATGTTTGAATTTACTACTACTATTACTACTACTACTACTACTACTACTGTATGTTTCAGATGTAAAGCATCACGGGCAATAGCCAATGGTGCGCGATATTCCGCGCGGTGTTGCCGGATCACGGACTCCCCTTTCTTTTCTCGCTCTTCCTCCAGTTGAGATTATGACACATACATTGGCAACATTATTCACAATGTAAATATACTATTCCAGCAAACTCAAGAATTTTGACTGTGCATCCTAGAAGTATATTAAATTACTTACCTATTAACTTTTCCAGTGGACATGCTAAACACTCGTCTTCAACACTACTTTCAATATCGTCTATGTCAGTTAATATTTCGTCATTGTCTGAATCTGAGTCTTGTAAATTTATTATCATGGGCTTAAAAGAAATTTGTAAACACAAAAAATAATTCTTCGAGCCTGATTTCGTAACACTTTTTTTTAAAAAAAGAAAACTCCGCACTTGTACTCGGTTTGCTTAAAGACATTGTCAACTATAATTTTGGAGAACAAACGAACTACCACGAAACAGCCCAGACACTGGTGAATTCTATTTGTGCTAGAAGAGAAATTACGTTCCTACACAACTAGCCCCCTTGGTTTCCTTCTCAGTTTTCATAACAAATAACACTCTTGGGCTTGGTCTAGGTCACACAAAAACAACCCGTCTGATTCCTAAGCAAGTCCATATGATCGAGTTTGTTTTCGGCTACGATAATTTTCGACGCCATTCAGACGCCTGGTGCTTTTGAATCCCTGCTGAAGGAGGAAAGAGGGAATAAGTGGTCGTATATATGTATTATAAGGTAGTGAAACGTGAAGGGAAAAAATAAACAAAACATACTGTTTTTTTTCTGTCGAATAAGGAAGAATTTATCCCGAAGTAAATTTCAAAACAATATTACGAACTTCCTATAAATGATCACATTTCTAAGGCGTGTAGCCACGGGGGAAAAGGGGGCCCTGTCTTTCCAAACTATTTCCAACTCGAAAATGAGGTTCGTCTGGTATATGTTTAATAAACTTATTTAATAGTTAATGCAAATGAGGAACGTTTATAATAAAATATGAAAATAAAAAAATCAATCATCACAATACGGTTTCTGTACCTAATTAAAACAACTAAAATTAATCATATGCTTTATATTCTCATTTCCCTAACTGGGAGCACACCGTATGATCTCACTACTAGATCATTGCATAATAATATCTGAGTTGATATTTTTTCGAGTGTTTTTCCTTTACTATTTTAACCATATAAATACAAAGTCAGATAAACAGACTGCTATAAACAGCATTTGTTTTCTTATGGATAGCTTATTGATTCATCTACAATCCGGTTTTCAACTTCAGTATTGTCAAGATCCGTCTTTTGATAAGGTAGCATCGTGAAAATATAACATGTGTATAGTATGTATGATGAGTTAAAATGCTTTCATATTCTGAAATAGATCATTTGTTCTATTTTAAATGTGTGAAAAGCTTTCCTCCCCCTGAAAGTAATGTTCCCCTAGAACAACCTGCTGGTTACACCCATGATTATTCTGTAATAAAAGTTGAGTTATATTTCCAAATTGAAGAAATATCCACTGGAAATTAGACGCGGGACTCATCGCTCGTTTTACTAATTTTTTTATATGGAAATCTTTAAAAGCATGTATCATAACAACCAGTTGACATTAAAAGATGTAGTTTTCACGTATGCGTTCGTAATTCTTTTCTCTACTTCGTAAAGTGAGCAGTTGATGTGCTAATACAATATTTCTAATAAGCGCCTCTGGTATTGTCAAGATTCGCAGTAGCTTGAGAAGTCAGCGTGCAGGACTGTTTGTCGCGAATTGTCAACACCGCTCAAAGCCAATTGGACGCCGCGTGAAGCCAACTCAAGGCCATGCCGCTTATCATTTGAAACACACAATACTATAATAATAATAATAATAATAATAATAATAATAATAATAATAATAATAATAATAATAATAATAATAATAATAATAATAATAATAATAATAATAATAAAGTCCTGAAAATAGAACTGAACTGGATTTTAATCTTTAGGTGGGCTTGCTGCCGCTGTACCTGGCTCTCTGAAAGGTTATTGGGAAGCTCATCAATTATATGGAAAACTCCCATGGAAGGATATAGTTCAACCTACCATCGACATATGCAAAAATGGAATTCGTGTTTCACACCATTTGGCAGATGCTTTACAATCTAAGCTAGATTATATTGTGAAAAGTGAATCCCTAAGGTAAAATTATGTTAACATAGATTACAATGAAAAGAAACTGTAGATATCTGACATAGTATTTATCTTTTCTAATGTAGTATTTCATCCTGATTTCAAATCTGAAAACCGTTTTAGTTTATTTCGTCAGATTTTGAAGACACTGTCAAAATTTTATTTTTCAGGCAATAACTACTTCAAATTTAGAAGAATCGTGTGCAAATATATGTGGGCTTATATAAGTCCTGATGAGAATATATGTATAGATAAATATGCTGACAGGTTTGGTACAACGACTGTGCAGTTTCGGCACAGACCAAAAAAAAATTTTAAAAAGCAGTTCTTCGCAACTAATGACAATGTTTGCTACAGCGCGGAATTCAAGGTTTTGTGTCAAACCTCGGGATGAAACACAACGATTAATAACTATTCATAGATTCATGTAAAATAAGTTTGAAGGAAATACTGTTACATAACAGAAACAAATACATGTCAGTACCGGTTAAATATTTTACTCACCTGAAAGTGACTTATTAAACCATATCACTACTTCTTGAGAAAATACCGTATCTTATCGCAAGTACAATTGTGTATCTGTGGTGATTTAAAAGTAATGACTATTCTTATGGGAATACAGAGTGCACCAAATACTGTGCTTCGTCTACGAATGGGATAAGAGAGATGGGAAGAACACTGCATAAAGAATCAGTGATAGAATGCAGCCAAGAAGTAAAAACATCCTTCATATGCTGTAAGTTGATCGTGACAAAGTTAACATGCAACCGCTTCATATAAAGCTGGGATTCGTGAACCATTCTGTGAAGGCGCTAGACAACAACTCAAAAGCTTTTCGATACATATGCAGCAAGTTTCCTGAGTTGATTTGTGCGGAAGTGAAAGAATATGTTTATATAGGTCTAAAATATAGAAGCCATTTCCAAGACTTACTGATTGATTATTAAAGAGATGCATGGATGGCATAAAGTCAGTCGTAGCCAATTTCATTGGAAATTATAAATCTGCTGACTGCATGAAAGTTGTGCAGAAGCACATCAGTGGGTAACGGCAATTGGGTTCCAACATATTCCTCAAAATTGATCTCTTCGACTCACATATTGACTTCCATACCAGATAACCTAGTTTCAGTCAGCGACGGACATGATGAACGTTTTCATCAGAAGACATCGACGATGCTATCAGGGTCAATGAAGTGGAACAATGTTTGCTGACTACTGTTGAACGCTTCAGCGTGACATGCCAAAAGTTCAGCACAAACAAAAATCTACATCCAATTAATTCAAACTAACCACAACTTGAATTAAGGAAGTATATTCTATATGTATTCATTTTATATGTGCATTATACCTTCAACTAGCTATTACTAAAGTTACTATATGGTATATGTAAAAAGTGAAAAAGAAACATATTTTTAAAAGTAATGTCTCTTTAGTTATGCCCTTTAGGCTAAAAGAGACGGAGAATAATGAGAATAAAATGATTATGGAATTAAATTTCCTGTGTGCTCCAGTGACGACGCCAGCTTTAATTTCTTGGGGGAGAAAGCGGAGGGCTATTTTTTGAATAGTTTTACTTGGCATGCATTACAATATGTCTAAGAGACCAGACGATGGCACTAGGGAGCGCCCGCCTCCCTTGCCCCACTTCCCAGCGTTATGACTGGTGTGCTCCCACCTGGAATCGAACCTGGGACCACATGCACCAGAGGCACACAAAACCACTAGACCTGCGGCGAGCGATTATAATATATGTGACATGTGACACACTTTTACTATTTACTTAGGTAAAGCCATCTTTATAAGCACTGTACGTAGCAATAAGTGCTCTGTGAAACTTCTGTCTATGGGTTGTTTGCCTGAGTACAATGTTCAAGATACATAAATGATTGAAGTCGTAAATCACAAAAACGGTAAGTGATAGAGACAAAATTGTTAGCATATTTGGAATCCGAATGTTTCAATTATATTAAAGAACTTATGGGATACTACGATATTCACCAATTCTTTTTGTTTTCCAGTATTATTTTAAAAATAAGTGTTTAAGTGTAAAATAAGAAAATTTATTTCTTCTATTATGTAATCAAAGATATTTTTTCGGTTGAACTGTTTTCATTTGCGAGATGGAAAATGGTAGAGATATCCTACATAGAAAAGTTCATTATTAATTTTGGTTTCCGAATCACGTCCTTCAATGGCTACTTTTCTGAAAACAATGTAAAACCCTACTGCTTTACATAGTATTTATTATTAATAAATAGAGGTAAGTACTATAATATAAACAATCAATAAAATAATTTCCTAGTTTTCAACATGCCACCCGTGATGATTTATTCTTTAAGAACTGATCAAGAAGATATATATTCTTCACCATAGAAATACTTATTGTCGTTTAGGCACAGTCAAGCATAACAAATATAGCACATTGTCTGTGGTTAACTTGTAGACAGCAGCATGTCTGCAGTATAAATGTTATCAGGAAATAACACGAGCCCTCAAGTTCTATTTAAAACATTTGATTTCAAATAGAGTTAAGTTGTTAACAAGTCTCAGCATACGTTAAATAGGTACTGTGGGGATAGTTTGATATCTTACCCTAAAAATCCAACTAAACATGGTAAATTATATTATTCAGATATAATTACGAGATGCCATGTAGGCATAACACATCACAGCTATTAGCCTTTGTACTAAACTTCAGTTTTGATTAAACAATACACTTTTGGAAATGCGAAATATGAAAATGAGAAACATGAAATGTGAAATAAGAATAAACCTTCCAGATAACTTGAGTATTTCAATGTTGTGTTCGGACAAAGTGTTTGTGTAGTGTCATGGTGGATAGACCAGATTTTACTGACTTGAAGATAAAGATAATCTGAGTCCTGGGAACGAATTTGTTCTCTAACAGTTTTCTTTCTACTCCAACTAATGTTAATTTTTAATCCATCTCGTTTTCCGATTTTTGATGTAGAAGAGTTCTAGATGTTATATGTATACAAAGAATTCTGCTGAATTCAAATTGTAGAGATTACATCGAAGGTTCGGGAAGAAGGAAGTTCTCCAGTATTTCGGAAAATTTTAAAGATGGAAAAAATCTGATATTCATCAAGTCTGTGAAATCTTTCTACTAATTCACATCATAAGTAATAAATTTCGCAAAGCTTTAGCACAGGTGACATTCACACAAACGAATTATTACATCAAAATGTTACAACGTAATTTGAATTGCGTGAATTTTCTTGTACATGAAAGGTTTCTCGTCTTCGTTTCTTTAAACGAATAAACAAAATACAAAAATATGAATTTACATTGACGAGAATAATTTCCAAAATTATGATTTTCGCCACAATGTATAGTAAGATAAATGGTGGACCATTTATTTTGATATTCTCTTGTAATTTTTTAAATAATAATTTAAAAATGCCGAAATTTTGTACCGTGCAAATACCGACAGTGTGACATTGTTTGGCATACTCTGCCATTTCACCAAAGTAACAGTGTTCCAAACCAAATATATAGTTATATTTTTTTTTGTTCAAATAGCACTACCTAAGGCTATTAAATATTTCAAATATACATGTTCAACGAAAACTAATAATATTAAATTTATTATTAAGTGCTGCAAACTAAGGAAGCTAAAGTATCATATAGTCGAAATTTAGGAGAGCACTACAACAATAATAACGTAAATGAGGTAGAAGAGAAAATGCACATGCGATGTACCTTAGTGTCAAACACTACGACCATGATATGACGTATTTTAAACAATTAGAAACTTAGTTACAAGAGATTCAAAATTTGGTTAGTTTCAGAAATCCTTATTTCGAAAAAATGCTTATAAATGAATAAATAACACATCTAATCATATAATGAGTTGGTTTTCAATATATGTAAAAAAAATCACAATGCCGTTCACAGCAATTTGAAATCTCAAACTATTGTCGCATGTCTATAAATATGTTTTTGTAGGAATATAATTTGATAACGAATTCGCCAGGTATTTCTCATAATGTAAGTATATGTATAATCGGCAAAGACATGTATGTGGCAAATTTCATATCAAAAGAGCAGTAAATAAGAACAATAAAACGAAAATAAAACTTTGTTGTCCATTTAACATTTTCTTTTATTCATCCTAATTTTCGTATTTATAATTCTTTTCCTATGAAATATACCACAAATATACATTTCCCGATTATACACATAGTATCAGTATTAAAGTTATCCTGCAAAATCATTATCAAATCATATTCTTACAAGAAGACAGTTATAGATATGAGACAATCATTTTGGACATGAGTGTAGGTCGAACAGTAGTAAAATTTGCAGCACTGCTTTATATTATGTAATTCCGAGAATTTTTTATATTTACCAAAAGGTTATTATGCTGAGATATAGAACCAAGGAAAGCTACAGTTGTTTTAAAAAAGTTATCACAAATACATCATTTTAAGTAGTATAGCAATATTTACAAGTGTTCTTTTATATCTCAGGAACGGTTTGAGATAACAAATTGCTGTAAACGGAAATTTTTGCTTGTGTTCTTTACTAGCTTCTGAAATTCTTGCTAGTGTTTTAAGTTTCTAAAGGGAGAAACTTACATTTAGGCCTGATAGCCACAGTCAAATAAACGTCATTACGAGTAATACCCAGTACTAACAAGATATTACAGTCAGTAAGGATTTACTTTTGGGTTACCAATGAACTTCAGTTTATCGCTCAATCTCTGTAAAATGGGTACTTTGAGAAAACAAGAAAGTAAAGAGGGATAGAGCTGTGGTGTTGTCGGTGATGAATCTTTAGTTCAAATTAAGGTAAAACATTTTATTTGCACTTTTATTAAAAATTGAGTGAACGATCAATTAATATATATTTTTTTGTCATTACTTTTAGCGAGATATTTATAAATCCTGAAACAGGAACAATATGGGAAGAAGGAGATATGATGACTCGTCCGAAGCTAGCAGAGACTCTTGAAAGAATAGCTGAAGTAGGAGGTGAAGATTTCTACACAGGAGAACTAGCCAAAGTCTTCGCGAGAGACGTACAAGAATTAGGAGGTATCATTACGGAAGAGGATCTTGCTGCGTACAGGTAGCAATAAAATTCAAATACTTATGAATCCACGTAGTTTAATGGGATAATTAGGAATTATCCTTCTGGGCTTTTGGCATTTATGGACATGTTAGCCCGTCACGTATGAAGGATAACGTGACATCTCTCGGCGATCACACTACCCGTGAAATTGGAGGGGAAGGAAGGAAGCCATCTAGAACCATTATGTTAGGTACCAGCCTGAGAATGAGAAGAAAAACAGAAAACCTTACTCAGGGTGTCTGGCCTGAGAAAGCTTTCACACCTTTCCGACCGAATGCCCCTACCGAGAATCAAACCCGAGACCGCTCGCACCAAACGGGACAGAGTTATCGACTACTATGCGGCTCCGCAACACATTGTTTATAAATTACACCTGCAAAATATTTATTTCAAAAATTGATTTTTATTACAATTTTCTTGGCAATAGTGATTTTAAGAAGAATTTTACGTAAGAAAATACAAATATTCAAATATCAATACTTTTACTCGCCAATGCTGATGCATATTGAATACGTAAAATAATTTTATGCATGAGCATTTGAGAGAATTATGCGAAACTATTATATGTAAATAGGAACAGCAAATCTTATAGTAAAATAAAAAAATAGTCTCTTTCCAAAAAATTGGATAACTAAAAAATTTTTCCTAAAAATATTTATCAGACAAGTGGTTCTACAAATTCTGTTTTTCAATACATGGATTCAAAACCTTTAAAAATTTACAATCATTGCAGGTATGTAGTTTGAATTAGTTACGAGTTATATTTATTATCTCATATACTTTTCAAATGTCCAATTTATATAGGTTAATGTAAAAGTTACCCAGAGAAAATATAAATTAGTTATTGTTGAACACACTGCTAAAATATATTTGTTGTTGTTGTTAAAATGCTTTAGTAGTAATCATTAGCCATACTATAATCCTGAAAAAGTTGTAAATCAATACTAAACATACTTAAAGTTATCAAAATGTATTTGTAGTTGGCATTATATTGCTTCTCGTTTTACAATACTGATAGTCTTGAAGATGAATACATAATATAGACGTCTGGGAAGATATTAAAGTTATATCAATTTTGATTATTGCTCAATGAATGAGTTAGGGGGCGCGGTGATTCAGTGGTAGAGCGTTCACCTCCAGTGCTCGGGGTCCCTGGTTCGATCCCAGCTCGCGCCGTGTGGACTTTGTGGTGTACAAACACCGTGCTCTTGGGTTTTTTCGGGGTTCTTCCGTTTCCTCCCATTTTCTTCATTCTACCATTTCATTCATTCCTCATCATCACCGTCTCCTCTAGCCTAACCGGACAAACGTGGGACGTAAAACTGAAAGATTTCATTTCATTTCAATAAATGAGTTTCATATAGTCGTTATGCTAAAAATACAAACTTCCATTAGTAATATTTATAACTACTGATACGGCAATATGGCACAAAATATGTTATTTCGCACAATTTACGTCTTTCTGACGTAATAGAACACTATTAATATAGTATCTAAATTGCTCTAGCACAAACAATTGTTTATAGACAAAATATCTATCTTAAAATTCATAACCGACTTGGAGTATATACATAAAAGTCCGGTGTATGCCTACAAGAAAATGTACTAAGAGTATCTTTCATATTTCTTTATATAGCACAATATAGTAATTACTTCGAAGTTCTTGAGCGAATAATACAAAAGTATATAAAAGGAATATCACTAAATGCTATTTATGTATTCATAAATATGACATTATCGCTGAAATAAAATTACACTATTAAATCTTCAAGATATCAAAATTACAAATGCTGATACATATTTAATCCAGTTTCAAGTTCCCTCTGTGTGGCTTGATTTATAATGATTTTGGTATTAGTTGTTAAAGTTCAAATTAAGGTCGTAAAAGGTTTGTTTCCAATTGTTCTATATTAGGTAAGAGAGTTCGTTATCAGAATGTTGTAACATTCCTTCTGACTAAGCTAAAATAAAATGGTTAATAATACTGAGTCTTTAAATGGCTGTAATTCTGCTATAAATTTCTGAGATAAATTTTAAATATAAACAGATTCATAATTCTAACATATTCCTCACTCAAATAAATAAACAATATTTATATCTTCAAATATCTTCAAAATAAACAATATTTATAACAAAACGCTATTATAGTTTTAGCCTTGCTTTGCAAAACATTTCTTATATATGGAGATACCAAAATGTTAAGTATAAAATAGTATAATAAAAGGAAAAAAAATAGCTTATTACTTGTGAATATTTTCTCCTTGGGTAAATAATTGATAAAACTTCCTGAAAGCACAAATATTATATATATATATATATATATATATATATATATATATATATATATATATATATATATATATATATGGTTCTATTTATATAATTTTCAAATGCTTTAAAGTTCACAATAAAATCTAAAAGGTTAAAATTATCATTAGCACAATGTAAATTATTACAGAAACGCACGAGCGATTGTCATGAAACTGAACAAGCTTATTATTGGGGTATAGTTCAGTTTACTGTGAATAAAAAACCTTTAAAGCTATACATGCATTACAAAAATATTCTCAGTTCTTCGAATACTATCCTTGAGATTACATAAAATACACAGGATATGTAAATATTCTTAATTCTGTGAAAAAACTAAAAATTACAATTAATGTTAATAGACATGATAAACACTTAAAATACACAGTGATAACGTATATAGATTCATTATCTTGTTTCCTAAAATATGATACCTAGTTACAGAAAATAACTTTTCTGTAAAGAAAATATATTTAAAATTGAAATGGTGTGAAATAAATATAAAAATATATCTTCTACAAATACCTTCTGTGCTTTCCACTTGAAATTGGTTTGAATCAGAAAGTAGACACAGATTAACTAAATAAAATGGCTGTTGATCACAAGAAAAGATATAATTCGTCTAAACTTATGGCAATTCAACTACATATATTGTGCCAAGATCTAACATCGTAGCTCACTGCGAGGGCTGCACGTGAAATTCACATACATTCCAGTTGGTCGAATCCGGTTCACACCATGCTGAAATGATATGGATATGTGGAACATATTATAAAAAGAAAAGGAAAATATAATGGAAATATAGACCCTACAAGAATTTATGTGCGATACATAAAAATTGGAGGAAAATCAATCCGGGTAAAAGAAATATCTTTACTTAACATATTCAAATAATAAACTTTCTTTAAAATTCCCTCCTCTTAGGCACAATGACGCTTACGAAAAGTTGATGTGCGTGTATGATTCCGAAACAATTTCTATAAAATAAACCGCTTACGTTAATATATATCGCCTTGACAAGTCTTAATCAGGAATGTTATTTCTTATGTCCGGTAAACTCATATCCTGAAATGTAAGTATTGTTATCAGTTAATTTCAACAATTGGAGTTCAAGTCTTCATCAATCACTAAAATAGAAAATTATTGCTTTCTTAAAATAAAATATTGAAGTTTTCTTAAATTAGGGTAAAAATTTATTAATTCAGAAAAGGATTGTAATTGGTTATTTAAACTGTACGTAAATATGTAACGTTTAAATTTTATTTTAATAAAATACATGAGAATTATTTAAAACTAAATTTCTATTAAAATCACTTTATTTATGAAAATATTGGACAAAAATTATTGAAATTTACAAGAAGTTAAAAAGAATGATTTACATTTATTTATTCTGCGAAGTAGAGTTATTATAAAACAATAGTTTAATAATATTACTCATTAGATAGACAATTAAGATTATCAATTCAAAAATTCAAATTCAAACCTGTTTCATTTTTCTAAAATGCAAAAACTAAAACAATCTGTTTTATAGCCATCATTACTATGTACAGGCCAGCAAATAGGCAGCGGTACCCAGTTAATTAAGAGGCAGTGCGTTGTGGAAGTACATACTTGAGAACACGCAATTGCGGGTGGTTTTTGTTTACGAATTCAAACTGTGACATTCTTCACAGCAGGCAAGAAAGAAAACAACATTAACAATGCATTTGGGCCAGCAGTGATAGATGAATTCACCATCATCCGTTTGATTTTAAAATGACCCCGTGAGCACTGATCAATATCATGTTTGGATGAACTCTTTAGTACTGAAAACGAAACCTCTGAAATGTGTTCATGCTGTTGCAGATGAACTAGAAATACACTATAAATCGCAATCTGGATGTGTGCAATTCTATCAGTGTAAAGAATAACTTGGAAGATTTCCTGCAGCGGATTGAGGTTAAAGTGAATGTGCTACAACACACATTAAATTGCGATCAACATTCAGGACGGTTTCCTGAACAACTTCTTCACCCATAAGAGTTGTAGTTGCTTATACATCATTATCATCGTCATAGGCCTTTAGCCCTTATTGCAGGTCACTTGCCGCAGTTTAGAAGCTTCCATGCGCCACGGTCCTCCACTAACCTCTTCGTCTTCACGTATGATCTTTCTGCTTTTATATCGTCCATTAATTGTAGCCTCCTTCGCCCGCTCCCGCTCTTTCCTGCCACCATACCCTCTAACACGTCCCTCATGATACAATTTGTTCCTAGCATTTTATGAGTCTTTTTCTCAACTCTTTATTCAAGTTCCCACAAAACATACTTTTCTTCCTCCTAAAGGCTTCATTGCCGTTCCTATCCTTGATTTTATTTCACGTTCGCACTTCATGTCATTACTAAGAATACTACCCAGATATCGAAAACTATTCACTTGTTCTATTCTCTCCCCTCCCATTTTTATATTTGACACAGACAACTTCGTTCCAACCATCATGGCTTTTGTGTTTCTAACATTTATTTTCATCCCATATTCTTCAAATCCCTTCCTCAAGTTTTTCAACATCCTGTTGATTTTCTTTCCAGATTCTGCTACAAGTGCCATATCGTCTGCAAATCTTATACATCTAATCATTCTACCTTCTACCAAAATGATGACAGCGTCCTTATTGAACTCCCCTTCCAATTGCACTCTCCTCTGTCAGTTCCTCAGCTATCCTAACACTTACTTGTTGGTTCATATATAAGTTTCTTACGAGTCTTCGATCTTTCCATTCCAACCCAATATTCTTCAGAAATCACAACAACAATTTCCAGTTCACGCACTCAAAAGCCTTTTCTAGATCAATAAATAGAACATAAACCTCTTTCCCTTTTTTTCTATAAATCTTTAACCGATCGACCTTAATAATCCAATTGCATTTCTTGTGCCCTTACCTCTTATAAGCCCGAACTGTTCCTCAACTTTTTCATTTGTTCGTCCATACAACCTTCTGTTCAATATTCGGAGCAGAATTTTAGCTGCAGAAGATATGAGAGTAATAGTTCTATAACCCTCACATCTCTTTGGTTCGATTTCGTAGCCACCGGTATCATGGTCGTCTTCAGGAAGTCTTTTGGCCATTCTCCTGTTTCATATATTTCATTGCAGAGTCGTAACAATTCATTCTTGTCCTTGTCTCCCATATTTTAATGAATTCGATTGGATGATTTAATGAATTGAATGCTTATACAGGGGTCTATATAAGGAGTAATATATCATACCTTTCTCTGGTAAAGTGAAACCATCAATGTAGATTGTTACAGTACAGAACTCCATGAAATATACAACAAGCTTGTCCACAAGTACGCAGCAATGGTCAATAGACATGATGTCCTCATGTTTGACTGAAATGCTCTCTCACATGTTAACAAAAGGCAATGTAGGCTTTCTATTAGTTGCAGTATGAAATCCTTCCTCATCGGCTGTATTCACTCATATCTCTTCCACTGACTACCACCTCCTCCGGCATCTCGATCACTTGTAATCTTCCTGATGATCGGGCCGTACAACATACGATTAAGAACTTCTTCACATTCCATATTCCAGACTTCTTTCTCTATGGAATCCAATCGTTGGTTGAGCAATCGCAAAAGTGTGGTTGCAGACGGCGACTATTTTGATTACCCAGGTATTGTGGTTCTAATTGTTTGTCTCTTGGAAACATCAGGTATTTCTTTCGTATTACCTAATAGTAAGTACCGAGCTACTGAATTACAACTTTGTAATTTGATAAATCAGTTTAAATTTTTAAACAGAAATAATACATCTCTCACCTTTAGTGCGTAGGATACTTCTTTCGATTCCAGGCCATGTGAGTCTCTCAAGGACAACATCACGAGATTTCACATTTTACGTCCACATTTTTCTTGATAATCATTTATTTTCATTAATCAATCATATCCTATAACCAAAAGAGCATGATGTCGGAAGATAAATTT
This sequence comes from Thermobia domestica, assembly GCF_964235325.1. Taxonomy (NCBI): domain Eukaryota; kingdom Metazoa; phylum Arthropoda; class Insecta; order Zygentoma; family Lepismatidae; genus Thermobia; species Thermobia domestica. The sequence continues at coordinate 71,499,294 of NC_137462.1, read as the reverse complement.
AAGATTTTATTTCATTTCCACTCTTTTAGTGAAATATAAAGATAAATGTATGACATCATTCGGTAGTCAATTAACTATATTATGACAAAATTTGCAAGCAAGTTGTTAATCTTTAAACTGTGTTGTTTACAGTAATGGGTACTCTGGAAAATTTTAAAATGAACATTATCTATTTCAGGGTTCAATGGAATGATCCAGTGGTTGCTAATCTTCGAAATAACTTAACACTTTTCACAGTTCCTCTTCCTAGCTCAGGACCACTTCTGTCTTTTATTATGAGAGTTCTTGATCCAATGCTACCTGCAGATGATCCCGTAACTACATATCAAAGAATTATTGAAACTTTTAAGTATACATATGCAAAAAGAACGTTACTGGGAGACCCCGATTTTGTAGATGTTTCTGAGGTGTGTAAATGTTATATCAATAATAATTTAGATTATTAAGGGGGATATGTAATTAAGTATGAATTATGTAAAGAGCTGATAGATACCAATGAGTAAAAAAGAAAATCTTAAGAAAAAGCAACACATCCATATTTATCCACCAGGTAACACAAAGACCATGAAATAAAAAATGTTTGAGAACTCATTATTATCCAGTCGAGGGATGAATATTCGCCGCTGAAGCCATTAAGACCAAAAATAAATTATAAGTACAGTATACTATGTTAAGCAATATCATATATGCGCATTAGTAGTATTACATTCGGAAATTTCATTGCATTAAGTAAAATTTTAATGGTGCAAATTAAATGATCACCCTGAAAAATGTTGCCTCTTATAGTTATTCTACATTGAAGTCTTTTTGGTATGAATATGAACCCAGGAATGGAGCTACAAAAGATAAAAGTGGGGTAGCGCTTTGGAATAATTTTTGCCAATGAAGAGAAGTCAGGAGTTCTGTACTGAAAATTGTAAGCAAAGTATCTTTTATATCTTGTTATCTGTGTTTTCAAAGGTTGATCGGCTATGAAAATGTCTTGTACAGGTATTTTAAAGCAATGTCAGAATCCTAATGAAATTTTCTTAAACCATATCAATTATTTTTTAAAGAAAACACTAATCATTCAACATGGAAATCTGAAATTCACGCTAATGTACAGAAATGAAGATAAAACATTCTTCTACCTTCACTTCAGTAATTCGTTTGTTTACACTATTGTATGAACTGGTGAGACTACAAAGGTTCATTATCACTAATTTCGAACTTAACTTTGCACAGCAACTAGCTTTGTATAGAAATCAAAAGCAATCTATTGGAATTAACAAAAATATAGTATTAAATGAAAAATAAATTAAATTGTTATAGGAAAGTGTACACAAAAGCATTTCGTTAGGTAATGACGACTGCAGGAAGAACACCAGCTAAAAAATGTACAATTTATTAGAGGGAACTAGTAAATTATAGACTCTGTACTTTGAAAATTCACTTGAAGGAAACCAATAGTTTGCAAAAACTATCATGGTCAACCTCCTTAATCAACCACATAACGGTGAGGAGGGAACACTGGGGGTTCGTAAAGAAAATGCAAAAGCTCTCCACTCAAGCAAAAAATAAATAAATGAGGAGAGTTGCATTGAACTTTCTCTTATCTATATCTGTGTATGAACCTAATCTTCTATTCCAGGTGCTAAGTAATCTTACGTCTGATGAATATATAGAAAGCATTAGAAAAAATATTAATGACAGGAGAACTTGGAATGATCCTACCCACTATGGAGCAGAAACTGCTTTTGTCCCAGATCATGGCACAGCACATGTTTCAGTTATAGCTCCGAATGGAGATGCAGTAGCTGCAACTAGTACCGTAAATCTTCTGTAAGTTCTATACTGATAAATTTATTATGTATTTTTACTGTAGTTGGTAATCATTATCGTAAGTCTTATATCACGTATGGCAGATTACGTGATGTAAATTTAGGATTTCTTTACAGTACGTTTCCACTAAAGCCAAATATATTGGATCATATTCAGAAACAATTTTACTTGTGATTAGCTTCATATTAAGAATTTGGTTAACATGCGATTATAATTTCCATTCAAAAGCACATTACTGATATTAACTTTGACTTTTATCTTAAGATCCAAACCATGACTTTCTCGTAGGATTGTTCAAATACATTATGAGAGGAACGTCAAACAGAAAAGTGTTTAATATTCTGTTTTACTTTGTTTTCTACTAATGTTATTAGGCAGCCCTGCGGGAGGGTCGTGGCTTGCCTCTGTTGATATAGGGATCATTCGTGGTTGGCATAGTCAAAATGTTCCTTAACAAGGAGGTTATAATTACGTTTTTAGTCAAATCCATAGCATAACGCTAATCACAGCTGAAATCGTTTCTGAATATGGCCATATAGAAGAGGATAAGGACTTAATTAACTGGAGTAAAGGCTTGAATATTAATAAAGAATGGAAAACGCTTATTGACAAATACAGAGAATTATATGTTAATGCTGCTTCATCATCTTTTTCTTGTTATTTTGAGATGTTCTCTCATTGGTCGAGCAGTCTTAGATTTGGACGTATATGATTGACTGAGGCTGTCTTCAACGGGCGTCGTTGATTGGCTAGCTGTTCCGACCAATGAGAGAGCAGGTAGGTTCTTGTGGCTATTATATTAGTATGGTTACATTGTATACAGATTTAGTGTATGTTTGATGAGGATCTTGGTTAGAAGATCGAAACGTAACATGTAAAGTATTTATTTTTATCAATAATACAATCTTGTTCAGTACTTCAGTATTTTATTAATGTTCATAGATTAATAATTTTATGTATAGAGTCATAGAGTGTAAATTAAAATATAAAACATTTAATTTTAAAAAAGTTTTTTCTCGTTTCTTCAACCTACAGCATCACTAGTTAACATATACTTAATATTTCATACTGCATTCCAACCAGATTAATAATAAAACAGACTTATTTTTCTGCGTCACCACCGTAAACTACATTTCGATTATTAAACTGTTATCGTCAAGCTCATTGTCCTCTGTATACGATTCCTCATGTTCATGTGATGGAGCAAGAAACAAACCATGAGTAGTAACAACCATGGTACGAGTTTTAACCTTGTCCGCTTTGTTCCTATCCTAAAACGTATTTCCAACTTGAATAAAATTTTAATTCCCATCTTATATATAGCAAATACAAAATCGTGCATTAATTCGGTAAAATATAAACTTGAATTAAGCTATAGATTTAAGAAAAGCAATCTCTGATTCCTGAATGAATCCAACCTTTCAGCTTCGGAGCGAAAGTCCGCTCTCGAGGAACAGGAATAATTTTAAATGATGAAATGGACGACTTCTCTTCCCCGAATATAACAAATGCCTTTGGCGTCCCTCCTTCGCCTGCTAACTTCATCAAGCCTTTGAAGCGTCCTCTTTCGTCCATGACACCAGCCATATTTGTAGATGCCAATGGAAACGTGAAATTAGTCACTGGTGCTGCAGGAGGAACTAAAATCACTACTGCAGTTGCACTCGTAAGTTGATTTAGAATTGGACAGATTGTAGATCTTGAATATTAACTATATAGACTCACTACACCTACAGTATACATAAATTTTATAGAAAGTACAAATTCGAAATCATTTACTAGAGATGAGTATAATGCTGTGTCAACATTCATATAAAATATAACAAAAATTACAAATACATTCCAATTCAAATTTTTTCTCTAGCGTATTTCTATAGGTGGAAATACGATTCAACTCATTCATAGTTCCCACAATGCTGGTTTTACTCTTAGAATACTTAGTAACTAGGTCACTTCCTTAATTATTTGTAGCTACCGTATTTACTAATTCTTTTTTAGAAAATATTCCTGTAATGTTGTTATATTCAATTTCATATAGATTGCAATAAACAATCTAATAATGAATCAACCGATAAAAGAAGCTGTTGATGCCCCGAGAATACATCACCAACTATTCCCAATGGAGATAGATTATGAATATGGTTTTCTAGAGGTAAGTATTATATATGTATATACTTAAAGAAACAAATCACTCAACCCTATTTGTATTCCAATGTCATTAATACAAAATATTATACTTGATATCAGTAAGTTCCTGATTTTCAAAGTGTTTCACAAATTAAAAATAATCTTAATCATAGAAATGCTGTTCAGAATTTCAATCGAGCATTTTATAACTAGTTAGATAAATGAATAGGTTGATGATCTTACAATTAATAGATAAATGGATAATTATATGTTGAATTGTACAAAACTTTTTAGGACTCTTCCTTTTGAGGTGTCTACTTCTATGTTCTTCTTCAAGCTTAAATGATAGATTTTCAAAGTATTACAATAATTAGGAAAGATCATAGTTATATTATATATTGAATAGCACATATAGTTTGAACAGTGATTTTGTATTGAATAATTGATTTCTATAGTACGAAAGGGCTAAAGCAATGGATTGAAATTTCAATGTTACTTGCTACAGATATTTTACCTTGTGCTACGTAATTACTTGTGGTTATGCGAAAACCAATTAGCTATCATTCGTCACAGTATCTGCGTGAATCAATCAACGTCCTTATTAAGATTTCTTAGCAGCATTTCGTATAGGGGTATATCGTGTTTATTGGAACAACGCATTACATGAAAATCTTACCTGTTTTTCTCCATTTCCCCTCAAAATGATCATTACAGTGTTGAATGTTTTCAATTGTAAAGCGTGGGAAAGCTGTATATTAATAAAAGCATACTGTTAAGTGTTTTCATACCGTTTATAAGCGCCTATATCGCACATGAAATGCAAATATTTATCCCCTTTATGGAAAATATGCAATGAATGTGTGATATATAGGTAGTATTTCTGTTTTCTATTATAGATGTTAATGTCAACGCTTGATCGCGTATATGCACATATCTTATATGAGATATTCTACAGAGAGACCTTGAGTTTTTAGCTCTTCACAATTCGATACTTGCTACATAGTTTCATTACATGTGTCATAAAGCTGAGAACATTCTGTTTCTGAGCCACTCAGGGTATGTTTTATTATTCGTTTCTCAACAGTAAAGATTCCCGAACTTATAATACCCTGAATCAGGTCTATACTAGTATCTGTTGCTTGAAGGCTACACAGCGTTAACACTAGTTGCGTTTTGCGGCTACTTTATCTTTACTACATGTTAACAGCATATATCGTCTTTCACAGCGACAGGTAGGTACAGAATAATTCTGCCATGGGTAGGGACCTGGCTACATCACTCTCAAACGACAAGTTTCAACGATAGAAAAATTGGAATCAAACTAAGCTTAACGTGTAAAATGTATATTAAACTATAGTCATAACGTTCCGTAAGGTCTTAGCATGCTCATAAGAAACAACAGGGAAATTGTGTTGATGAAGGTTCTGCATTATAGACAAGAGCTTCATTTAGGGAGAATAATCTGGTAGAGCAATTCCTTCTCTGAGTTTGAAATATACATGCATTTTAATTAACAGCACAGTAATATACTAACGGAAAAAGTGAAACTTTAGTTATTTCAGTGGAATTTTCCTCCTTCCTTCCGGAACAAAATTTGAATTGATGATATGGCTCAGAAGGTAAGATACACACGATTGTACCATGCTCAATTCTATTATTTAGTGAACTACCTTTGTTAGAAATGAATTTCTTTTCATCCTCAATGTTTCGGACAGCTAATTTTCAGATATAGTTTTAAATCAGACATTAATTTTTTAAAAAAAAGTGTTAAAAAAACTTGTAAGCCACTTGAAAATATGGTACAAAGCTTGGTTGTGAGTAATCAAGAGAGTAATTCGTTGTTTTATCAAAAATATTAATACGTATTAATTTCATAACTTGTTCTTTCACTATTTTCAGCAATACGTTGAAGGACTAGAAACAATTGGTCATGTAATGTCCAGAGACGATGACTACGGCACAGCTGCTAATGCAATAGGAATCCAAAATGGAAAAATTTACGCTAATATAGACTTCAGAAGAGAAGCTACAGATGTAGTTGATGGTTTCTAAACTGTGTTGTTTATACAGTAAAGAAATGTAAATATTAGTTGACGTTGCTAATAAAATACATATAATTTTCTAGAGAAATAAATAAAACATGCTATGTTTAGTAACATGTTTCTTTTTATCCATGACTGGGCCGTATACTGATCCTAGGTTGAATAACTGGCTATCTTAATTACATCAATAATTTATTATATTACAACACTTGTAAGTTTCTCCATTGCAGAAAAATGTCCTTCATTGATTTTAATATACCTTTATCATAGATACACACTCCACTTACTTTCCCTTAAGGTTTGGTGTCCAAGCCTGAAATTTGGTGTCTAATAATTCAGAAACCAAAGGTCTCCACGTGACCAAATTTGAAACGCTTAGAGATATTAAAAAGCTTAATAAATTTGTGTAATAAGCTTTTCGTCGTATGCAAGTCAAATCAGTTTAAGCTCTAACTTTGATGGCAAATAACTGGAGAGCTAAAAGTCTATGCACCAGTCGCATTCTAAGCTCATAAATAGGGATCGGATTTTAGGTGAAAAAGTACTAAAATTGGTGGTTGGAATGATAAAAAATGAAGTTTAAGTGGAACAAAAACTATCTTAATTAATAATTATACTATATCATAATTTTAATATTTTTGTACTAAATTCTGTAGGTCTTATGCAGAGTCGTTCTGACGTGTGATTAGTGCCATACTAAAGAGTTCGACTAACATATGTTTCTTGCAGTAGTCAGGCCTTTAGTATGACGCTATTCATACGTCAAAACGACTCTGCATAAGACCTTATAAGTCTAGATAGTTGGCCACTTGATAAACACGAGTATAATTGAACAAGAAAAAATGTGAATTAAAATCATAATTCGATCTTTCATTTGTTGACATTTCAAGGCGTGGAAGAGTGAAATGGAAATAAATTCGACAATGAGTTTAAATGCGGGAAAGTGTCAGATTTTCTTGGTTTGCCAGAAGTGTTTATAATACGAGAAAGAGCGTTCAACGTCTACAAACATCAAAGGGTCAAATTCTGTTTTTATGGCAAATTTCAGGTTCTTTATAATAGTTGGATCTCCAAGCTTTGAAAAGTATAGCTTCTAGCCAAATTACTTTCAAGTCTGGATTTTGCTGATTCCTGCAGACTATTCTTTACAGCTTAAAGTATGTTATATTGTTCCTGCTTGGAAATGTATTGTGCCTCTAATTTAAGAATATGTGTATGAATAACTTACAGGTAAGAAAAATATAAAGTGAAATCTGTGTTGATAGCTTCCACCAGTTTTTCTACACTATAAAGTTTTCTACTACTCCCTATCGCTACATTTGCTGTGGATTATATTTTTCTAACATTGATTCAGGCTTTTTTATTTTACGAAAGACAATAATTTGTGAGTTTATTCAATTTAGTTGGAAGAAAGAACTGAGATCTACATCGGTAAAATAACAAATGAAAATTTAAGATTTGGAGCCTATTTAGTGAGAATTTCTTGAATGGGTGGAAAGGATTTTCTTTGGTGGAATTTGATGGACACAAATTTCAAATTTGGAATCCCAATAGTCTTATGGCAACTTCAAAACATTGTTTCAACGACTGCACATCAAATTCTATGATTTGGTGGAACACCAAAATCCGAGCCCTACTCAAAAGGTCTAACCATGCCAAAATTCTTCAACATCGAATGTGTTCCACTGAATATTCTTTTTGCGAAAATTTGACTATGTCCAAACCTCAATTTTGATGGACAATACTCGAAAAGCAAAGAACTCTATTACTTCACTATATCTTCGATGGTGGTAGACTTCGATGGGCTTAGTATGAGTGTAAATTGTCATGTTGTGAACGTTTCTAGTTTCGGACGGATTGGCCATCAAAGTTGAGGATTAATCTTAGTAAATAAAATATAGTTGTTTTAACCCGAATTTCGATGGAAAATAACTTGGAAGCTCTGTATATCACAATAGTTCATACGCACACTAATCTCGTCAAGCTCTATCACTAAATCAATATCAGACGAATCCCATCAACTGTGTTTTAGCGAATTTTCTTGAATTCACTTACTCCAGACCCGATTTTGATGGCAAATAACTCGTAAACCATAGGTTTCTACACTATAACATTTCATGCTAAGTAGTAAGTTTAATCATGCCGTAAAGGTCTACCATCATTTCAAGTTTGGTCAATATCGAATGAGTTAAGTCGATCATGTTTCTTGTTTTTTCTGAGTTCATACTAAACTTTAAACGCAATAAACCGGGAACCAAAGGCCTGCACACCCTAATATTCCACATGTGTATTAATCTCGTCAACATCTACCTCATATCAAATTATGGCGAATATCAAATGAGTTCAATTGATCGCGTATAATATGTGCTATCGTTGTTTTTGATTTTTAACAAAATAAAATCGAATGAAGGACGAAAAAGTGTTGTTCATGTGAAACTGGTTTTCATGGAACTTTTCACTCTTTGTAAATACTACTGAAAAGACGTTGTCGATTAATGAACGACGACATTCTAGTCGTTAAAATTATTGCTAAAATGATCTATGGTTCAAGAAGATTGAAGAATCGCAGCCGCAGAAACAAATGTTAATCATTGGACTCTATCATGTCCCAGAGCAATCAAGCCAGAATTCCTGTTGTCCACCTCCTAAAGATTCTGCTTTAGATTATGATCATATCTTCTTTACAATTTATCCAAAGATCTTTTGCCTGAATCTTAATTCACACGCGTATTGCGTATGTGAACGACATATCTCTCTATCTTAGGGTTGATATATACTATTCATTCAGACATGTGGTATATTAGACAAAACATTCACAAGAGGAATTGTTAGAATTAACTAATAATCTACTTCTTTTCTTGCTGGACACGAAACATGTGTGAACGAACACATTACGTTATGTATGAAGACTTTTCCACTTAAACACGTGTGAGACTTTTTTTTATATGCTAGACATTTAATTTGTTAATGAAAATCACCATTTACTTCTCGATCTTCACACTGTTTGGTATTTGGTAATTTGAAGTTGTAAATTTCCGCATTATGCAACTTCCGTCCACTTCGCCCGTGCACACCTATTTACTTCAAACATTTTCATCATATTGCTTTCAAAATTTATCAACCTCTACTCCTTTATGCGAGTTAGTTTTCTTCGTAATGACGACAACTTACAACTCTACAGAAGGAAGTGCCATTTTGAAGCATGGAATTAGACTTTGTTATTTATAATATTAACTTTTATGAATAACAAGTTTAGAATATTTGTAAGAAAATATCAACATACAATTTAACAGAACAAGCATACATATAGTAAATCTGCGCTATTCATTTTCCTTTAAGTGTTCTTTCTTTTTTAACTTCTATGACATTTTCAAACTTGAAATCCAACCAGTCTAAAATGAACTTCTGATCTTCAAATGTACAGGTGCACCAGCCATTTTGTTTCACTACTATACTTACATGTTGCACCCACATTCTGAGGGAACACTATATGCACTTCATATTGTAATGATAATTCAATTCAACTTCGAAAATAATAAGTGTGTGTCGCTGTTAAGGGAAATGAAGAAAAAATTTGTGATTCTCAAAGAAATTTGAATAAGAAATTGAATTATTATTATTATTATTATTATTATTATTATTATTATTATTATTATTATTATTATTATTATTATTATTATTATTATTATTATTATTATTACTTTTCTGCATCAGGGATAGTTGAAAAGTGATCAAATTTTTAATTCCTTTTCACATTTTGATATAATTGTAGACATAGTGTTCACATAATGATATATATACTGACCGAAATCAAAGGAAGCTTATATTATTAAGGGAGTTTCAGAAGGTATTATTTAACAATATTTGACAACATTCACATATATATTTACTTATTGAACAGAAATTTGTTCCCGCAATGTTACGTGTCTTATTTCATTCATTCGCTGTGAATGTCGTTCTTGTCTCGAATCATAACTCAACAATAATCCGCTACCATTGTGGGCACCAATTTCCTTTTATACCATTTTTCAAGGGTCCTTATGTATTTATGAAGTCTTTTTCCGTTATCATGTGACACATCGTTGTAATTTTCTGGAAAGAAGTCCAGATGTGAATCCATGACATGCACTTTCAAGAATATGTTGTATCTTAAACCCTTATAAGTTTTGATGATTTAATCCAGAAATTCCTTGTATTTGGACTCCCTTATATTTCCGAGAAAGTTTTGTGTTAGTTTTTTGAAACATACTCATGCTCGTTTTTCTTTCTCTGTCAGATACGCTTCAAACTTTCGACTATGTTGAGATTGTCAACTCTAGGGACTAGTAAATACACTATCATTAATTTTAGTTACCATTTGATAGACAAAGGAATTTATCAGGAAGATATGTAAACTTCCTATCGGTTATATCTATAGCCTTAACAAATTGCTTAATTAGCCCAGTTTGGTGTGAAAGGGAGAAAAATGTATCTTCACGAGCAACCAGATTTTCTCGCTACAAATATTTACCTACTTACTCTACTTACAAAAATGCTGAATATAAGCACAGAAAAAGAGAATTTACAGAAATACTAGGGGTAGAAATTTACAGTCAATTTGTAGTTGTACAGTCAATTTATTGTACAGTCAAAGAATCCAACTGTGAATCAAGTTAGAGAAAGACGCTGTGCCACTGTGACTAACAGAGTCAATATCTGAACAATAAAGTCGATATCTGAGTGTCAGAAATTTGAAAGTAATGTTGTCAACTATTTCATATGTTCACGATACTTGCTGCAAATAATGATCACTCGTATTATCTATATATATTTAGATATGTATTAACAAGATCAGGTATGCAAATGTTACGATTATTACAGCTAGAACCGAAGAAGTACTACAGAAGATGATTCACAAAGTAATTGACACTGGGAAACTACTATATATGGAATGGAAATGAACATCGAAAAATCGAAAGTCATGAGAATATCCCGTGGAAATGCGCCCTTACAAGTCAGAGGAGAACAAAGAGTACTTGAAGAGGTTGACCATTTCAAATATCTGGGAAGTATTTTGACGAAAGATACGTATTGCACCACAGAAATCATGTCGAGAATTGCCATAGCTAAAGAAGCGTTCAACAAGAAAAGGTCACGCTTAAAAAGCAACCTTAATATTGGACCAAGGAAGAAATTGGTCAAGTGCTATATATGGAGCATTGGACTTTATGGTTCACAAACTTGGACATTACGGAAGTTAGAGAAGAAATATTTAGGGAGCTTCGAAATGTGGTGTTGGAGGAAAATAGAGAAGATAAAATGGACAGAAAGAGTAACAAACGAATACGTTTTATAACGAATAGGAGAGAAGAGGACGCTTCTGGCCAGCATTCTTCGTAGAAAGGACAATTGGATTGGACACATCTTGTGAAGAAATTGTCTTCTTCATCCCGCCATAGAAGGAAATATGGAAGGAAAACAAGGAAAAGCGAGGGGAAGAACACAACTGATCGATGACTTGAAAACTAGAAGAAAGTATTTGGAGTTAAAAGAGGAAGCTGAAAATTGAGAAACATGGAAGAAACATTTCCAGGCCCAAACTGAAGATCAAGAAGAAGAAGGAAAAAAAACTCATTAGTCCCAGGACCTGCCAACAGACAAAATACTTAATAATAACTAGCTGAACTTGCGCTCTCTACATGGTGCATCATTCACATATAAGCATGAATCTCCTCATTAATCAGAACATCTGTACATGTTCCTTTACAGACACAAGTGAAAGACGTCTTGATAAAAATCGGCAAGAGTTACTATAAAGGGGATTTTTTTTCGATTTTTTTTCAATATCTTGCACCGTTTGCAAGATTTGAGCCTACTTCCTGTTGGAGTTTCTAATTCATGTATGATCAGTGTTTTGTTTCTTCTTGCATGCAGTATGTAATAAAGCAAATACATTATATGCACAATTAATTGTAGTGTCAGTGATATATGGTGTTCATTGAACAAAACACTCCAAACAATAAAGATTGTTCTTAGACTGGAGAAATGGTTATCCTTCGTTTTTCATTATGATTTGATCATGAAACAAATGCCTGAGAGATATGCAACTCCTGTATACAACTATATGGTGTTGGAATGTATAACTCATAGGATATGATGTTTTACTTTTGTAAAATTTCAACACTTCCAGTGTAGCCCTAAAAAATGTAATAAAGAAATAACGGGCTGTTTTTTTAAATATTCAATTAGAACTGGGAAATCTACACAAAATTTGAAATTGACCAGTGAAAACGGCACGTTTCTAGTGCGTGTGGTTTTGGAGATTTCACTGTCGAAAGGATTGCAGACAAACATATACATTTTTCTTTGGAAACAAACATATAAACCTAGCAGTTTAATATATAAACTAGCTGAACCTGCGCTCTCTACACAGCGCATCATTCGCATATAAGCATAAATGTCCTTCTCATTCTTCACAACATCTGTACATGTCCCTTGTAATGTGTTGCAATGTGTCTTCAACTTAAACAATATAACGTTAAGGCTTAAGAGCTAAATGTTAATTTCACACTAATAGTTATTTTGTTCAGTCGATTGAAGTCAAGATGGAAAAAAAAGTAGGAGGTATAAAATTATAACTCCTAACCAGTGGTGCCCACCCCCCCTCATGTCCATGACGCACCCCCTCAATTGTCTATCCGTAGGTGTTCTTCCATGAAAAAAAATCTTTTCGATTAATTTTTACACACCCTCAAGCATATTTATATAGATTTTTAACCCCCCCAAATATTTCAATGACGCAGTTTGCGTCATAGCCCCCCCTTGTGGGCACCACTGCTCCTAACCATGAAGTTTATATTTGCTGATTTGATTTCTCATTTCGTTGTATCTATTAATTTTCACCAGGATATGGATTTGTGTTCCTGAAATACCAGGTGTCTTAGTTGAAATTTGCCGGTTTTTTTTCGAGAAAGAAAACACTTAGTATTCAGGGAATCTCACAATTTCTTTATTCAAAATAATGACCATTGGATTCTTTTAGGCAAATCATGGATACCATTCCAAAAAAACTTTTTCTCTTTCGAGCCAAACCATTCAACGAGCCAATTTTTGAAGTCTTCAAAATTAGCGAAGCGCTACTCTGCAAGTGAGTGTCCCATTGAGGCGAAAGGGTGATAGTCCGACGAGGGAGGTCTGGAGAGTACGGCGGGTGCGGTAATATTTCCCAATTAAGTGTTTTTAATGTTCCTGCACCAGTTTAGCGGTATGAGACGGTGCGTTGTCATGTTGCATGATAACCTTGCCATGTCTTCGGGCCCATTCCGGCCGTTTTTCGATCAACGCATGATTCAAATTAATAATTTGTTGTCTGTAGCGATCCGTATTCACCGTTTCACCAGGTCTTAATAACTCGTAGTACACCACACCACACTGGTCCCACCATTGTCTTACGGCCAAAGCGATTCGGGTTCTCAAAATAAATCCATTTTTTGTCCCCCGTGACAATTCGATGCAAAAATGATTTTCTTTCGAACCGTTGAAGCAGGATTTCACACACGGTTTTTCGCTTTTCCATTTGTCTATCCGTCAGTTGGTGTGGCACCTATTTTCCATACTTTTGGATTTTTCCCATGGCTTTTAAACGTTGGGAAATTGCTCCTCGAGTCACATTTAGTGTTTGTGCTAATGTTGCTTGCGATTGGGTTGGGTCTTCATCTAATAACGCCTGCAATTCCTCGTCTATGAACTTTTTCGCTGCACCGGGATGTTCCTTGTCTGTCATACCGAAATCTCCACTTTTAAATTGACGAAACCATGCCTCGCATGTTCTAATCACTGGAGCATGTTCACCGTAGGTTTCTACCAGCAACCGATGAGCTTCAGCTGTTTTTTTCTTTTGATGAAATAAGAACAGCAATGCATGCCGCAAATGCGATTTAACATTACTTGGAACAAAACTCGCCATATTCACTGAGGTAAACAACTCTCACGCTATTCTGTTGGCCGAATGTGACTTGTGTATTTTTGAAGGTTAATGTTTACAGAAACAAATGACGTACATGCCGCATCATAGAAATGTATGCATATTGCTAGAGACATCTAACGGTAAAACCGGCAAACTTGAACTAACATACCTGGTATGCATTTAGTTTTCACTTTAACAGTACTAAGAAATGCATTTTTAATTTAAGTGCTTTTTTATGTTAGTGTGTGTGTGTAACATTTATTGAATGCAACTTATATTAATTTATCTTTATTATTTAAAATAGAAGTTATTACACATCAGTAAATCATGGTTAAATGTCAATTCATTACAGTTAAGAGTTAGATTTTCATAAATATTATTTGTTAAGAGCGATATAAAGAACTGATAGAAAGAAAAGTAAACACTTGTATTGATTTACTTATACGTTGCTCATTTTTTAAGTGCTTAGTAGTTTTAGTGCAACAGAACTGCAAGTAGCTAGTCTGTTATTGGTAGGATTATGTTCATCACTGTTAGAAGGATGGGTGTCACTGTTAGGAATGCGCATTAGTGTTAGGGGGAAAACAATATGAGTGAGTCTTGATGCAAAAATACGCATAATTTCAGAATATGTGAGTTTATATAAGTACAATTGTAACAATTTTGTTGTTATTTTTGCGTTGGTTCACTTGTCTCTGATGTATCTTAATGTATCATTGAAGAATGTTATAAAATAGAGGATTTGCCTATATGTATCTTCATCCTATTAACTCAATGAAGACACACACACACACACACACACACACAAACAGTCGAGCATCTGTCAGAGCACAGAGTCTGATTGGCGAAACTTTGATGTATGGCTTCACGATTTTGTTGTATAGGCAGATCCTCTATTTTATAACATCCTTTGTATTATTGGTAGAGATGTTGGACATTTATTGGAATGCTGGAGGTAGATAGAGTTACGCATATTGTTGTGTGCTCAGCGATTTTCTTTTCATACTAGTGAAAAAATGTAAAGAATTTGCATTAAATTTTTCTTCAAGAATGGAATAAAGGGCAGCGTCGTACTGAAAGTGTTGAATATGGCTTTTGGTGAACCTTCTATGAATAAAACAAGCATTTATGGGCGGTACAAATATTTTCAAGAGGGCCGTAAAGATGTTGAAGATGATGACTACCTTCGACGGTCCAGCACTTCGATCGCTGAATTGCTGTCAGAGAGGTTGTTGCTCATGTATGCGTATCATTTGTCTCATGGCAACTATGTTTTGAAAATGTAACATGTGGCAGCAAAATTTGTTCCGAAAATGTCAAATTTCCATCATTCACAGTTCATTACTTGTCGTAAATTTTAGGCGAGAAACCAACATTATTATTAAGTCTCAGCTTCTGTATTCCCCGGACTTCTTCCTATTCCTGGAAATAAGAAATAAAAAAAAACATTGAAGCACGATGTTTTTGCAAGCACGGATGAGGTAGACAAAATCGCTGATGACGCGATACCCAAAATTGCGTTATAAAAGTGCTTTGAAGATTGGAAAAACCTCAGGCACAAGTATATTAAATCTGTAGGGGCTATTTTGAAAGAAACAAAATTTGAATTGATGAATACCATGTTTATTCGCGTAATAGTCGCACCTCAGATTTGAAGTAAAACATTCGCCAAAAATTTTCCCCGCATAAAAGTCTCAGTCTACGTGACTTCTGTCTTTGTGAACGAGACTTTGTTCGAAATTGCTTGCGCGAGTCCGAGCTAAAGAACTTTTTGTGTTTACTGACACATATTATTGTGACCTATTTGTCAACCATTGTCAGAGATGCTTCCACTTCTACTTCCACTCTCCATTCTGCGCACCCCTCCAAGTATGACTTATTTCAGTATGGCACCAGTTTACAACCACCTCGTCTGCTCTGGCATTTCATCATATTTCCTCGAGCTTTTCAAATATCCATCTGGTTGTGATTGTAAAAATCACTTCCTAGTTGGCAGACAGTCTTTTGTGCCAAAGCGACACAAACCACCTTCGTTGCCATGCGACTTTCATTTTTTTATTTTTTATGTTGACACAATGCTGTATGTATCAAATTTCGAAATTGTTTTCATCGTAGTCACAATTGAATCGCAGATTTCCTCGCATAATAGTCGCAGCTGGATTTTCTCTCTAAAAATTAGTACAAAAGTGCGACTATTACGCAAGTTAACACGGTATATAGATTTTGTTTAGAAGAACAACAATTCGGGATATTTTTGATTAATTTCGTACATACAACACTCTACTTAATTGTATTTCTATATATTATACATATAAAACATAAATTCTACACTATTGTTAACATTTAACGGAAAAAAGTATCCAAAGATCAGACATATACCAATCAACAGAACTCTATGAATAGAACAAAATGATATGCATAAATGTCAAAGCTGATGCGTAGTTTTCGAGAAAATTTACAAAAATAAATTATTTTGTAAACGTAGAAATTGATGCTGAAAGAAACTACGCCACTTATTATGTTGAAAGTGATAGTGACGTGTAGCATCATCAAGTTCTTCATTATGACGCTTCCAAGATGACCGTATGTACTATGACTAATGAGATATAGTCAAAATTTATGATTAGCACTTAAACTTCATTTTCTATTTAACAAAAATACAGAGTGCTTCAAACTGAATATCGAGGTTTTAAGGTTTTATAGTATTTATTACAATTAACTTACAATGATAAATAATAGGCTATATCAAACGAAAAAGCAATTCAAACAGTTTAGCACGCACGCATGCACATGCACTGTTTTCTCTGTCTGCCGTTAGAAAGCGTTAGTAGCAAAGATGGCGAATAGTGAGCAGACAGCTTTATATGTTTTACGTTGCAAAGACTAAATCTGTAGTTACAGTGCAACTGTCTGTGTGGAGAATTTTATGGAGACACTTACAACTACTAGTAGAAGAAACAAACGAGAAAAAATGGCCTAACCCGGAAATAATTGCAACACAAATGGTTTTTTCGTCTATCACTTCCAAATAGCGTTGCTAATAATATATTCAAAATCCGCTTTCGTAATGCTTGGGGAAAGTCCGCCATCTTGGATTCAACATGGCGGCCACACCGAGACATCGACTCACACTTAAATGACAATATCTACTCACAGATTTAAGCTGAAAACTTCGTTCATGTGCCATTTTCAAGATAATAGCATACCTTAAGGGATGCAAGTTTGCATGCCTCTATGTACCACCGCCATATTGAAAAATGGCGGCGATTATTAAAAATATAGTTTCTTTTTCAATTGGCAATAATGTTTTATTGGAAGATAACTCAGAAACTAACAGAGATATACAGAAATTTCTTGAAATAAACGTAAAAGCTCATGATCTTAGCTTTCCAACGAGGGTACTTATGTTCGTTTATCTTACAAAGTAACGGAGCTAGTCGAATTTATGTGGCACTGGGTGTGCGATTTTCGATAATATGACTTTTTTTCTCAGGTTCCTGGTAGAAGCTAAGTAGACGCAGTTTACGGATTGACCAGTAAATAATTGCAACACAAATAATTTTTGAACCAGGATGTGTAACAAGGTGTATTTAGCTACATATTAAAAATCTTCTACTCACCTCCTTGGGGAAAGTCCTCCGAAATTTCGAAAAATATGACTTCTGAGATTTCGTTCAGATGTCGCTACAGATCGCGATAATCCATCATTGAAATGAAAGAAAATGTGAAAAATTGCTCAAAATTACGATATTTCTTCAGTCCTTGTTATGGTTAACGCTACATGTCTATTTGAAAGGCAAGAATTAAAACAGTGTAGCAACCTCTTCACTGAAAAAAATGTCCTCGTCTTTACAAAGTTTACACCGTTTTCCACATTATCACAAGTTTTTTCCGGGCAATTGTCACTAATTTATATTAGTAATAGATCATGTTTCTGGCATGAATACATGTCTCTATTGTTTTCATGTATGTGTATATATAATGGATAACAATTAAAACAGTGTAGCTATCTAATCATTAAAATGAATGATCATCTTCATAAAATTCTAGAATTTCTTTACACATTGCACAAGTTTCTCTCACATAATGCCCACATTCAATGTACAAACTATATCTACTTTGCACCGCATACGTGTATGTTCATACCTTATATGCATATTCAATACATAAAAACTACATTAATAACTAAAACTAATAATTTTCATTTTCAAAAACTTCAGTTTTGTCTCACATTATCAAAATATTTAACCAGAAACTGGTCACAAATTGATGTACAAAACTGTCCATACTCCTTGCATCAACACACCATACTGACATAGTTTTCTGCGGATATGTATATTTAGTAAATGGCAAATAAGCAGCACACCAACCTAATTACTAAAACAAGTCGTCTTCATTGTCAAAATGTTGATTCCCTTTCTACATTATCACAAGTTTGTCCCAGACACTGTCCACAAAATGATGTACAAAACAGACCATGCTTCTTGCAAGAACACTTCATGCGTATACAATTTCCATGACAATTACAATGAATGATTTCCAATATATTATCAGGAGCAGGTTTCCTGTCCATCATCACTGGAAAATACATTCCCTTATGTAGTCGCCATCCCCAATCTTCTGGTCGCATTTGAGAGGATAGACTCTTCCATTCCATGATTTGGTAGTAAACACGCAGATAATGATATTTAAGTGCATCAGGAGTAGGGGGAAGGTTTTCTGGTCGTACAAAATCTGTTGCTGTACTGATTTTGCTAGAAAACATTCTTATTCTTAAAGCAACAAGAGATTCATCTTCCTTGCATTTATACAGCCTTGCTGTTGCCTGTTCTCCAGCACGAATAATTTCTTCTTTAAAGGCATTTTTAGAATTAAAAATACAGATGGATTTCTGAAAGGCCTCATCGGAATTAGCTAGTTGTAATGCCACTTGTTTTCCTTTTCCAAAAAATCGTGATGTTGTATCACAACCAAGAAATACATGGATACATAGAAGACTGTTACAGAGTTCGCCAAGGTCTGTTTTCGTAGATTTAATGTCCCAAATCCTAGTTTCTGTTTTATAAAACAAAGCATTCGTGTTTGACGGTGATAGACTTAGGAGAAGAATGAGCAGATCAGTATCATTTCCAACAACACAAGTATCTTGGTTTCGTGACTCTTGAATAGCTGTGTTGACTATCAGTGTGTCAGCATCCCTGTCTGAATACAAAACTTGAAATCCAACAGCAGAAAGCTGCAAACCCAATTTTCGAATTAGTCTCTCCCTTTTCATAGAAAGTTTCATTTCTGGAGAAAGGAGCACTTCAGGAGCGCTCAAACCTCTAGTTCTCCTTAGGTGTGTGCAATCTTTTATCGATGGACCCCTAATGTAACCATCGAAAACAACTGAAGCGTCACTGAAGTGTGTCTTCATGTAAGAAACGTAGGACTCAAATACTGTTTTGAATGTATGATTCACTGGCCAATTGATCTGGTGGAGCAACCATCCACCGTCAATCACATATTTACAAGACGTTGGTGTATTTGAAGGTGAACTTGTCATTTTCCATAAAGCATTAGCCAGTGTTGATTTATTTGCTGGTCGTAGATTCTCATAATCTTCAAATAAAGTTCTTGGAACAGAACAAAGCTCATAGGAGAAAACGTCTTCTAGATTCATGTTTCCTATCATAGCAACAATTGCTAATCTTTGGAAAAGCTTGTTATGTTCCATACTGATTGATCCGGTAATCGTATGTATGGAATTTTTGTCTGCCATTGTAATGGCTTTATCCTTCTTCGAAAATATCAATGAGTGTGACGAATTTTCCTTCATTTTCAGTAAAATATTTTGTCCAACACATTTTGCTTTATCAACATTGACACGATCTTGGGCAGTTAAACCGTTCGTAATATTAATAAGTTCCTCTTCAGTTCGGAACGGCTGACATAATGTTAAGAAATCAAGTATTTTTTTTTTTTAGTATCAGCTGCATCCCTACTCATCCTCTTCAATGAAATATCTCTATGCTGGTTGGTGTGCTTCTTATTTGCCATTTACTAAATATACATATCCGCAGAAAACTATGTCAGTATGGTGTGTTGATGCAAGGAGTATGGACAGTTTTGTACATCAATTTGTGACCAGTTTCTGGTTAAATATTTTGATAATGTGAGACAAAACTGAAGTTTTTGAAAATGAAAATTATTAGTTTTAGTTATTAATGTAGTTTTTATGTATTGAATATGCATATAAGGTATGAACATACACGTATGCGGTGCAAAGTAGATATAGTTTGTACATTGAATGTGGGCATTATGTGAGAGAAACTTGTGCAATGTGTAAAGAAATTCTAGAATTTTATGAAGATGATCATTCATTTTAATGATTAGATAGCTACACTGTTTCAATTGTTATCCATTATATATACACATACATGAAAACAATAGAGACATGTATTCATGCCAGAAACATGATCTATTACTAATATAAATTAGTGACAATTGCCTGGAAAAAACTTGTGATAATGTGGAAAACGGTGTAAACTTTGTAAAGACGAGGACATTTTTTTCAGTGAAGAGGTTGCTACACTGTTTTAATTCTTGCCTTTCAAATAGACATGTAGCGTTAACCATAACAAGGACTGAAGAAATATCGTAATTTTGAGCAATTTTTCACATTTTCTTTCATTTCAATGATGGATTATCGCGATCTGTAGCGACATCTGAACGAAATCTCAGAAGTCATATTTTTCGAAATTTCGGAGGACTTTCCCCAAGGAGGTGAGTAGAAGATTTTTAATATGTAGCTAAATACACCTTGTTACACATCCTGGTTCAAAAATTATTTGTGTTGCAATTATTTACTGGTCAATCCGTATACTGCGTCTACTTAGCTTCTACCAGGAACCTGAGAAAAAAAGTCATATTATCGAAAATCGCACACCCAGTGCCACATAAATTCGACTAGCTCCGTTACTTTGTAAGATAAACGAACATAAGTACCCTCGTTGGAAAGCTAAGATCATGAGCTTTTACGTTTATTTCAAGAAATTTCTGTATATCTCTGTTAGTTTCTGAGTTATCTTCCAATAAAACATTATTGCCAATTGAAAAAGAAACTATATTTTTAATAATCGCCGCCATTTTTCAATATGGCGGTGGTACATAGAGGCATGCAAACTTGCACCCCTTAAGGTATGCTATTATCTTGAAAATGGCGCATGAACGAAGTTTTCAGCTTAAATCTGTGAGTAGATATTGTCATTTAAGTGTGAGTCGATGTCTCGGTGTGGCCGCCATGTTGAATCCAAGATGGCGGACTTTCCCCAAGCATTACGAAAGCGGATTTTGAATATATTATTAGCAACGCTATTTGGAAGTGATAGACGAAAAAACCATTTGTGTTGCAATTATTTCCGGGTCAAACCGTATATTGCCTCTACTATACGTTCTTATCGTTTGCAAGTTGTTACAAGCCTACAGACTACGGTTTACGTGCCAATTTCGCAAATGAAATATTGTTGCGTGACGATGAAGATTTTCTGAATAGTGTCGTCTTCAGTGATGAATCGACATTTCACCTAAGTGGCGATGTAAACACTCATAATGTTTGCATCTGAGGGTCAGCAAATCCCCAAGAGATGGTACAGTTGCATCAACTCTCCTAAATTGAATGTGTTTTGTGCCATATCCTGGTAGTAAGTTTATGGGCTTATCTCGCGTATTGACACGATGTGTGCCGTGTGACGAATGTGCTCACATTGAACACTTGAGGTGAAATCTGTTTGTGTTGTTCTTCCATTAGATGTATTACTTATAATTGTCTTTAAATGTAACTACAAAGCCTTAAAACTAAAATATTCATTTTGAAAGACCCTGTATTGTTGAAAGATAAACTACATACCAATCGACATATCACATTGAAATGAACAAACTGACATGGCTTGAAGGTGAATTCTCATGTGTAGTTTTCAAGAAAATCGACAAAAACTAACTTTGTAATAGTCCGGTTTAATAATACTATGAATGTCTCTCTCAATTCCACAGTTAGAATAAAATGAACATGGACAATACTACGGTGTTGTAACTATAGGCTGCACACACACACTCACACTGACTACTACTCTACACAGTTTCAACAAGTATCTACTCGACTTGCTTCTTTTTCTTCTGCTGTTGACAAGTTATATTGAACTGCCATCTTTTAACAAAAACTAAACAATTTAAATAAGTTAGGATTAAACACCATCCATCAATTGTATCCTCCTTCGACTCCTCCCACTCTTTCCTGCTGCCATATCCTCTAGCACGTCCCTTATAATATAGTTCCTTCTTAGCCAATTGACAGGGTGAACGTTTGTCCATTAATAAGACAAATGACGATCGATTAGTCTCGTTCAATTGAACAAAGTAATACGAATGAGGTGAATCTAACTGTGTAGCTTTTAAGAAACTCAAGAAAAACAAACTTTTTTTTTTTTTTTTTTGTAAACTGTAAAATTGATACTCTACAATAATCGCACCACCTACACTGAGAAAAATCCATTATTCAGATAGTGGTATGTTGTACAAATATATGGCATCCTTGTGTTTAGTACGAAAATCTGTACGGGGCATACGTTGTCTATATGCTACATATGTACTGCCTTTTCAGTACAGTAGCAGAACCCTTCATTTAGGTGACACCCGGGAAAAATTGGTACGGAAAAGATATATGCCTTGTTTGAAAGATTTATGGTTGTACTTCAACATAACCAAAATCCACCAAAATCCCACTCAGGAATATCAAGATATGACGTCATCAATAGGGCCGCTAGTGAATTTTGCCTCAGTACATTGAAATGTGCATAAAAGCTCTACCGTTCATTAGAAAAGTTAAATTTTCGGTTCACTTCTTAGAGAATGCATCAGAAAAAAAATTATGTGAAAAATACCATGTGTATATTGCGGCCATTTTTAAATATGAATAAAAGCATATTATGATATTCATTTTTATAATATGAATAAATATGAATAAAAGAAATTGACTTTCACAGTGTTTAATGGTAAAAACTCTCTCTCTCTCTCTCTCTCTCTCTCTCTCTCTCTCTCTCTCTCTCTATATATATATATATATATATATATATATATATATATATATATATATATATATATATATATATATATATATATATATATATATATGTGTGTGTGTGTGTGTGTGTGTGTGTGTGTCTGAGTGTGTGTGTGTGTGTGCAATGTTAATATCAGGAGTTGAGTATATCATGAACGTTCAAACGAGCTCAGTACCAGTACAGCATGCGTTAAGATGGCAGAGATGTAACCTGTTTTATGGTGCAAGGTGTATTTTCTCGTTTGACGTATTAAGCCAATATGACTGCAGTAAATTACTTATAGTGAAACGCCATCTCCAGAAGTACAAAGAATTTCTTGCAGAATATTTCCGGACATCACGATTGTGGTTGCAGTATCTCGAGTATGTGGAAACTGAAATTATTTGTTCATGCTGAGCGTATTGGTGATTGACACTGGTACTTGTTTGTTGTCAGTCATATGCTCAATCTCTTTGCAGCAATTGGACACATACAATACGCAAAATGTACAAATTTCCGAATCTTATCCTTGGTTATATGAATAGTTCATATCAAATGCCTGTACAATCCGTCGATCGAGTTGTCAATAGACTGGTTTATAGCCAGGCCTTGTCATTGAACAAACGCTAATTAAGAGGCGGTCTGAGTCAAGGAAGGGTATTCTCTTACAATGTAAGATTGCTTTGGGTCTACACAGTGAATATGTGTTTCGCTGTCCATGAAGCTATGACTTCGCTAACTGTAAATCGTCACATTTCCGGAGAACAACACATTGAAATGAGGACGACTAGAAGGAACCGTGATGCAGCAGATCTAAATCAGGTAACTGACAAGTAAGGGACCATATGGTTGTCGCGCAAATCAGATGCAGACATACGCCATCTGATTGAGCATGAAAAGATATGGAGAACACAGAAATTTAAGGTGCTAAGGGCCATAGGGAGAGGAGCGAGGAAAGAGGAAACATTGAATGTCGGCAAAATTGAAGAAAATCAGGAATGACGGGAAAAGTTAATTTCTTGCAAACAGGGAAAGAAAGTCAACCAAAAGAACGAAACCAAACATAACAAGGGCATCAAGGACGAAGAAAGATCATAATCAGGGTTGCCATCCGAACCGCAGTGTTGTCAGTGCTGCATAACATTGATATGGAAGGTATAGCACAGTATAGCAATTCATGCACAAGGAAAAATATTAGTAACATAAAGGACAATCGAAAAGACTCTGTACACGTGCGTAAAAAGGTTTAGCGATAGTCGTGAGTGAATAATGTACTTGAAGGAGGAAAGATATAGACATGAAAGTGAAGGGGGTGCACATGATAACACAGAAACGAAAGTGTTTGGGAGCATCGTTCCATGATGAGGATGATGATCGGTGTTCTGCACAGATTTTGTTAACGAGATCAAGTCTTTCATTGTAGAGCACGAGTTGATTCCAGAGCAGGTCCTCAATACAGATCAATCGAGATTTGCTAAAGAGTTGCATTCAGGCAGAACCCTTGCCATTAAAGGAAGCAACCCAATCTTTGGTGCCGTAGGTTCAGTTACCGCAACGACGCATTCCTATATGATTCTGCCAGTGATTGGGATGGACAGTACATTGCTACCACCCATGTATGTTCTTGTTTCGGAACCCAGTGGTAACTTTCCAGCGCGCATGGTCGCTGAATTCCCCAATGTGAAAGCATATGCAAGCAGATCAGCGAATATGACCAAACGGGATTTGCAAATCTTCCTGGAGGAAGTTTTGTGGCCCTATCTTCAGGGTAAGGATCGTGTTTTGCTTTTGGTTGACTCCTGGACTCCAAACAAGGATGACATTCTTTACAACATGACAGTTTCTGATGGTGTTCAGTTCTACTAAAAGCTGATTCCTCCGAAATGTACAGGCCTTATACAACCTGCTGATGTGTTCTTCTCTCGTCCATTCAAAAACATGGTCAAGTTCATCACAGATACGTTAGTGTTCTCCAGTATTAATGTGTGGCAACGTGAGAACTTTCTTCGCCTTCAGTCATTTGTTCATCACCAGTTTTCCTCTACGCGATTCCAAAAGATGATACGCTGTGCGTTTTTCAAATGTGGCTACTCCAATGAACATCCTGGACAGTTTGAACCACCTTCCGCATATTGCTTTGAGAAAGGACTCACAGAGGAACGCTGCAGAGCCGCGTGTGACCAGCTTGCTTTCATCCTTTGTGCTCATTGCGAGAAATGTTTGTGTGTTGACCACGCATTCATTCGTGATCTTCATGTCAACTGCAATTAAACTACAAATGGTGCGTACTGTTCTCTATTTTCCTCCATTTGTATTCACGCGGGTGTAATATTCACTCACGACTACGCGACTACGTTAAACCTTTTTACGCATGTGTACAGAGTCTTTTCAATTGTCTTTTGTGTTACTAATATTTTTCCTTGTGCATAAATTGCTATACTGTGCTATATCTTCCATATCAATGTTATGCAGCGCTGACAACACTGCGGTTCGGATGGCAACCCTGATTATGATCTTTCTTCGTCCTTGATGCCCTTGTTATGTTTAGTTTCTTTCTTTTGGTTGACTTTCTTTCCCTGTTTGTACGAAATTAACTTTTCCCGTCATTCCTGATTTTCTTCAATTTTGCCGACATTCAATGTTTAGTCTTTCCTCGATCCGCTCCCTATGGCCCTTAGCACCTTAAATTTCTGTGTTCTCCACATCTTTTCATGCTCAATCAGATGGCGTATGTCCGCATCTGATTTGCGCGACAACCATATGGTCCCTTACTTGTGAGTGGTTTAAGTTCACAACTCATTTTACGTCAGTGACGATTCACTTCGAAATTTGACATCAACTACTCATGCTATTTTGAAAAATGCGATTAATTGCGATGACGCTGAAGATGTTGGCACAAGAATACAGAAGGTGTTGGACAACAAGAAAGTGTGCAAAGCATCAATTCGAAAAGCAGACCAAGGTCAAACGCTAATAATTTCGCAGAAAGGAATCAATGTTGTCCACACAGTGCTTCACAAGAAAATGGTGAACTGCTGGAGGACTCAAATGAAGTTTGGCAGAACTTTGTCTCCCTTTTGCTTTTTGTGCTACATGTTACATTAAGTTATCAGAGGTTTTCTTTTATTAATCGATATTTCTTCTTCAGCATTCATAGATAAATAAATTTTAAAGAAAAAGAAGAAATGAACATTGTTCGGGCCGATCGCCCTTCCTTGAAGATCTGGTCCTCAAATAGTATTTTTTCCCTCCTGCAGAGGGCTCCGGGGTTCACTTTTGTCAACCCTCGGAATTTCTTTCTTTTGGGCGGACAAGTGTGTTTTTAAAAAGAGCCGTTAGACCAGTTGCTTTTGTGTGTGCGCGTCCCTATGATGTGAGCTTGTGGTCGTCGTCGTGCCTACAGTGTTTTAGTGGACAATACAGCTTCCATAGTTTGAATTTAATGTAATTTAATGTTAATTAATTGTTTGATCCAGTTGTTAAGGAAATATATATATTCAGTTATAGAACCCTCTAATTTTAATATATGTGCATAGCAAAATACCTTTGCTTGGTTCGTACATATTTAATGGTCCTCCGGTCGTGGATCAGTGTAGGACACAGTCATTACAGACAGAGTGTGAGTGATTTCAATTAAAACATTTTGTGTCGTGCAAACAAATAACTATGGAAGCTCTAGCAATCAAAAAACGGACTCTGAAAGCGAAAATTACGCGGGAGGAGAAAGCGATCGCTGCTTTATCGGCAACAGAAACCAGCTTCATAGCGGTTCACCAGGGAAGGGTCAGTGACCTTCAACAGGATTGTTCGAAGCTTCTGGATGAGATTGCAACCATTTCAAATGATGAGCAGTTTCAAAAAGAAGAAGAAGAGCTAGCGGAAATGGACAATCGATTACTGAAGATGTGTGTGGTGCTAAGGGATTTACAAGTTGTGGAAAACAGTTCGGTTTCTTCTTCAGAAACAAAGCAAAGTAGTGAGGTGAAATTGCCAAAAATACAGTTACCCACATTTACAGGTAATTTGTTCGAGTGGCTTTCCTTCCACGATTTGTTCGTAGCCTCAGTACACAGCAACGATAAATTATCTGGTGCTCAAAAACTGCAATATCTAAAAACATCCCTGAAGGGGGAGCCAGCCCAACTCCTTCAGGCGATGCAAATTACGAACAGTAATTACAAAGAAGCATGGGACATTCTGAACGCGCGGTATCACAATAAACGTGAAATTGTGAACTCAATTCTCAAACGCTTAATTACGCAACCACCCATCCAACAAGAATCGGCAACGGCGTTGCGTAAATTAATTGGCACAACGATGGAGTGTACTCGATCGCTGAAAGTGCTTGAGCAACCAGTGGAGCATTGGGACGCGGTTTTAGTTTATCACACCGCGGATAAACTAGACAGTGAGACTCGAAGACAGTGGGAACTTTCGTTAAATTCCAGTGAACAGCCATCTTTCGACAAGCTGGCGGCATTTCTGGACAACAGAGCCCGCGCTCTGGCTGTTTCGACCAATGGGAAGACTCGACACTCCGCAAGCAGTGATACAGTGAAAAACCGAGAAAAGAGGCTTGCATCTTCTCACGTGACAACTGCACAACGGACTCAAAGTTTGTGTGAACTATGTAATTCAAACCATCCGCTATACAGGTGTTCCGAGTTCGTCAATCGTTCAGTGGCGGAGCGTATCGCGCTCGTGAAAGAAAAGAACTTGTGTTTCAATTGTATGCGCAAATCTTGTCGGAAGGACAGTTGTTCATCCGGAAATTGCCGCAAGTGTGACAAAAAGCACAATACAATGTTACATTTCGAACGAGATGATGCGTTACCAGAGCATGATTCTAGTGTCACGTCACATTTTGCTTCCGAAGCAAGTGTGCCGCATGTTCTGTTGTGTACAGCGATTGTAAAAATAAAGGGAAAAAACAGTGTGTCATATCCCTTCAGAGCTCTGCTAGACTGTGCGTCAGAGACTAGTTTTGTAACCGAAAAGTGCGTGCAAAAGCTCGGACTACAAAAAATAAAATCCAGTGTGGTGATCTCGGGCATAACGGGAGCAGGGGTAGGATCTGCAAAAGCGATGGTGGACTTGCAGTTTCAGCCGTTTGGTCAGATGAACGAAACGTTCGAAACAAGAGCGATTGTAGTGACGAAGGTAACATCTGATCTCCCAAAGCAACCCTGTGCCAGTGCTTCACATTGGCCACATTTGAAAGGGTTAAAGCTAGCGGACCCCACTTACAATATAGTAGGCCCTATTGACGTGCTTCTTGGAGCGGATGTGTTTCCATTATTAATGCTCAGTGGAAAGCGTGTTGGACCACCGGGTACACCCGTAGCTCTAGAGACTGTTCTTGGTTGGGTGCTTTCTGGTAGCGTAGGTACCACAAGTGGAGCCGTAACAGTGGCGGCATATCGTGCGTCATGTGAAGTGGACACAACCCTTCGTAAGTTTTGGGAGCTAGAAGAAGTTACTCCCAAAAAATACTTGTCCGAAGAAGAGAAGAACTGTGAAAAGCATTTTGCAGATACCCACTACCGTAACGAATATGGCCGTTATGTAGTGAGATTACCATTCAAGGAGAATGCGTCGCCCTTGGGAAAATCACGTGACATTGCAGTCAGAAGATTGTTACATTGTGAACGCAAGTTAGCAAAACAGCCTCAACTTCAGGAACAATATCGTGCGTTCATGGAAGAATATCTGAGGTTGGGGCACATGGAGCTTGTTCCCCCAGAAGAGAAGAACGTGGCACCTGAGAAGAGCTGTTACCTCCCCCACCACGCAGTTCTAAAACCCACGAGTTCAACAACAAAATTACGAGTGGTCTTTGATGGCAGTGCGAAGACAACATCCGGGGTTTCTCTCAATGAACGGCTAATGGTGGGTCCGAAGCTACAAGACGACGTTTTCCCACTTTTGGTGCGATTTCGTGGACATCAAGTGGCCTTATGCGCGTACATTGCCAAAATGTATCGGGCAGTGATAGTAAATAGAAAAGATGTTGACTTTCAAAGAATTGTGTGGCGCAATTCCGTGAACTCTCCTGTAGAAGACTACCGATTATTAACGGTGACATACGGAACTGCCTCTGCTAGTTTTTTAGCTACTAGGTGCCTCCAACAGATAGTAGCAGACGAGGGTGAAAACTATCCCTTGGCAGCAAGTGTACTAGTGAGGGACTTCTTCATGGACGATTTTCTGGGTGGCTGTGAAACTGTGCGCGAAGCGATCGAACTCCAACAACAGCTAATTCAGTTGCTGGAAAAAGCAGGCTTCGAGTTGCGAAAATGGGCATCCAGTGAGCCGGAAGTGCTAGAAACCGTACCGTCTCATATGCGCGAAGTGTCTGTGCCGTGCAAGTTCAACGATGACAACACCATCAAGTCCCTCGGAGTGCAGTGGTCGCCAGTCAGTGACGAGTTTGGGTTCAGTGTTTCTCCCCCCTTGCAGCGCCACGTGTGGACCAAGCGCATGATACTATCTGAGATCGCCAAAATCTTCGATCCACTTGGTTTCCTTTCACCGGTAACCATCAAGGCGAAGGTGCTTCTGCAGTCGTTGTGGAAGGAAAACTTGGGATGGGATGAAAACCTCCCTAGTTCAATGTGCGCGGAGTGGAAAGAATATTGCAAGGAACTGTCCCTATTAGAGGAAGCAAAGGTTGAGCGGTGCATCATACCTCCCAACGCTAAAAAATGTCAAGTAATTGGCTTTTCAGATACCAGCGAGCGGGCTTATGCTGCAGTGGCGTATTTGCGGGCCGAGCTTTCAAACGGAACGGTCAGTGTGCAGCTAATTGCTGCAAAAACTAAAGTGGCTCCAATTAAAACTGTTTCTCTCCCTCGATTGGAGTTGTGCGCTGCATTATTGCTGGCGAAGTTGCTCAACGCAATCTCAAACGCTCTTGTGTTTGAGGTGCAAGAGGTAAAAGCATTTACCGATTCACAGGTTGTGTTAGCATGGATTACTTCTTCCCCTGACAAATGGAAAACATTTGTGGCGAATCGTGTCGCGGAAATCCAAGAAACAGCTCGTGCAGCGGAATGGTGTTTTGTAGACGACTTGCAAAACCCTGCTGATTGTGCCTCCAGGGGTGTGAACCCTAGTGAATTATTGTGTCATTCATTGTGGTGGAACGGTCCCAACTGGTTGTATGATGCAGTGTTGCCAATGGCTGCAGGACCACCCCTCATATCTGACAAGGTGGCGGAAGAAAGAAAAATGTGTGTCAGTGCTATGTGTGTAACTACAGTGGATGATATCACTAGCCGTTATTCATCTCTGCTCAAAGTGAAACACGTTGTAGCCTGGTGTCGTCGCTTTGTCTACAACTGCAGAAACCCCCTACAGAAGCTTCAAGGCCCATTAACAGCAGAAGAGCTGGAAGGTTCTTTAAGGTGTTTAGTGAAAGAAGTTCAAAAGCAAGCATTTCCTGAGGAACTGGAATGTTTGAAAAATGGCCAACCCCTCCCACCTAAAAGTCGTGTTTTGTGTCTAACTCCTTTCATTGATAGTGATGGGCTTTTGCGTGTTGGAGGAAGACTGCAAAATGCAAAAATCACTATAGACAAAAGACATCCGGTTTTATTACCAAAACAGCACAAACTCACAGAGCTTTTGATTCAGAGGGAGCACCTCAATACGCTCCACGGGGGTCCTCAACTAGTTTTGTCACTTCTTCGCGAAAGATTCTGGGTTGTTGGTGCGAGAAATTTAGTAAGAAATATTATCCGAAAATGTGTAAGGTGTCATCGGTTCGAGACCAGAACAGAAACTCAAATCATGGGACCGTTGCCCCCGGCTCGTGTAAACCCGAGTAGATGCTTTTCTCACACAGGTGTAGACTATGCGGGACCATTGCTATTGAAAAACAGTCATGGGCGAAGCCGAATGAAATACAAAGCATACATCGCTCTTTTTGTATGTTTTGCTACTAAAGCAATACACCTTGAGCTAGTGTCTGACGCAAGCGGTGCGTCATTTTTAGCGGCGTTAAAACGCTTTGTATCTCGAAGAGGGCTCCCTAGTGATATGTATAGTGACTGCGGCAAGAATTTCGTAGGAGCGAATAAAGAACTCAGAGACCTGATCCAACACAGTGTGCATACGAAGGGAAACCAGCTGACTTCGTCCTACCTGAGCGAAAAGGGCATAAGATGGCATTTCAATCCCCCCTCTTCCCCTCATTTTGGTGGTTTGTGGGAGGCTGGTGTGCGTAGTGTGAAACACCATCTTAAAAGAATTGTGGGTAATGCAACTCTGAGTTATGAGGAGATGAACACCATCCTGACCCAGATTGAAGCAATTTTGAATTCACGTCCGCTTATCCCCTTATCTGAAGAACCTAATGACCTATCTGCGCTAACACCGGCACATTTCCTTATAGGAGAACCGATGCTTGCTGTTCCGACACAAGATTTCACCTTGTCAAAAATGTCCCACCTGAAGAGATGGCAATTAGTGCAGCAAATGGTACAACACTTTTGGCAGCGCTGGTCTCAAGAGTATTTATCCCGTCTACAGCAGAAGCCAAAGTGGTGGACCCGCCGTGATAATCTCAAAGAAGGAGACTTGGTGCTATTAAAGGAACCTCACCTCCCCCCTCTACAGTGGAGGCTAGGTCGTGTCAAGGACATCCATAGTGGTAGTGATGGACTTGTGCGAACTGTCACCGTAAGAACAGCCGCTGGGGATTTAAGGCGCCCCATTGTGAAGCTCTCTCGTTTACCGTTTGATGCAAACAGATAGATATACTCTGCATTCAAATATCAACATTTCATATTGTGTTTATGGTACTCTTATTCATATTTCGTGTTTTGATTTTCATTTTTTTTTTCATGTTGTGCTTATATTATTTCTCTCATATTTAGTGTCTCGATTTTCTTTACTTGTTTATTTTGTATATACATATTGGGTTGTTTTCTATTTTGTTGCATTACATTTCTCATTATAATATTCATGTTCTTGAAACGCGAGCATTTCAAGGTGGGGGCTATGTTCGGGCCGATCGCCCTTCCTTGAAGATCTGGTCCTCAAATAGTATTTTTTCCCTCCTGCAGAGGGCTCCGGGGTTCACTTTTGTCAACCCTCGGAATTTCTTTCTTTTGGGCGGACAAGTGTGTTTTTAAAAAGAGCCGTTAGACCAGTTGCTTTTGTGTGTGCGCGTCCCTATGATGTGAGCTTGTGGTCGTCGTCGTGCCTACAGTGTTTTAGTGGACAATACAGCTTCCATAGTTTGAATTTAATGTAATTTAATGTTAATTAATTGTTTGATCCAGTTGTTAAGGAAATATATATATTCAGTTATAGAACCCTCTAATTTTAATATATGTGCATAGCAAAATACCTTTGCTTGGTTCGTACAAACATAAACAAGAAGTGTCAACGATTGACCAATGTACATTTGTTGACAACAGCGCTTATTGTGAGGAAATTGTTTGTAAGGAAATTGTCAGTGGCGATGAACATAAAAATGTAATTACTGATGTGCAAGTAAAAAGTTTTCTGCAATGTATTTCTTGAATAAAAATAAATTTATGAGCAGCAAAAGTGCCGATACATGTGCAAGTAAAAAGTTTTCTGCAATGTGTTTCATTAAATAAAAATAAATTTATGAGCAGCAAAAGTGCCGTTCCATATGCATGTAAAAAGTTTTCTGCAATGTGTTTCTTGAATAAAAATAAATTTATGAGCAGCAAGAGTTTCCTTAAACCTTTTGACACAAAGAAGCAAGAATAAAAAAGGTACATTTCTTTAAAACAACTGTCATATTAAAATATTTTGCAGAATCATGCTGATTTTAACGCACAACTGAGGCATTGTATATATTCATCTTTATGCTAAGTTTGATTTGGTTAATAATTGCGGAATAGGTTAAGAATGGCGAAAATTACTAATATTTGAAAAGTTTTAACTTCTGCCATTTTGAAATTTATCATAGGATCATGTGCTCATAAAAATATTTCCTAGAGTGTGACGAACAGAAAACTTACGTAGAATTTTTCACTGAATTTCTGATATGTGAGTTTCTGCAGTAAGTAGCGTTGTAAAGAACAGTTTCTTACATAAAGTTCACTTAGAAAAGTGGATTTCTATTATTCTTAGATGCCATATTTACGACATGGTGGAAATACTTTCATTATATTTTCACAGGAATTCTTTTCTGACATATTCTCTGAGAAATGTTCCGAAAATGTAACTTTTCTAACGAACGGTAGAGGGTTTTATGCACATTTCAATGCACTGAGACGAAATTCACGGGCGGCCATTTTGATGACGTCATATCTTGATATTCATGAGAGGGATTTTGGTGGAGTTTGGTAATGTTGAAGTACAAACATAAACCTTTCAAACAAGCCATAAATAGTTTCTGTACCATTTTTTTCGGGTTCATCCTCCTTTCTACTGTACTATTTTCCCACTTAGATGCTACATCATGTCGCTGCAGGATATCTGACATCTAACAGTCTTCCGTACATTACATACGTATACGTATGTCACATACGTAAGTTATATGTTATATACTTCCATCTGTAGGTTATGTAAGATCCTTACCGCATACAGTCATTTCTTTCATACGGAAAGTACGTATAGATGGAATACTTATACGCAAAGTATTATGAAACATACCGTATGTTTTCAGTTATACATTTGCTGCAAGGTGTTACATAGAGTTGTACATTAAGCCTAAAAACTAGAGGATTTACGCATGTAATCTACGTTTGTAAGTACGCCACATACATTTTCTTTCTCAGTGTATTAATATAAAGTTGATACTAAAGTATACATTAAACTAGTTTTTCATTGTGACGCGAGGAAAATTGCAATATACAGTATAGTTATTATATTTATGTATTATGAAAATGTAGCTTGTACCATTTGCGAGATATTACATGTTAAATCCCTCTAGGCACTTCGCGAATAGACATTGCAGAGTAATATCAGTCACGCTTGCGTTTTTGATGTTGACAAATCAAAACAATTTCTAACTGGAAAAGTACTGTAGGTATAAACAAACTCTCTACAACATTGGTGTCAGAATCTTACAACATTTCTGTGAGTGATTGTTATTTACATGTTATACTATAACAAGGAAGTATTGTATTACGAACAAAATGCCTAATGTAAATTTAGATACGACCAGATTTTGGTGAAAATCTACCATATCCTATTTACGTCTGTGTGTCTGTATGTATGTACGTTCAGAAAACATTTAGTCAACAATAAATCACGTAAAAGATCACATATACATACGGGGCACTGCACAACTTTTTAATGGTTGAATTTGTGAAGTGTCTCACATTTAACATGCAATATCATGCAAATGGTACAAGCTACCGTAAAACTCACTACACCAATGAATTTCCGAGAAAATTTTGTATGAATTTGATGTATCACATGCATCTATTCCCATTTGAAAAAACGAAAGTTGAATCCAATATGGCGGATCCAAGATGGCAGCTGGTTTGGGTAACACGTGTCAGAGAAGCAGTACTTGATCCAATTTGTTTTGCATATGCCCACATTTATGTTCAGTTACATCTAAAGAAACTAAAAGCAATTTTGTGACCAAGTGTTTTAGTAGTATATGAATTCCGGATATATGAAGGTCCATAAATATGAAAATTACCCGTATGGGCCGCTAAAAATTAGTACAATACACTTTGTGCCGCGGAGAACTTCACATTTAAATCAATTTTAGATGAATCCCGAGGGGACACTTTGCGAATGTACCTTCCAAGTACAACCTTTAGATCAGGCATGTGCAAGTTGAAACAGGAAGTGGGCCAATTAGAAAGGATTTAGGGGAGACCGGGGCTAGTTGAAACACCTTGGTTGAAACAGAAGCGAAAAATTATGAAGAAAGGGGCCTAGAAACTCTGTGTTCCTAGTGCAGCAGCATTAGTCAACTGTCTTCATTGTGTTCGAGTTTTATAGAGGTTGGAGTCACCGTTAGCAATCCATCTTGAAAAATCTGTTTTTGAAGGTGATGAGTAACTTCAAAAATTTTTTGCTTTTCCTTTATTATTTCAGAATTACGAATTTATGGAAATATAAGTAGTGTCCGGCAAGTGGTTTGAAGTATCGTGCACAATTTACATTGCTTACATTTTGATTTAACCAATTGTGTGTGTCAGTATTTGTATTCTTATCATAACGGAGAGGAAAGGGTTGGTTAAAACACCAATTTTTAGCGTTTCAACTAACCCGTTTGTATTTTCATATAGTCAATGGTTACATAAACAATTGATTGTTTTTAAATATATATGTTCTTGTGATTGAAATAATTCAGTCATTTCAGAAACTACAAGTGATATGATGTTTTGATTATTATTATTATTATCTACTTTTCTTATTTCCCACTCGAAACGCCTCCAATTTATTCATTTTGCAGTGCTAGACTATTGTCTTGGAGTGTACAAAAGAACATATCAAATACGTAATAGGAGGCACTATGTACCTGTACAAGGGTGCATGTGCGATGTCTTGTATTTCGTGTTTCGCCTCCTTTTAAGTATACTTTGTGCTATAGTAATGAGAAAGGCAGTGTTTCAAGACCTTTCCAGAGGGAAGTGAGAAAAGTAGCTAATAGTAACACTAGTTTATTTTTTATTAACATCTCGGAAATACAAATACCGCGTAGAGCAGTCTTGCTCCATAGTACAACAAATTTTATGTATCAATATGCTTCAGTCCATGAACAAATATTTTCATACTTCAAAATAGCACGTTTTAAAGAAATTTCTTGTATTATCATAACTGAAAACTATTTTAAAGTAAAACTTAAAATTCTATTTTGATTATTTTACACCTCCAGAATTAACATACTCAAAAAAAAAAAAACTTTCATGTTGCTGGTAGTTCTGGAATTTGCATTTATAAAAATTTTCACGAACGTTTTAGGAATACGAGATGGTTTTGCAGACGAATACATCCTTAAAAATATTTAAATGCTCTTTGAAAATTTCTCTCCTTTGCTTCCATATTCGTTTTCTTCCAAGGTGAAACAAAATTTGGCGAATTTACCGAAATTCATATCCTGTAGGATATACGTCTGTAGAAAAAGTCTATGTCTTGCAAGCATCAGCAATTGTGATCCTTCAGCTTGCAATTCTGACAATTGAAAGGTAATCAAAATTATATCACTGGTAATGATAAGACCCTTTCCAAAGTATATAGATAGCTATACTTCGAAAGAAAGAAGTGATTCGTAGAGAAGAAAGAGTGCTGTTTTAACAGATACACCTATAAGAAACGAATTGGCAAATACAGGGAGAAGCAAAAACTTAGTGGAACTACCGAAAAAAGAAAGTTTCACAAAAGTAAAGAAACTACCTCCAAATAAGAAACTGAAGAAAGAGAAAAACATGACCCAGTTCCAGTTCAGAATATGAATATTTCTGTCTTTTTTGTTGTGATACATATTCTATCAGTAAACGTCTCGAAAAATGGGTTAAATTTTTATCGTGCCACTTTTGGGCTCACGAAATGTACTGATGGAACAGTTTATTTCGTACTCCAAAACTGCAATTCCGACGATGATTAAGGATGCAGTTTTCGCGAAACTGCATAATAAGTAATTTAATTATATGTTGTGCTACAGTGCTATATCTTATCATTGTCACAAGCACATTTTCTGTATGGTTGTGAAAATAGTTTTGATCTGTCTCACAATTTGTGGAAAACGTGTAGAATTTGCATTATATGATAGCTAATTACATTTTATAAAGGCTAAAATAAAACGTAGAATGATATCAATCAACCCCACGGCGTGTTTCAACCTACCCCGTGGACGGGGGTTGTTTGCAACACTCATAGACTTGAAGAAATTCGTGTGTTACTCCGTAATGTGAGCCAATAAAAGAAGAAAACTGTACGTAATAGGAGGTGAAATTTGAAACTCATTTGAATATTTTTTTGTGAATTTCAGATAAATATTACAAAAGTTATGTGAGCAAATGTAAAAAATGTTTCAACCAGCCCCGGTCTCGCCTATCGCTGTTGAGGGCCGTATGAGAGAATGTTTAACATTTTCACAAGAATCGAATAACCATATTCAATGGAGAGACTGGTTCATCGTACACTATCACCACAAGATCAGAAAAACTGCTGTAGCGATAACCAAAATATTTACTTACTAAAGAAATGCAGAAAAATCTATTTACTTACTATTTAAGTGGGAAACTTGATCCATCATGTTTTGAACTAGTCTCTTGATGTTCGATGGCAAATTGGATATTCCAAACGAAGGATATTTTTAAGGTGGGCATCAGTTATCTTCGAAAGAAAAATGAATTCAGGTTAAGAGATTGCGTAAAAAAGTACTTTCTAATAACGGATCAGACAGGCCGGATGAAAGGATTTAGTGGGCCGCAACCGGGCCGAAGGCAGGCTGTTATGCATAGATGCTTTAGACGTTGATCAGAGTGTATTAATATGAGTAAAAAGGATTTTAAAGATGTTCATCTATTATTTTCTAGACTCCATGTTCCATGTCATATTAAAATGTGTGTTATAAAATAAATTATCTTTTACTTCAAGGTTAAAACACCATATGGCGGCTTTATTCTTGTGGATTTGTGTTAGTGTATTAGCGCTCAGCACACAAAATGAAGACCTAGATCCTCCGAACCCAACAGAGCACTTGCCACCATCCGATTCTTTCCTTGGCATATATTCGAAAGCAGCCGTAGTATCAGTTGGGTACCCATGTGCTTCTATTGGCAGGTAAAAATCCTTTTAACAGTACGAGTATAATTATTTTCTCAGAAAACATTAATTTTATACCAGGTATTTTAGAAATGCAGTAAATGTTTCATATGAAACACGAAGTTTCTGGTGCAAATAAATTTGTTACGCGCTATACTGTCTTACTTTCCTTTTTCTATTTATTTCGAAAAATAATTTTGATTTAGTGAATTGACCTTCTAAAAAATAAGAATAAAAAATGTTGCTGTGATTGTTAGTTCTTGCTACAATTCTTCTGAAGACATCTTCCGTTACGTTTATCTTAAGAACATATATATTATACAGGGTGCGGCACGTAAAACCGGCCCGTAAAGGGAACACATAAAATGAAATGTAATATGTTGAATATGATTAACTTCAGTCCCCTTAAAACACGTCTGCAACTTCTCTCACTCGCATGAACCTGTTGACTCAATCTCCTGGTTGACTTTCGAGGACTTCTTGTCATTATCTCCTCCACCTGCATCTTTAATTCAGGTGTGCAGACAGATGGTCGTCTGTTCCTGGGAAAATTTTGAACCGATCCTGTACGCCGCCATTTTTCAATCAATTCCTGAATGGTGCTTTTTGCTGGCATAGAACGTCCTGGAAATTTCTCCCGAAACAAATTCTTTGTTTTCACAAAAGATCCAGTGAGAATGAACCCTTCAACAATGGCAACACGCTCGGGTATCGAATACGGCATTATCACACACTGACACTCACCCGGCTTAACACAACAAGGCCTTTTTCTCAACTGGTTTCGACAAGTTTCACTGGCTGCGGCTGCACGTGACTGCTGCAGGTCACGTAAGTCGACCCGACCTCGACACGCCATCTCTTGGTAGGAAGGTAGATTATTTAAGTGTTGCCAAAAACACAATATACCAGAATATTACGACGGGCCGGTTTTACGTGCCGCACCTGTTATTAAGTCGAGTGATTGTTATTTAAATCTTTTATTTTACTTCTAATCGGAATCTTTGTAACGTTCCTCTTTGAGCGTTACATTTTCTCAAAGAGATTATTTTATAGAGATATTTAATCAGCTCTTAGTTAGTGTTATTTTTCTTTTATATTCTCTCAATTCTCGACCCTCATGAAGGATTCAAGATGGTCGACAATTGGACTAGTATGTGTAATCCAAAAGGTAAAACAAATGAGGTTGTTGAAGGTAATGCAAACGAAATCCTTTGTAAAATCTCTCACTGGGTTAAAGAAAATAAGCTTAAATTAAATATTGAAAAGACACAAGCAATCAATTTTCATCACATGCGCAACAAACATGCACAGCCTAGGAACATTATAATTCAAAATAATGAAATAGAATATGTAAACTCAACTAAGTTCTTAGGAATTTGGATAGATAAAAATCTTTCTTGGGATGTGCAAATAACTAAGCTTAGTAAAAAATTAAACCAAATATATTTCGCAATTAAAGTTCTTAAAAATGTTTTAAGAGAGTCTACTTTAAAAACAATTTACTTTGGATTATTCCAATCGAATTTAACATATGGTATTATATTTTGGGGAAATACACACAAGGCCAAAGTCATCTTTACGATACAGAAACGAATAATAAGATTGATGGCAAATGCTAAACCAAAAGATCATTGCAAACCAATATTTAAAAAACTTCGTATACTTCCAGTACCCTGTTTGTATATTTTAAATCTATTGATATTTGTAAAGAAACACCTACAAGGTATCCTTACGCGAGTAGAACAGCAACATGATCATGACACAAGAAACAAAGAAAACTTTTCTATTGTAGAACACAGAACAGTATTATATGAAAAAGGATGTAAATACGCTGGTATCATGCTTTACAATTGCAGCCCCCTCTTTGGGAGCTGCTATTTATAATTGTATATATTACCTTTGTTTAATTATTCTTGTGTATTGCTTTATCAGTTAATATAGTTTTAGAGAGAAATCCCGGCCGGTTTAAATTATTATTACATTTCATTTAATCTATATTTTTATTTTTGTCTTTGTGTGATTTTGTTTCCATATCTTGTTAACTAACATGCAGTTTCCTTCTTTCCAACAGGATTTCTTTTTTTTTTTTTTTTTTTTTAAACAGCTCACTTAGGGGAGAGCCAGAAACCAACGCTATCTTGCCCGTTGATATTTTTTGTTTGTTAATTTTAAAATTTTTAAACCAAGCGTCTGTCTGGTGACCGTTGGTTGTATCGTCTATATAAGAGCAGGACAATCATAGGTGGGGGAGGATTCCAGCTCGACCGTCTAAAGAGGTAGATGGTTAGGGTTCTTGTCCAAAGAGGGGACGGAATCTCTTTTCTGGAATTCTCAGATTCTCTTAGCCGAAGAGGTGGCTAGAGATCTACATGGTACAGCAAGAGGGCTGTATCGCCGCGATGCTAAAAGTTTAGTTTTTGACAATTTCAGACCACAACTCTCTTAAGAGGAAGAGAGTCTGGGGGGCTACGGAAATTGTTGGTCTTAAACTGTACCACACAGCAAGAGGGTTGTGTGAAGGGGGAAGCGAATTAAGTCGCTGAACCGTTTTTTTTAGCTGGCTTCGGGGCCACGCCACTCCTTTAGTGGGAGGAGAGGCTATGGGTTCAAGTCCCGTTTGACACCTCACGTAGGAGGCGAAGTTAGGCTTACCCAAATTTTCGTTGAAATAGTTTGTTTAGCATCCTTCGGCCAATTTTGGGGAGATATGCGCGTTCAATGGTTCTCTTCTATAAAGGGCTGGATTCTTTCTTCGAAATGAACGATGCGAGTTTTTTTTTTTTATTTATTAGTATGAATAAAGTTTTATTATAAGTTAATCCTTGGGCGTAATCCTTTCATATTATTAACTTCCTCATTAAGGTATTTTGAATCTACCTATTAGATTGCTGTTTTGGTGTATTGAAGTTTTTGTTTGAATCTGGTGCATCTAAACCGGATTCAGTACATTGCTTGGAGAGAGATTTTTGGGGGCTCGTTTTTTATTTGATTTTTCTGTTTAATTCAATTATGCTATTCCTCCTGGGTGCACACAGATGTTAATGAGCCGTTTTTATCTGTGGACACAAGTTCGGTTCCCGGGGGTGATTCTTTAAAAAAGGAATGGTGAATTATTAATCGGGGGACGAACTTTTGGAGGTTGCACAATAAACTTCCGAAAGAAATTAAAACTCAGGACTCTGTTGCTAAATTTAAAAAAGAACTCCAGAAATATTTATTACAACATTGCTTTTACTCGGTAGAGGAATACATGAACTGCTAAGTAAATAGAAACGTTACAGGATGTACAGTAAATCAATGTCATTACTTGCTTTTAGCATTACATATTTGTTGGAGGGTTTCTAAATACACTGCAAGTAATAATTGCTAAGTTTATTTTTAACAATGATGTCATGTAAAATGTATAGTGTAATAAGATGTAAGAAGTAAGGCTTAATTACTAACCTAGTGTATGTAATTTTCACTATTATTGTTTCTTTTACTTTTGTATTCATATATAAATGACGTGTCCGCTTAATATGCATTGTATTACAGTGCTAAATGTATGAAAAAAGGAAGAAATAAATACAATACAATACAATACAATCGAAATATGCTACTTTCTCTTTGTACGTCTATGGCCTGCATCGAGAGGATATCTCTCAGTCTTGGTAGATAACGCTGACTGCTTGAAATAATTTGAAATTTTGTGTTGCGTTTAAAACTGAGGAATTTGTTATGAACGCACATATATAAATACTAACTTACGTAATTTTTATTTCCATTCAGTCATATATATTTTACTATTAAAATTGTCGTTTAGTTTTACGCTCTGTTGCGCAAAAGGGAGCGGCCAATGAGAGAACGAGCGGGAGCTATAAGCGCGTTCTCCTTTGTCTTAGTTCTTCGTACCAAAAACCACGGCGACAAGGGAAAAGGGATAGTGTTTCGCTCTGTCTTTAAACATGGAATTACTGCATATTATGCTGTAAAATGATTTTTTCTCTATCACAAACTCTTCGATGGGAGATGCTATAACAGAACAGTGATAGGAAGTCAGTGTAACGTGTGATGAATTATAACAATTTGCCTGCAAACATTCAGCTTGTGCTTACTCCGGTTACTATTGGGATCAGTTTGCTACTCGCTAACAGTTCGTAGTGCCATAAGCGGGAATATGATAGTTACACTGAGAACCATCTC
This sequence comes from Thermobia domestica, assembly GCF_964235325.1. Taxonomy (NCBI): domain Eukaryota; kingdom Metazoa; phylum Arthropoda; class Insecta; order Zygentoma; family Lepismatidae; genus Thermobia; species Thermobia domestica. Next base: position 71,457,382 of record NC_137462.1, on the reverse strand, counting down.
TTGGATTAAGTTTTGATCCGGTCTGCTACCTCTTTCCTGGATATATTGTCTACAACGTTGTCAACGTGGATATTCTCCGTAGCGACTCTTCGTCTTCCTTTTCCTGATTGGGACTTGGTCCTTTATTTTGCCGACTGACTCCACCTGCCTCAGTGGGACCCAAGCATATCGCTTAGTGGGATCTTCGTCCGTGGTCGTCGTTGTGAGCATAGGTGCTACAACGACTTATACGGTAAAATTGTGTCTATCTGGTGAACGTTGATGAAGTGTCTCTAGTTGCTGTTGACTAAGAAGGTCGCCATTTGGTCAATCTGTACCTGTGGCTAGAATTTGCGATTACTACGTGTCGAGCTGCCTGAGAGGACATTGGAGACTGGTCGCTGCCCGAAGCTGTGCTCTTGAACTGGCTCGTGGTGCCGGTATTGTCTACCAGTAGGTGTTGAAAGTGGCTGTCGGGTGAGCTTTGGTCACCGTTTCAGGTAACTCTGTCTTTATTATTTCTATCTCGATCTATGGAAGGAGTAATGCTGTTCCGGAAATTGTAAAGGGACTTGTTTACAACTCATATAATTCGTTCAAGTGTTTGTCTTCGTTCATAATATCTGGTGCAATATTATCAATGTCGTGTGTCTATTCTATTGTCTCGAGTCATTCTATAAAGTAAAGACAATATATGATTTATTAATCATTTGTTACTCAGTGAATTTACGTAATATACGCATATTGATTCTACAATGTCCATAATGTTGTTTCAAGTAAATTTTGTCCGTAGCATGTCTGAGTAGACAGAAGTGAGTATCTATCCAGTAAGTCGAATCATACGCCGACGGGGTAGTCTGATATCAACACCATTTCTCTCTTGCTTTAAATGAAATTATTTTCCGAGTTGTGTAGATGTATAATGTATCACTCGCTACTATCTAGCTCATGTTCGTCCAGTAGTGGGCACTCCGTATTGTCTATTTTATAAGTACTATGTTTGGTGAAGTTAAAGCTTGATTAGCGACAGCTAGCTCATGTTTGTCCAGTAGTGGGCACTTCATAATCTAAGTATTAAGTCGCCACGCAAGAAAATTCTATGCAAATCCTCGAGTTGCTTCCGTGTCTTATCTTTAATCATGAAACTACGTACTAGTTCAGTTGCACGCGTCGAAGATGGTGGGCATTGCGATAGTACTCACACTTAGATGTGATGGTGTCAGGGGTAGAGTCTAATTTACTGGCTGGTCTTGTACTTCCTATAAATGTTTCTACAGTATGTATCGTTATTACCGCCGCTGTTTAGTCGTAAGCTATGTCGAGGGAATGCGCCCTCTTAACAGTTGGTTGCGGAAGAATAGTGGAAACGTTATGCTTTTAGGGAGGAAGGTTAGTCGACGCAGCCACACACACTTACTCCCTCTGTGATGAGATGTTTTGTAAACAGTAAGGTAATTGGTAATCTCCCTTCACTCCCTGTGATGTAGCCTACTAAAGATTTTGTCTCAATATTTGTCGAGGAATGTCAACAACTTTTCTACTGTTATTAAGGATAATGTTTAAATATTGTTGTTACTTATCTTTTAGTTGTGTTGGCGCGAGAAGTTATCTGGAATCTTTAAAGACTGAATACATATGACTTTTTTTCTGACAATTGAGTTTAGCTGTCCATGATCGTTAATGTCGATGCCATTCTCAATATTATACGCTGTTTCCAAGAGAGTTAAATGAACATGATTTGCAAGGTATGTGGTGTTGTTCTGAAATGATTTTTTTTCCTTCTCATGGTACCGACAATGCCATTAGTGTGCAAGAGTCTGGAGTTAAATAGCGTTGTGCTCACTGGTCTATAATTGTAGCTTAAGAAAGGAATTATATCGGCGACCCACTTGATTTTTTTCCTCTTTCTTTTTTTTTAATTTTACTTTTCCTTTCCCCTAACGTTAGCTACGAACAAAGGTGTAAGTAATTGGTGCAACTTGTACAATATAAAGGTGGTTTTCCAGCCACGAGATTCTAAAGTCGTTACGAGTTTAGCTACCCAGCTATAGAATCGAACTCGCACTCATCAAGTTGGCTTCCATAGCCAGGATCTAACTTTATGTCTCAAGTTTGGCACCTCAGTTCAGGGTTTTAAGGTAACGTAAAAATTATGACGTATCAAGTTTAGCGATCCAGCACAGGATCGTCTCATCTTATTTATTTTATCTTTATTATATGTTTACTTTAACACAGAGATGCAAATAACCACTCACACACTCGCCTGGGGCGAGTGGTTCATCGGTGCGGGCGAGTTTTTAGACTAAGACTACACTGAGAAAAATCTATTCTCCGGGCAGCGGTATATTGTACAAATATACAGAATTCTCTTGCTTACTACAGAAATCAGTATGGAGCATACGTTATCCATGTACTACATACACATCGCCGTTAGATGTTACATCTTGATGTTGCAGGATGTCTGACATCTAACAGTTTTCCGTATATCACATGCATATACTTATGTCACATTCCTCACCTATATGTTATATACATCCATTTGTACGAGATCCTGACTGCCTATATTGTGTCATACGGAAAGTACGTATAGATGAAACACTTATACGGTAAGTATTTAAAACATGCGTTTTCAGTTATACGTCTGCTGTACGTTAAGTCTAAAAACTACAGGAATTTCGCATGTAACCTACCTTTTTAAGTATGCCACCTACAATTTTTTTCTCAGTGTATAAAAGTCACGATTAGGATGTAGGATGTGGGCTTGTGGCAGTGGCGTATTTTATGGGCAACCGAGGCTACCGGCGGTAGCCCTGCAACATTAATAAAGAAAGTTAATAGAACACATATAAATAATTAAAAACGATAAGTTTTATAAGCAATATGTATTATCTGCTTTTCATGGCACTAGTTTCTCTATACTTTTCACAAACTTGAATACGTACTAAGCCATTAACGCTTAGAAGGACATCCCTCTCGCTTTCGTAGACACTGATGATGTGGCACCTCCTTGGTAACCACTGTCTACTGCCAGCAAAAAGAAACGTAAATAACTGCTTGCGTGCCCAGGGGTCCGACGTAACAATGTATTAGCGAGCTACTGGCTGGCAACCAGGCGTGTTGCCACTCTACGTATCGGTTTCCATAGGCGAAGCGAGTAAATGGAAGTTAAGACCAATGACAAAGCAGCCATTTTGGGTCTATCTGAGAATTTCGGGGCAAAATTGCGTAGCGCTTTGCTTCAACGCAATGCAAAAGTTGTGTTTTACTTTGTGATTGTTGTTATTGTAGTTATTATTACTTATTGCGTTATCTACCTTGAGTTGAATCTTCAAATTTTGCGCCACCGTTACGAAATGAAGCCCGCAGATAGTATTGTAGATTGGAGAATGTGTTAACTTATATTTACTCTGACGAGCATTGTGAGTTACAGACCGCTCAGAAGTTTTTGAAGATCCTGGATTTTGTTGACATCTGCTATGATCCTATTATTTTGGCACAAGAACTTTGCCGCCATGCACCAAAGATACTATTGCCTAAAATATAGAATTTGACGACAGTTGAATCGAGGTTTTACAGATGATGTATCAAAAGAAATACAGTTTGATACAGATATTGTAGTATAAACAAAAATGTGGAAGGTGAGGTAAGATAATAGTTATGTTTGGAAAGTGTAGACATAGAGGGTCAATTTAGTAACAGAAATTTGCCCGAAAAAGTAATTTTTCAAATTTTCCTATTCTTTATACCTTGTTGATATGTAGACGTTTAAAACGCCGAAAGTACCACACTTTGAAAAGCGATTACCATGGTTTAGTGTACTCCATTGTTATTCGTTGAAATAGTAACGACGAGCATTTTATATATACTTCGCCTGAGCGACAATTGAACAGAGAAGGATGTATATTGATCGTCGTAAACATGTTTCAAAGAATGATGTTTTGGGCTTTTTAAACACTTGCACATCTACAAGTTATAGAGAAATTCAAAATTTGGAGCACTGCTTTTTCTTGCAAATTTCTGTCACTGCATTGACCCTCTATGTCTACATTTTCAAATAAAACTAATATCTTGCCTCACCTTCCACACTTTTGTTTGCACTATGCAATATATGTAACAAACTATATTTTTTTGTTACAATTGAAGAGTTATAATTTGATATATCACTTGCAGTCAAGGGTGCCGATTTCTCTGTAACTTTCTTTTTTTTTGGGGGGGGGTATTCAGATGCAGGAGGCATATAATGAGGATTTTAAGACAAAATGAGTTCAAATTATACCAAATATTGCATATTCATAAATGCAATGCGGGGGCCCATATGAACTTTGAGGGAATCCGGGCCTCCCAGCATCGGCGCCCTTGTCTGCAGTACCTCTAAGACCTCGATTCAACTGTAATCAAATTTTATGCTAAAGGTAAAAGTACCTCTGATACACGGCGGTAAAGTTCTGATGCCAAAAATAATAGGATAACAGTAGATGGTTTCAAAAATCTAGGATGTTCCAAAACTTTTGAGCGGTAGTGTATGTCTAGCGGGAAAATGGATGGAATGCTACCAAGAAAATTATTTTTTTAAAAAATTGTTAAAGTAACTTGATTTTTGTAAAGTAAATTTATTATAATTTAGAACGTTTGTTCGTAAATCAGAACAATACTGGATTTATGGTGAAATAGCAAACTCACGTTACATATTTAGTGATGCAAATTAATGAACGAAAAATATTATATGGGATAACTGGGCGTAATCGTTTGCATTAATACATCGGCCCAAATCTGTCTTCAACATTGGGGGGACGAGTAAGACCATTCCAATATATATATAAGTAATATTCAAAATATTTATGAAGTTGAAAAAAACAATGCTGTGAAAGATCAGGGGAGCAGAATTGTCTTCAGTGGCGTATTTAGGAGGCTATCGGGCTCAAGCTCCCTCCGAAATAAATTTGTTTTTCGCATTCCACGTGCAACAATAATCCTTTTTACCATTTCTGACCTTCTTACCAAGAATGTTATTGACTTTCCATTTTCTTATGTTCTTTGTTCAGAAATAATACTGTATTTGTCAAAGTTCATTCCATGTAAGAACTGCGTCCTTTTGTTCTGTCTTTCGCCCTTTCTACTTCTGTTTCTTTTTCTTGACGTTACTTTCTTTCATTTCGCTTATCATACTTTATCGACCGTTGTCAGTTGCAGTGCAGCCATATCTAGCATCTTGGTGCTAGATCTAGCATAATTCATACACATTTAGCATCTAGCATCTTGACTTTAGCATCTTGGCCAAATCTAGCATAATTTTATTCTTCCCTCTGGAGAACAGAAACAAAACCAAAATTTGGCTGGTTCAACGACCGGAATCCCTTTTAGTTGTAGAGATGGTTGGAGCAATAAAACCAGTTAGTATTTCCGCCAGTGGCGGCCGGTGGATTGTCATCTCGGGTGTTGCAGTACGAACGATTGGAGATGGAAGACATAAACTGGACTTACTGATTAATCAGTTTAACTTTAGATGCAAGTACTATGTGGCATATGAAAATAAATAAAATAATGTTTAAAAGAACTAAAAATTAATGTAGAAAATTTTATCAGATTACTCACCTTATTTAAATAGAAAGTCCATTCTTCTCTCTTTGATTGCAGCAAATCTGTCTATTACACGCTGGTTGAAGTCTGGTATACCCATTATCAAGTCTTTTTCAATGGAGAGCATAGCCAATGCTGATAACCTTTCATGAGACATCGAATTTCTTAAAAATGTCTTAATTCTTTTCAATGTGGAAAAACACCTTTCTCCTTCTGCTGATGTCATAGGTACAGTTCATATCAACTTCAGAAGCTTTGTAGATTCACTGAATGATTTTTCTAAATTATTCTGGACAATGAATTCTAGCAAACCCACAGCCCCCGACAGGGATCGAAATTCCTCTGCAGCGTAGATTGAAGACAGTTCGTGACAGAGCTTAGTGTTGTCGAAAAAACTGTAAATTGAACACACTTTATTGACTGTTTCTCTTGGAAAATTTACAGCATACTCTGGAAACATATCTGGTGAAAACAACATTGCTGCCATAAGATGTCCTGTGAATTTAAACCGGGTTTTAGCTTCGCAAATTATAACATCACATACTTCTTTAGCTTCTCTGTTCCATTCTGTACTGTCACTCTTCCTCTTTTTTGATTCTCTCTCTGTAGATTCTATTCCCTTGTTCCTGTCGTCATCAATTTGATTTCTTATTGCATTAATGTTCTTTTCAAAGTTTAAAATCGCCTATTGTGCAGAAGAAGGGTCAATTTCTCTCTTTTGAAGCTGACCAAACAAAATTTCTACAAGTGGCATTATTTTGCTGAAGAAAGATAGCCAAAAATTGAAGTGGTGACTGATAAGGATTTTTTTTAGGCCATCAGCCTGGTGGATTGTATTTGCATTTTTTATTTCATCCATCGTTAGTATCTTATTCATGCACTGGATGATGTCTTTTTTATGGTCAAATACGGTATTCACACTTCTAGATATAAAATTCCAACGAGTATTACTTGCCCGAGGCAACCGAGTCTGAACTATTGAATCCAAAACTGCGGTTCTCTGTGGGCTACCAGAAAAAAATGTGTAAATACCTTGTAAATTAGAAAAGAAAACTCTTACATTTCTATTTACGGAAGCAGCTTTGCTCATAACCAAATTAACTTGATGAGCGTAACAATGTATATATTCGGCACTAGGAAAAGTATCTTTAACTATTGCTTGTACCCCCCTAGAAGAACCAGACATAACAGATGCACCGTCATAGGTTTGTGCAATTAATTTGCGTGAATTTTCATGAAGACCTAACCTTTGGTTTTTCAATTCTGCAAGCAAATAAGAAGCTAATGTTTCAGCATCGTGCTTTGGTGGTGAAATAAAGTTCCAAAAGCGTTCTACTGGTTTGCCCTTTACTACGTACCGAAAAACGATAACCATTTGAAATATATTTGAGATGTCACTTGTTTCGTCGGCTATAATAGCCAGGAAATCAGCTTCTTTAATTTCATGTGTTATTTCTTCCTGACAGACTTCAAACATTACTTGTAGGAGCTCATTCTGGATCGTTTTCGACGTCCCTTTAAACACTGTAGCTTTTTCTAAATGATTTCTCAAAGCAACGTCTAACTCTGAACTGAAATCTATTAATCCTCTAAATACTCCCGGATTGGAGGACAAGTCAGTTTCATCGTGCCCTCTTAAAGCAAGTTCAAAAACGCCACAAAAACGAACACAGTTTATGATAATATTCAGTACGTACCTGTTATGTTTGACTTTTTCATTGTGTTCTTCCAGTTTTCTCCTATAAGCACTGTCCAATTGCGAAGCAATATTTACTTTTCCAAAAAGTGTGAATTTTAAAACACTTCTCAAATGTGAAGCCGAAGATTCGTGTTTTTTTACGTTTGAGCATAAATGGTTTAAATCTGTTACGCCTGATTTTGTCCACGACTCTTCACCACCAAACAACAAACACGGAAAGCAAAATAGTGCATTTTTTACTTCGCACCCACACAACCAATCATTACTATTGTATATAACTTTTTTGAACACTCTCCTGAACTGCCTTTTACCTGTTTTTATGCTCTGCACTATATCTAAGTCTGGTATTGGCCTTCCAAGTTCTTTAATCGCAAGTTTCTCCTCAGCCGAGAGCTGGGAAAATGACTTCTTCTGTAAATTATTTACAGAATTCATTGTATAGAATTGATTCAGAACTGTAAATCACTCACAGAATTAGAACACATACACAACGCAATCACTGAAAAACGAAACACACTCGAAAGGTATATGAATCAGGAATGCCACATATACACCCAGACACACGTGCATGAAAGAAAAACAACATTCCTAATCATCAGTCTTCGTTGTAAGCATTGCATCATGAATGGAATATAGAACGTTGCTCCCACATGAGACTAAACAATGCTTATTAATGTTATATGTTCTGATAAGCAAACTCTGAACCTGCCGAATGTAGGGTCAGCATGTAACAGGAGCCACAAGGAACGCCAAAACAAACAGCATTGCTAACCAATTCCAAATGCACTGTAGCGTTTTCCATCACAGTTGTATACAGATAGTCGACAGGAGTATAAAATACATTTATTTTATGAAAGAATTATGTATATACAAAAATAATATCCACAGAGTGGGAGATGTTTTACAATTTTTAACATAAATGTCTGGTGCTATAATGCTTTGGAAGGAAGAAATGTGATCTTTTATTACATTAACCCAGGTTCTAAGGCATAACATATTTTTCTTTCTTGATTGGCAATTCTTGTCAGAAGCAAAAGCACGCATGGTTGCTAGTTAAACGAATTTCGTTGTGTTTGGAAATTTAGAAAACATAGTAATTCTTGAAGTATGTTTCTTTGAGTTGACTTTAAGTTTAATGTCTCGTTCAGCAGTGAGGCTACATACACGTGGACCTACTGATTAACGTGGAATCCAAACCACTTGAGTTCCCACCGGGAATCGAACCCGGGTCCCCCGCGCTAAAGGCGCGTACGCTAACCGCTTAGCCACGAAGGAGCTCAAGTATAATTCTTTATATTGATGTATTAAAATTTTATTTATAAATTACTCTGCTGCTGAACGGGACGTTAAATTCAAAATCAACTCAACTCATAAATTATTCTACAAGAATCCTTCATTATCTACATAAGCTAATAATTAATTTGTAAATGCGTGTTTACTTTCATTTGCTTTCTAAGCTACTACGTATTTTTTTCTTATTTTATAATTCTGTGATTACTTGTTTTAAAAAGGCATCAGTATATTGGTTTGCTTCAGCACAATCCCGTAATTTAAATATATGAAAGGATAAAAATGGATTTCGTTTGTTTCTTGATAGTGTAATAAAATTTAGAAATCTTTCGTAGTGCGAAAAGCATTCTCGTTCACTAAAACCCGTGCCGTGTTGCAGGAGCACTGCAACGACCAGTCCCTTTAACTTCTGAGATAGGGGAAAGGAGACTTAACATTCGCTCCAATTCCCGCGCTGAAGGAATCTGGTCGTTGTATGCTCGCTGCAACGCAATATAAATTAGAGACTCTTGATGGGCTGTTTTCTCGTTTTTGAAAACGGATTAATGGATTTTACAGTTACAGAAGTAAAAAGTATATTATTTAAAATATATATGAGAGTAAAATAAAGTAAAATTTTTCATTTTTTACTACTACTGTTAATAATAATTTTTCTTGAAAAACTTTGGTCGTTGCGCAACGCTGCAACACTACCATTAGCCGCCACTGGTGCTAAATTAAAATTTACTTTTATTATCCTCATTTAAAGTATTGGCCTATTTATGCGTTACTCTTCTTTGAATTGCTAATATTTATTTGAGCGTGAGTCTGTTTATATATATCTAAGAAACCATGGGTTACAGAGCAGATGTTGCAGAAAATGAGGGAGAGGAAGATGTGGAAACAGGTTGATACAGAAGAGGGCACAAAGATGTACAGAAAGTTAAATAATGAATTACGAAGAGAAACAGACAAAGCGAGGGAAGAGTTTTACAAAAGAAAATGCGAGGACATAGAAGAATTAGAAAGAGTTGGGAAATATGAGGAAATGTACAAGGAGGTAAAATCTATGGAATTTCAGAGGAAACAAGGGAGTATCATGATGGCAGTAGAAAATAAGAATGGGAAGGTAGTCAGCGAGAGAAATGAGGTCATAGGAAGGTGGAAAGAATACGTTGAAGACTTATATGAGAGTAGGGATAGACCGTGTAGCCTAAATGTTGAAGTAGAAAATCAAGTAGGCGAGGATGATAAAGGATTTAGTATTCTTAGGGATGAGTTTGAAAAGGCTATATCCGAGATTAGGAATGGAAAGGCAACAGGAATAGATAACATACCAATTGAATTCATTAAAAATATAGGAGACAAGGGAAAGAAAGAATTGTGGCGACTATGCAATGAAATATATGAAACAGGAGAATGGCCAAGAGACTTTCTGAAAACGATCATGATACCGATGGCTAAGAAATCGAACCCAAAGAGATGTGAGGATTATAGAACTATTAGTCTTATATCTCATGCAGCTAAAATTCTGCTCCGAATACTGAACAGAAGGTTATATGGAAGAACAAATAAAGATGTTGAGGAGGAGCAGTTCGGGTTCAGAAGAGGCAAGGGCACAAGAGATGCTATTGGATTATTAAGGGTGATCGGTGAAAGATTTATAGAAAAAGGGAAAGAGGTGTATGTTGTATTCATTGATCTAGAAAAGGCTTTTGACCGCGTGAATTGGGAATTGTTGTTGGGAGTTCTAACAAAGATAGGATTGGAATGGAAAGATAGAAGACTCATAAGAAACTTATACATGAACCAGCAAGTAAGTGTTAGGATAGGGGAAGAACTGACGGAAGAGAGTGCAATTGGAAGGGGAGTTCGACAAGGATGCTGCCTCTCGCCAACACTATTTAATGTCTATCTAGAAGAGATAGTGAAAAAGAGCCTACATGATGATGATGGCATTTCGGTAGGAGGTAGAATGATTAGATGCATAAGATTTGCAGACGATATGGCCCTTGTTGCAGAATCTGAAAAGAAAATCAATAAAATGTTAGAAAAAATGAGAAGGGGCTTTGAAGAATATGGGATGAAAATAAATGTTAGAAAGACAAAAGCCATGGTGATTGGAACAAAGGGGTCTGTGTCAAATATAAAAGTAGGAGGGGAGAAAATAGAACAAGTGAATAGTTTTCGATACCTGGGTAGTGTTCTTAGTAATGACATGAAATGCGAACGTGAAATAAAAGCAAGGATAGGAATGGCGAAAGAAGCCTTTAAAAGAAAGAAAAGTCTGTTTTGTGGGACCTTAAACAAAGAGTTGAGAAAAAGACTCATAAAATGCTTCGTGTGGAGTGTTGTGCTGTATGGGGCGGAAACGTGGACATTGAGTAAGGGTGACGAAAATCGACTGGAAGCCTTCGAAATGTGGGTGTGGAGAAGAATGGAAAGAGTTAGTTGGGTCGAGCGGAAAACGAATGAGAGAGTGTTAGAAATGGTGGGTGAGAAAAGAACACTTTTAGATATTATTAGGAGGAGGAAGAGAAACTGGTTGGGACATTGCCTAAGAAGAGATTGTATCATGAGGGACGTCCTAGAGGGTATGGTGGCGGGAAAGAGAGGGAGGGGGCGAAGGAGACTACAATTAATGGATGATATTAAAACAGAAAGATCATACGCGAAGACGAAAAGTTTAGCGGAGGACCGTGGAGCATGGAAGCTTCTCAGCTGCGGCAAGTGACCTGCCAATAAAGGCAGAATACCTATGATGATGATGATGATGATATATATATATATATATATATATATATATATATATATATATATATATATAATGCTCCATGTGCAAACGACCTTCGCTGCAGGAGAAAAATAATTTATGGTTATTATATCGGCAAACATGTATTTGTGTTCAGAAACAACACTTTTACCTTAATCTGCGGACGAAGAGTTTACTTCTTCCTGTTCTTTTTGGAATTTGCAACTGAAAACATTCTTTTGCTGTGAGTCATCGGCTTTCGGTTAATATGCGAGAGATTGAAAAGACAGCATCCCTCCACAGGGGGTCGCAACTGCTTCGCTCTAATAATCACACAGGGTTTGTTTTGTGTATATTGGATATGGAGAGAGAGAGGGGTGGGGGATTTTGACTACGTTTTATGTCACATGATAACGGAGTAAGAAAAGTTTCCTTTTCTGAATTGTATTTACTCTTGTGTTGTGAGTTGAACATGGTTGTAATTGAAAGTTGGTCGATGCTGGTTTCTGAAGATGCACCGAAGTTCACTTGAAGAATGAGAATTGTAGTGTAGCAGCAACTTGACTATTTGTTAAATAACTTAGAATAATATATCTTTAAACTAAAGATAAGTTCGATTCACCTAATCTTTATCGGGGGTGAATAATTAGATACTTATATTAAAATAATTTAATAATCGTTGCCAATTTTTGGTGCCAGAATCAAATGTTCAAGCAGATCATTAGACGTAAGCCTAATCATGCAAAGTTACTATTTTGTAAATGAATACCTTGCAATCTTCTGGTATGTAAACAAAAAATGCAGCGGACTAAACGGAGGTAGTAGTTGCACTTATAGGAAAAACAGAATTTTCAATTAAAAATTGAACCTTATTGGATGATAATATGTATAATGCTTTATAAATTTGAAATTTCACCTTTGACTTAAAACAGGGTGCGTTGGGGAGTTTAGCGTCTCTCTTCAGCAGGGAGGCTATAAAGAAACGGGACCTATAGCTTAAAGTAACATCCAAATCACTATCGGTTTGAATCCGAGGACTCCCTGTACGGTTTGAACCCGAAACCAGACGCGCCGAAGGCGAGCGCTGTACCCATGAGGCTACGGGGTAGCCCATAAAAGTAACAATTTGTTAATGTAGTTCCATTTTGAAGAAGACATATCTTCAATAGAAATAAGTAAATAGCTGTTTAAATAATTAGTTCTTAACTTAAACATTTTAGTACCTACGAAAGCAACTGATCTCGAATTCTTATTTGTACAATGTAAAGAATAATTTCATGTATACTTTGATACGAATTGCACTATACAAAGAAAATTTAATGAACTGTTACTTCTCTTATCAATTTCGTTTCGAGAAAGAAGGTAACTGCGCTAGAACAGGGAACTTTTTTGGAGTTATTTCTTATTTGAATGCTCGAGTACCAGATCATAACAGATTATTTTTACTTAAACATGACTTTAGTAGCAATCATCCTAAATGATTGTTGATAGTATGTTCCAAAGAGTCTAGAGCAGTGGTTCTCAAACTGGAGTCCGCGTAACCTGGCTACGGGGTCCACGACGTCTAAAAATTGAAATGTGTTGTGATAAAATGGAACTCACAGCTGTTATGCAAAAAGTATTTTTTCAGTTAGTAAAAAGAAAGCAATTAGAAATTATACGTTTGTAAATTTGAATATTTTCTTTACTAAATTTCTGCCCTGAAGCCTGTCAACCTTTATATAGAACTACTTCAGGTGAGAGGAATTCCTTCTTTGTTAAGGCATTTTTTCAAAAGGAGTTGTGCATTAACTGCACCGTGCCGATCTTGTTTTGCTGAGTTACAAGGACATTACCAGAAACCTCGATCTGGACACAATTGTTTTAAGATTGGCAGCATCCAAAACAAGGAGACTTATACTGTAATTGTGTTGTTAGTGATTGTTTAAATGTTCAACTTGTTTCTATTATAGTGTGCCAACATGAGGAGTGTATATATGCGTGTTGTGTTTGTGTCTCTTAATCTTATGAAATTTATAAATTTGTAGATAGCAAAAACCCGTAAACATATTATTATTTCTCTCGAACATCGCCATAAAAAAAGGTCAAAAAATGTTTAGAAGTACAAGTGTAAAATAAAGCGCGTGATATTTAAAGAAATATAAAGTTTCATATCTAAGGAGATGTAAATAATACAGGTAAAATGTTAATTTCATTTTTCCAATATGCATATATTTGTTTAGGCCACATGTATTTGAAAATATTGATTTAAGATTCTGAGACCCTTCTCTGTAGAATCTCTTTGAAGATAGTATTAAATCTCATTACTCTCTAGATGTTTTCAAGTTTCACAAATATTTTTTCAGTCACCAAAAATTAAAAAAACGTATTTCCTGTACTAATTCTTTGGAAATTTTAATGATTGGTTCGTTCGGCCAACTATTTTTTTAACAAATATTTTTTTTAATTCCCTTGAAGATGAGAAAACGGAAGAAATATTTTGTTGCCATAACAAATAAAATAAAAAGGAGACACATTGTATTGTAGCTAATTCTAGCTATCAGGTACAGTTGTACTAACGCTATAGGGGAAAATTTTAATAATAATTCCTTCACGCTGTAGTTTTAGTTTTAAGAGCATAAGAAATTATTCATCACACACAGAGACAGACATTATATATATATATTATAATGTCTGTGTCTCTCTCTGTGTGTGCCCACCCTAATTTACATTTAGCCCCCCCTAAATTTGGAGGCTGGCAACGGGCCTGTAAATATCCCATGCATTTTTCTCAAAATGTTCTTCATGACACCTAAATAGATAATTATTGAACATCTATATTTTGTAAACATTCACATTACATTTCTTTTTCTTCTTCTACACAGATAGTATTAATGTATAATATACCATTGTACAAGGCTAGTACCAATATACAAGGTATCTTTGTAACGTCATTCACTATATTTTATTTCCGACAGTTTTTTTCTAAGATAATACTTACTCCCCAGCAACGAGCTTAATGCTTCTATAGTATGCTCAGTTTGAGAGCGTAACACGTGTTCAACGGCTGTTTAGAGCATAGTGCAGGTATCATCAAGCACCCTTCTTTATAGTGAGTGTTGCCTTTTACCACAATTCGATCACAGGCATAAGGTTCTAAAAGGCGCCGAGCCGCCGGTGGAAAAAATAAATTGAATATTGAAAAATTGATCTTGTTTCAATTCATCTTAATGTATTATTTGACTTTGTTCACCGTTAACAATTTTCGCGTATGTCAGGTAAACTACAGGAGGTCTAATATACATAGCAACTCGGAATTGGAGATTGTGTAAATTTTGAAGCGAAAGTGGTACAGTTCTCGGCATAGAAATCGTTACACAAATTCTAAGTCCAAATTAATAACAAACTATTGCCCCGTTTTCTTATGCATCGAGAAATACATGTCTCAGTCGAATAGTTGCTTCTAGTATTCAATCCAACTCCTCCCCCTCCTCCACCTCTCCTTGTCTAAAGCAGTGTCTGTGACGTAGTACGCTCTTTCCATTCAGACGAAAAAGAAACAGGAATCAAGTTTACAACCTTATAGCTTTAAAACAGTCTTTTCCATTCGTTTGTTCTGAAATAATTTTAAGATTACATTTTAAAAAAAAGGTCGCACAATGTTCTCAGAACTTCATAAATACCTTTAGTTTCATTCTTTCCCTTCTTTAAAGACTGCAAGCTGGTAAGATGCTCCCTAAGAAATCTATGGAAATTGTCAATAACGGCAGTAGGTTTTGTGCTTCCTAAATTCTGTAATGCACGCACAGAGCTCTGAAATATCTACTGACAAAAATGAGTGTTATTCAATGATTCATTTCATTTCTTTTCAGTAATTGCAAGCAAATGTTCCAGGGGCGTCATTTGGGCCGGACAGGACGGTGTAATTCCCCCTCCCTTGAGCTTCATAAATACGTGTTGTTTGATCAAATGTATAGTAATACACTAATAAGAAGTGAAAACCTTATGTCGGCGGAGAATCCCCCCCCCCCCCGAATAAAATCTAAAAGATACTGCTTTTAAGAACAAACCTATAGAGTTACAATAGCACATTGCTAGAGAGCTTACATTTGGTTTCAAGAGTCGAAGGTTTGATCTCAAGTCATATGAGTTCCTGGGCGACATTGAAAAAGAGAGAGAGGGAGAGATTCAAGTTTGGAGACAGAGAGGGATGATTTATATAGACAGACTTAGAATTGGGGGAAAATGATCAGACAGCATTCGTATTATGACGAAAATTGTGATTTTGTGAAACAGAAGAAGGGGAGGTTGCGAATTGCGAGGATCACATGAGGCAGTTGTCGAATTAAGGTGGAGAACTTTTTTTAGAGCATCAAATGATTACGAAGGGAGAGAAAGATCTTGAGAAATGAGGAATTAAGAATTTAAAAATACTGCAACTTACGATTTGGGTTTCGAACCACGAACCTTGTAGTTATCGAACCATGACTTTATCCATTCTGCTACCGAGAACTCTATGTACTCGTTCACATACGTTCCCTTTGGCTACGTTGAAAGCTAACTTAATAGGATATTCCAAAAGTTGACTTGGTCGATGCGCCGTTCAGATAGGACGTAAACCTCTTGTAACTTAGTTACAATGTGCATAATGAACTTCTCCTTGTTCAGGACACTTTTTAAAGCAGTAAAATTTGTTACTATTGTGTTAATTAAGTTACATTTGATACAACCATCTGATAAAGTAGTGCCAAACCCTGTGCGTCATTGTCTGTTAAGTGAATGGTTAATGTAAGTTACTCCTACGTAGATGGTCCGAGCTTCGAGTCAATACCATTCTTATTGATTATTTTCGTTGAGCTATGCTCATACTGTGCATTCCGCAAGTTCAATTTTGAAGTAATGTAGTCACAGTTAGTTTAATTCAAAATTATTTTCAAATATGATATTTGTTATTACATGGCACTCCTCACTTGTTTGTACCCCTGCATAACCAAATTGTTTTAAAAATATAATTTGCTTTCAAGTATGACTGTTAAAAAAACTTGTCCTTCAATTTTATTTTATATTTTTTTCTATTTCTTAGTTATAACAACATATTTTCCATTTATATTGTATTCTATGTTATATGTTTATTCTTTTTTACATTTTTTGTCTTACATTTGAAGAGGAGCTTATGACAATTCAGAGCAGCAGAGGCATACACAGGATGCAGGCCTTGGTAATCCACAGCTCCTGCCCCCACGAAATTTTACCGTAAATTATATCTAATTTTAGAAATGATTATAGACATTTTAGTAAAATATTCCCTCAATCGCTGAAATAAATTCCTGTCTACGCCCCTGCAAAGCAGTGATGATTTTAGGGAGTGATCAGTTAGTTATGCCTCCCTGGAGCAACGACACTTCCCCAGAAGTCATACCTTCGATAATTCCGAATATGATATCAGTATTTGTGCATTATCGCTTTTCACTCTCAGTGTATTGAAACGCACCAAAAAGGAACTGTTCTGAAGTCTTCACTAGTTCTCCCTATGACCCCATGCCAATAGGGCCAACCTTGGACTTATCCACATCTGAAATATCACCTTTTATGTCAGTGATCCCGAAAACTAAACATTCGACACAAATATAGGATATTTTCAATTCTTTTTTTTTTTTTTTTTGTCACCCTCCCATTGTCAACTCCATGCCAACCAAGGCTTAATTTGGACTTATGCAGCATCCACAGTGTCAGTATTCATCTTTGCACATGAATTCGATACTAATATCGTTCGTATTTGACTACTTTTACATGTCACCTTCACCTCTTGGTAGGGATGGTTTCACTGTCTCGCCCTCACAACTATGGAGGAATTTCAACCAACGTAAGTATAATTATAAATTACCATCTGAAAAACAACTGTACGAGTGATCTTTTTTAGGAGAGGAATTCGTTAACTACTTTTTCAATATCAATGTATTGCTTTTTTATTCTCTCCATGCTGAAGATTGCCAAAGGGCTAAACTTCATTTGCACTATTGTGCTATGAATATAGGTTTTATTGGTTTAATTCACTGAATACTCGCTTAGATATTGATCTCGTCACAGGAAAAGTAAGATACCATTATGAAAGAAAAATGAAATGAAATATTTGTTTTACGTCCCACGTTTATGCCGGTTACGCTAATGGAGACAGTGATATTGAGAAATGAATGAAATCGTGGAATGAAGAAAGTGGGAGGAAACTTGAGAAACCTGAAAAACGCATGCACACGGTGTTTGTCCATAGTAAAGTTCATTCAGCGCGAGCTGGGATCGAACCAAAGACCCCATGCAAAATAGGTAAAGTTATAAAAGAATAGGCGTCTAAACAAATACGGAACATTACTATCAATGAGAGTTATAAGTTAAAATTTCAATCAATCTTGTTCTTCATTACTGATCGAAAACTTAAATTTGCTGCAAGGACGTGATAAATCTTTTCAGTAGACTTTACAGTCTATAGCTCCTTTACAACTTCTTTTTCATGTAACAGTAAAGTAGTTGCAATTTTAGGCATTGAGGAAAAAGTGTGAAGGGGGCGTAATGGTTCAGTGGTAGAGCGTTCACCTCCGGTGCTTGGGGTCCCTGGTTCGATCCCAGCTCGCAACGTGTGGACTTTGTGGTGGATAAACAGCGTGTTCGTGAGTTTTCTCGAGATTCTCCCGTTTCCTCCCACTTTCTTCATTTCACCATTTCACTCATCTCTCATTACAGTCTCCTTTAGCCTAACCGGCATAATCGTGGTACGTAAAACAAAAAATTCTATTCATTTCAAAAAGTGCGAAATTATATTAAAACCTCCAAAGTGGAATTACGAAACTTCAATGGGCCCCTCTTTGCTGTGGGCCTCCCTCACCGCACTCCCGTTAGTCACGCCACCGCTCAGGGTGCATGATGCAGTTTCCCCTTTTAGGAATATTTTCTAAGGCAGTACGAGTTATTTTTACTGCTGTTAAATGAGTTGTATTTGCTAGAACTGTCGGCTAAAGGAGACAAAAGATCCTATACTCAAACACAAATCACCTCTTTCGAAGCTCTAATGGAAAACAAAACGAATCGCCGTAAACATGTTACGTTTTTGAAGAGAAAAAGAAGAAAACGTTGATTGCACAAACGTATAATGGTATCATTTGCATGCAAATTTATAACTTATAAAAGGTGATGGCTTGTTAGATGAGGGGTTAGTGAACGGGATTCTTCTGCTGGTGGTTCTAGGTTCGAATCTCATCCATTCTTGTTGCTTTTCTTCTTTTAGCTACACTGAGTTTGTGCATTCCAGATCTTCAAGCTTGAATCGAATCTAATACCAGTTAGTAAATTAAAAGTAGCTGACATTTCCAAACACGAGACGTTATTGCATGCTTGTCACCAGCTCACCATACTCAACGCTGATATCAACTCTTGCAGCCTTCATTAAACTCATTTCTTGACGTGTTTTGTTACAAAATTCATGAATCGTGGCGGACAAATTTGCTTTACCGGTTAATGGTGACTGCTTTGAAACCAAATGCAAAGTATGTTGGACGCTGTTCAACGTCCATTTACTGCCATCCCGCCAGCAATATTGATGAGGATTTCATATTGTACGTGGAGGAAATTATACTCTGTTATGAAAACGATTATGTACACACAGATACTCTGGAATAAATAGTACAGAATAGTCACACTACCTTTAAGTTGTCCTCTGCCACTATCCCACATTAATACAATGCGACCATCTATGAACATGTGGACACGCGATAGGGGGTAACGGGACTTTGTGATCACCCTGTACATAGAGCCTAAACTATAACAGATAGGGAGAAGTAGTTTTTTGGAATCGATTTAGTGTTTTAAGAATAGGTACTTGCTCCTCTCTTAACTATCTATTCAAACCGGAAGTGGAAGAAATAAACTACTATCGGTTTTAACATTGACCGCCATAGAATGAAAACAGTGATAGACAGCGAGAATCAGCATTCTGTAATCAATTAACCGTCTTACGAATATATTCTATCTCTACCTTAATTTCTCTCTACTAAAACAGGAAGTGGCAGAAATCAACCACTTCCATGTTGTAGAGTGAAAACTTTTCTGGGATCAGTTGAGCATCTCAAGAATATATTCCGTCACCATTTTAACCTATCTACTAAAACCGTAAGCCACATGACTCTAATAGTATTTCCGCTTTCAAGAATAATTGAGAGAATATCACTGTATAAACCTAACTTCTTCACATGGTGTAGACATGACACTGCTACTTACTTTGAAAACAACCGTGATACAAGACTAGAGAGTTGTTTGGAAGTATGATGTAAAGTTTGATTGTGCATTACCAAGCCAATAAATCGCTATTTTAGCCAAATATTAATACGCACTAATTTCTTAATTTGTTCTTTTATTTTTTCAGCAATACGTCGAAGGACTTGAGGCAATTGGTCATGTAATGTCCAGAGACAATGGCTATTTCACATCAGCTAATGGAATAGAAAGAAAAAATGGGAAAATTTACGCTAATATAGACTTTAGAAGAAACTCTACAGATGTAGTTGATGGTTTTTGAACTGTATTATGTGCTGTAACTATCTCTCTCTCTACTAGTAAAATTTCCAGTTTCTAGAGAAATAAAGAAAGCATGTATACTACATTTAATAAGATTTTTTTTCTATGATTGACTGGACGTTACTGACACTCAGGTCGAGTAAAGGAATTTTCATATATTTTTGCAGTGATTCTTTCTTATAACCTCTGATGAGATGAATATAAATTTGAGACACAGACTACAAGTAAAGAATTTGCCTAGATCCTGATTATTGTTTTAAAACTAAGATTATGACAATATTTAAGCACGGGCGGATCTAGAAGGTAAAAACTGGGGGGTGGCTGCCAGAACCCAGACTATGATAGGTGTATCATGAGTTTATCATAAACTTATATAAATGATAGTTTATTATAAACCCAAAATATATAAATAATAGCTTAAATTATTTTTGTCACTCAAAAAACTGGGGACCTAGGCCCCCAGCCCCGGGCTAGATCCGCCGCTTGTCTTATTTTCTACTTAAGCTTATTTTAAGCTTTCGAAAACAGACGACTTAGGCAGGGCGTCATTTCAGACTTTGCTTGAGGGGGGCAAGAGCACCACCGACGTAAGACTTTCACGTTTTGTGCTAGTATATTAGTAGACAATTTATTAAAGTATATATATTCCTCAAACTCTTGGGGGGGCAATTGCCCCCTCCTGCCCTCCCTAAATGACGCCCCTGGACTTAGGCCTAACTCGTCGCACGCATGAATGTTTACTAATCGGTGAAGAGGAAAATTGTTTCGACTGCTTCCCAGACATTTGACACAACACGTGATTTGATTCTGTGGCTCTGATGTGGACAACTAGGGCCAGTCCTAGGTTCTTAGTCGCCCCGTGCAACAGCATCATTTGCCGCTCCCTGCAGTAGTACTATTTCCCATTCCTTCATTCTCCAGAAAAACTATACTTTAACCCTGGAATACAAGCAAGATGTTGTGGCGCATGACCAGTTATTTGTTTAACTAGAGAAGTCGCACTGGATATTTTGGTGCTCCGTACTTTTTTGTATTTTTCGTTAAAGTCATAATCTACTCTAATATTGACGTGGTTTCGTTGAATTCAATTTTTATTTGGTTTTTCATTAATTATACACACTCTGGGCCTCCCTGGCGTGATTTTCGCACTTATTGTACTTATAGCATATAAGTTTGCATCATATTATAAATGTGTACGCAGCTGGTGGGCAGGTAAGAAATGCAAAATTCATTTGAAGATCACGAAGGAAACTTTTTTGCAGCACTCCTAAACTTTAAAGGAATTAGGATAATATTTTACGATTAAATATGAATAACTGTTGTATCAATTTTCTCCGTCAATGATGATTTCAGAAGTTTTTTTTTCCCCTGGGGGAAGGGAAATTTTAATATACTGGGGATAAAATGCATTAGTAACAAAAATACTGGGAATCCACATTGAACACGATAGGATATGTGGTTCCGAAAGGAATTCCGTGGCCCCCGGGGGAAATTCCCCGCCCGATCCTTGAAATTACCACTGGTCTCCTAATTCTTAATCTATACGAACTACCAATACTGTAGAACCAAGTAGCACTCGATATTTCATTTCAGGTAGAATTTATTAGTTCACTCTTTGATTTAGTATTCAATACTTGTACTAACGGAAGCAAAACATCCTGCAATCTTCTTTCAAAAAAACAGTATATACGAGGATTGTTATAAAAGTTCTAAGCCTACCTATGAAGGGAGCAGCAGAGAGTTTATGAATGGTGTTACTTTTCAACATAGTATCCTGATAAGTCAACACATTTTGCTCAACGGTGTTAATACAGCTGGTAAAAAATGATTTGCCAAAGGCATGTAAAACGTCTACGGCATACAAGACGTTATCATCAGTGTCAAAATTAGTACCGTCCAACTTCTTTTTGAGCTTTGAAAAGAGATTAAAGTCATAATGTGCCATATCAGGCTCATAAGGTGTTTGGGGGACCAATTCGTAGCCGCATTCGTGAATTACTGCCATTGAGATGACTGACTTGTGGCTAGGAGCATTGTCTTAATGGAGAAGCACACTGCTGTCAATTTCCCACTACGCTGCCAAATATTATCACGAAGCTGTCGTAGAAGATCTGCATAGTACTCCCCAGTCACTGCTCGCCTCTTTGGAAGATAAATCCACCATCACTATTCCTTCCGAATCCCAGAAAACTGTAGCCATTACTTTTCCAGCTGAGGGCACTGACTTGGCTTTCTTCTTAGGGGGAATGAGGGGTGTTTTCACTGCTTGGAACTTTATTTGGACTATGGTTGGTAATGGTGGACCCAGCTCTCATCTACTGTTATGAATCGAGTGTGAAAGGTAGATATCTGGATTTGTCCGGAAAAGATGAAGATTGTCCCATGAAATGTTGCGTTTGGTGAGCTTTTGATTAGGTATCAAAAGTTTTGGCGCCCACCTAGCGAAAACCTTAGAAAATACTCCTTTCCAGATGCTGGGTACTAATTCGGTCAACGCTTGCAGTAGATAAACCCACTGTCTCAGCAATCTGTCTGATGGTCATTCGCAGATCATTCATGATGATTTCATGCACTTTGTCTATTTCTCCTGACTGAGTGCTTTCAGGGGCCTTCCTGATCGAGTGTCATTTTCAATGAAGGTTCTCCTCCTCTTAAATTCTTCTATCTATTTCTTCACTGTGGCATATGAAGGGGTACTATCACCTAAGGTAGCAACCATGTCGGCGTCAATCTCCTGTGGCTTTAAACCTTCCTTGTGGAGATACAATAACAGCTCTCGCCTTCAATTTCTCCATTTTGGTCATATTTTTCTCACTCTTCTATCTTTCTGGACCTGTAACAACAGAATAAAAGCCAGTCGATATTAATACAAATTTTGGCATGACATCATAGGAAGATTCAATAAATGTGACCCCAAAAACAGGGGTAAAAGTAAGGGGGAACGCGGGATACGCCGCACAGTGGGGCAAAACACACGTTTTACGGACAAAATTCTCGATAATAGTGTAATGTTGGTAGAAGAAACAGACGATGGTGTGCTTCCTTGTATGTTGTGATGGTATATCAAATGAAACCATTTCCGTTAGGTTACGACTGACTGCAATCAAGATTTTGCGAGATATTTTCGCAAACAGAACATTAAATTGAGCTGTGTGAACTTCTGATGCATACAATGGATGATGCTAGTGGGAAATATCTAAAATAGTAGAATTTGAGGAAACCCGACTATACATAATATTGTAGAATAAGTAAATCATAGACAAATAACATATACAAAAAAGTGTGCTAAATACAATATTGTGTTATTTTATATCTTAATTATAATACAAAGAAACTGTACATTTATATGAGTGTTTTGATAAGTCACTACAAGACTTGGAAATAACAAAACATAGATTGCAGTCTTCAAAAACGATGTTTGTATATTTTGAAAGTGAGAAAACATCTTGCTTTATTCATGTCGGGAAAAGGCTGTTCATTCTATTAACAACGGTGTAAAAAAATATATATTCTTCTTTTATGTATAACACACTATAAAAATTATTTACAGGAGGAACTGAAAAGACAAGTGTTTTTTCAAAGAAAATCTAAATTAATAATCCTCTAGCTTCAGTACTTAGAGGAAGATGTCTCTTCCTTAGTTCGGATCTCAGGGAAGGTATGTGTGGTCTGATGACTCGAGGAGTTTATGGAATGCATCTTCATTGGTGGCTGTACGGGAACATTTTCTTGGGTAGTGAAGCCTGTAATCCTTATAATCTTTATGAAGAGTTTCTTGCGCTTCCTCTGAAAGTAGCCTGATAGCCAGAGCTGCAGCTTGTATTATTTCGACCCCATTTATCAATACTTTGTGCACTGTGGAAGGCAGATAGTACCACGGGTATAACTGTATAGCTAATTTAGCCGTTTCCTCTGTGTACAATCTAAATTTGTCCGAATCAATTGCAGAGTTGCTGTTAATTACCTCCAGTATTATACCAAGCCGGCGAATCAAGTTTTCGTCTATGTGTGTGTATTCTCTACTGTTAGAGAAAAATATCGGAAGAATATCCTGGAGGTATTTCCGGTATTCGTCGAACCATAACCCTGTTTTACGACGTCAACTTTAATCCCGAGCTCATTCATGAATCGTAGTTGGATGCCTTTCTTTGCAGCTTCTTTGATTGGGAGAGTATCTTTCGTAGTCCTCCACGACTTGAATTGTTGATTGTAGCTTAGATGTAGCACATATTCCATGAACTTGATTCGAGCATGAAGAGGTGAAATCCCGAGCTTCAGTCCTTTTTCATTAGATTACTTCAGTTTGTTTCGATAAGTCGTTCATCTCCGATGCGCGAGCCCAACAAATGAAGCAGTTACTTGCTGCAGATGTCTCACTAATATGTTTAGCAAATTTTCCGTCCAACATTGTCAAACTTAAAACATGTTTTACAGTGCTAGGTTCAATCGTGTTTCTTGCAAGTTCTTGTTTTCCCTTTCAACCCTCAATTTCTCAGTTTTTATTATTTTAGGTGTCTGTTTTATGAATTGATACCTGAGTGATAGACAGTGTCGCGTCGAGGAAGGTCGAGGATTGACCCAAATTGATTTATCTTCATTCCCAGGTAAGGTTATTTGTAAATGCACACTAGAAGTCATAAATAAATTAGCATCTGATCTCGCGTCACTTTCACTCGCAAACCGTTGAGAGAACTCGTTCTGGCCAGACGAGCCATCAAAGCCCCATTTTGTATACATTGTCAGTGCCTGACAGTTCAACTTTTCTAATTCCTTCTCATTTATTGTTTTTAGGATGCTTTTGGCTGTATGGTTCAGTAAACTTTGGAGCGGGACTTCTGCGGAGGGGACCGGTCATTTTGATATCATTAGGGTGACAATCTTCTTTTGCGCTCTGGATTTTTTATATATATATATACATATATATAGCTGGAGAAAATATTGAACCTTTCTTCTTTTGTGACAGCTTTGATTACCTCGTATTGACATTTGGAAAGCTTAGCCTGTGTAAAGATTGATAATGCAAAATCCTGATGTGTTTCCTGAATGCGACGAAGCAGCAGCATCTATTACGCTTTGGGAATGTGATACTCTTAGATCGTGAACTTTACGTCTTTTACTTCTCTCACAACAATCTTCAAAACACTTTATAGGCCTTCCAACAGGATTGGATGACTTCGGCGAATGAGCATCATCACTGGGAAAACTAATCACAAATTCACCATTCATCCACTCGCAATACTTCTTGCAAAAATATGTTTTACTGTGATTAACAATTTTTGTTTTTGTACATAATGCGGGAAAAATATTTTCTTTATTTCATCACAAATTCGAGAAAGTTTATCTTCATGCATGTGCTGATATATTTCACGAATAAAACACTCCACTGATCCACCTGTAAGTAACACTTCACAAGATCGGTATATTTTACTACTTCTTCCATTATGCGGAAAGAGCGCACATTCTCACTGAAATAACTACTGTAACTACTGAATAGAAACTTCATGACAGCCAATTGACTTTATAGTACTCGCTGCACACGGTCCTATTTATACTTCCTACTATGTTGCTCCAGGGGAACTGGGTTTTCTTAACGCAGCCAGCCAGCTTACAGCGGTGCTATGGCTACATTTTACGGCATATTGTGATGCAATTCACAGAGAAAGTAGTTTACTACAGTAGTTTCATGAAAACGTTTTAATTAGAGCGGAGTTCAGCGGAGCTTTTTTTTTATAAGCCTAGACATGTGTGAAATACTTGGAAAAATTCACTATTTTGCTCAAATTACCCCTCCTATGTAACTTTTTTTGACGAACCAATTGTTTGTCGCATGCTTGCCTGTATTCACATCAGACACGTTAGGGTAGCTATTTATTTATTTATTTTTTTTTTTTTCATAAAACAAAACTGTATTTTACCTCTCAATAAACCTACGCCAACTCAACAAATTCAACATTGTTGCGTTTTAAATATAATTTACTAATTGCAAAAGAATGCTAATTGCAAAATCATTATCACAACCGGATTCCTCGATTCATTTACTATAGAAAACGTATAGATTATCGCCCAAATTATTACTTTCATGATATTTCATTTTGTCCGCCTTGGCCCCACTGTACGCCGTCCTCCCACTTCCAGAAAATGTCTGTGGCGTCCCCCCACTTTCTAAAAAAATTTACAATGGAGAAAGATAGGCACAGGGGACAGCATGACGTCATATGACCCCCTACCTTTTCAGATCCACTTTTACCCCTGCCTAAAAGTATTATATATGTCTAGTTCTAATATTTCTTGGTTAGACTTAGAATTTATGTAACAACCTTCGTGTTTTTAAATTAATTGCCATCAAACTATGTCATTCATTATGACATGGAGGGGAAGCAAAGAGTTTAAAAATTACTAAAAAGCATTTTGCAATAAAAGTTTTAAAAAGCGGCATGACTCACTCCTATATAATTCAGAATCCTGTTTGAAAATGTCCAGACAGTACCTCCATCATAATAGATAATGTAACATTTTTTAACATAAGCCCCATACATTATCCGTAATTATAATATACTAATAAAGAATTCGATTAAAGGTACTTTAAATTTATTTCAAAGTTGCCTCAATAAATCTAGGGTTGCCATATTACCCGATTTTAGCGGGTACCACCCGATTTTCAGGTCCCACGAAAAACTACTTTTTCCACGCTTTTTTGGATTGGAGAAAAATCTAAGACGACTTTGTTGATAAAGTTTGTTTCATTCAACGTAAACCGCTACGCGTATTATGATAGACGTATCATGCGTAGAATTTTATGATAAGATTTTATGCAAAAGAGATTTAAAAAAAAACTTAAAAGGAGATATATATAAATGTGCCATAATCATACACATTTTAGTGCAACATCTGAATACTTACGTATGATCTCATGGTGCGTGTTTCTTTGATAACCATTCTGTCCAGTTCAGCTGAACAAGTCTATGTTTTTACCTAGTCTATGTGTACTCCTATTCTTTATATATTCAGGAATGATTGCAAATTGAATTACGGTATCCTTAGCATTTTGTTTAAATTAGATTCATTATTAATATTTTTTTTCTTTTAAAATGTTTATTCTGTATTTTATATATTGTGAAACCCTGGTAATTTTGTGTTAGTACGTTTTCAAGTAGCAATCTCTAAAAATGATTGTCATAAGAGATGGACAAAGATTCCTCAATAAGTTTTGCCTTTCTTATGATAAAAATTTAGAAATTGTTTTGTCTTTCTTAGG
This sequence comes from Thermobia domestica, assembly GCF_964235325.1. NCBI lineage: Eukaryota > Metazoa > Arthropoda > Insecta > Zygentoma > Lepismatidae > Thermobia > Thermobia domestica. The sequence goes on along the minus strand of NC_137462.1, from coordinate 71,430,310 downwards.
GAAAGAACTGTAAGAACAATATCTACCATACATCTATTTTTATTTTTATTTTTATTTTTTATTTTTTAAATTTAATTTTATTTATTTATTTATTTTGAAAACTTGCCTTACAGATATCTTTACAATTGTAGATATCTTACTTAATACTTACTTTACAATTTGAGACTTACATTTGTTGAACTTAGTAAATATTAAACACAAAAACTAAATTTGCTTTACTTAGTTTCGTTAGAAATGTATATTGGAAGTGTCACTTAACAAAGAAATCACTTAAAAAAAAGTCCAAAGGATCCCAGGTCAGTATTTGTAATATTTGTAATACACAAGTTCACGTCAGTACTTACGGTTTAGAATCCCCAGCTTTTCTAATTTTAAAATATCGCAACCCTAAATAAATCGATAATATGGGATGAATTCATCAGTCGTGTGAGCATACACGTAGTAAAACAAATAGTTGAAAAGTGGAAACAGTGAAATAGCATTAGTGTGGACTCTAGGCCGGACAGAAGTCATATTAACCATAATTTACAGTTTGATATCTGAATGAAGAAGTATATCTACTGCAGAGATTCTTAAAGTTCACTCCATTTGTATCCATTTTTAGCCATACAGGGTAATCACTCGCACGTATTGTCATTGAAATCCTCAATGGGTACGCTATTTTTCTTGTTGATTGCAGAGGACAATCATGTGACAATTAAGGGCGCCGATTTCTCTGTAAATTTGGGGAGCCCATTCAGATGCAGAAGGTATATATATGAAGATTTTAAGACAAATTGCGCTCAAATTACGCCAAATATTGTATACTCATAAATACAATAGGGGGCCCATATGAGCTTTGGGAGGGCCCGGGCCCCCTCGGTCCCCCAGGATCGGCGCCCTTGGTGACAATGCCACCAATATAACAGGAAAATATGACGACGTACAAGCTTATATAAACTGTCGTAACGAAAGGGTTTTATACCATGTGCGGCATAATTCTTTGAAATTGGTGAGAAAAGCTGTTGTCAATTGTTGTGGAAACGCTTTGGATTTTCCCACCTGCTCCAGTTTTGTCCAGTTTCTTCAGTGGGACATCTCGTCCTTGGAATTGCTTGGAAACCAAAGTAAAAGAAAACTCTGCCACCTTTGAAACTTTCAAAACACTATGAGGAAATCGATGCTAAGCTAATAGTGATGCGTATGTTGTCGTCAGAGTTATGAAGTTAGAAAAGTTCTCCGAGAGATTGGGGTGGACCCATCTGAAAGCATACGAATATGAAGAAATGCAAATAAACTTGTAAAGATGACATCATTTGAAATATATTTTATGGCGTTATTATGGAGCAAAAGTTTGAAAAAAGATTGACTAGACCAGTAAATATCTCCAATGTGAAGGAATGGAACTAATAGAGGGTGTTAAGTTGCTTGAAGCCTTATCTTTGCAAATATATTCATTGCGAGACAGATATGAAGTTTTTGAAAGATAAACAATGGAAGAAAGAGGACAACAGTACAAGGACGAAAGCAGAAGAAAAGTAGCCAGGAAGAGGTTTCCAGACGAGAGCCCATCAGCAGAAACCTCTTTAATTGAAAGCAACAAATTCCGCTTTGCCACTTTCAACTACACAATTGACAAATTAGCTTCTAAGTTATGAATAAGAAAGGATAATACACGGAACTGTATGAGAGGTTTGGCTTTTTGACTGAGTTTGCAGATTTCAGGGAAGATGGTCTGGAAATGGCATGCAGTACTTTTTTGTGAAGTACAATGGTGATCTTGACTCAAACTTTTGTGATGAATTTAAACAATTTACTTTGTATACACCCTGTTTCAAAAAGAATATACGTATTTCGAATGCATATATTTATTAAACTTTAAGACATACGAATATGAAATTTTACACACATATTTACGAACCTCTCAAGTTCAATTACAGTTTAAAGTTAAAATTACACATGTTCAATATGTCCTCCATCAGCGACACGAACCACACCGATACTCAAATTCCTCTCATACTCGGGCAAGCATGTTCTGCGTCACTGATGTTATGGCAGCACGGATCCGGTTCTTCAATCTTCCAGGTTCTGTGGGAGTGTTGGTACATAAACGTTGTCTTTAACGAAACCCCACAGGAAGAAGTCACAGGGCGTCAAATCCGGTGACCGTGGAGGCCAGCTGAGACATGCTAAGTCGCCAGCTCTTTGACGACCAATACAATGGTTCAGTAGAGTTTCATTCAGATATTCACGCACTTGGCGACTCCAGTGGGGTGCCCCGTCTTGAAAAATGAAGTTGTCTTCGTGCAGCTTCGGAAACAACCAGTTTTGTAACATAGCGAGATACTGCTGACTGTTAACCGTGTTTCCATTAAAGAAGAATGGGCCGTAAACAGATGATCGGGATGTCGCACAAAACACATTGACTTTGGGCGAATCTTGTACACGTTCAATGACTGCATGTGGGTTCTGTAGGCCTAGGGATGGGCACCGACTCGTAACTCGAAGCGTAATTTTCTCGAGTCGAGTTCCGAGCCGAGTCACTGTTTTCAGGTCGAGTTTCGAGTCGAGTCGAGTTTGATAAATGGCTCGCTCGTTCAGCTCGTTTTAACTCGTTTTGAAATCATTGCTGATTAGGCTGGAAAACGAAACCCATGAGAAATGTAAGCAGTAAGTTGAAATATTTTTAGTGTTGCTCACAAGATGGAACATTGCACATCTCGTCTTGATTAATAAGACGACAATGGGTTTTTATAACTAGACAGCCTCAAATGTCGTGAGCACCAATATAAATATATACTATAGTTCTGACCATCAAGGTTGAGACCTGCACGGTCGAAGTTTTGCGCCCAAGCTGAAGCCCAACCCGGGTAGTGATGTCAACCAGCTCAGCTCGGTTCAGCTGAGCGAACAGCTCTAGCCGGCGCGGTTGGGATGAGCTACCGACTTGGTTCAGGTGAGCCATTGGATCGAGCCAGCTAGGTTGGGTGAGCTGTTGGTTCGGCTCGATAGTGAATGAGCTGTGAGCCGAGCTACTCAGCCGTTGACGACCCTAAACCTGGACCGAACAGTTTTGAACATGTTTGACCGGTGCCCTATAACTTTTAGGCCTAACAATTTTTGGCTCGAACCCGAATACTTGCTCCTCCAGAACTCAAACCCAGAACCTCGTAAACGATGTCCCTGCCTCCTAGACTTCACGACTCCCGAGGTCTGCAGTCAACTAGTTCTTAGTATTCAGTTACAAACCGTCAATCTTTCATGTTTATACACTGCGTTGTTATATTAATATTATTATTATTATTAATAATAATAATAATAATAATAATAATAATAATAATAATAATAATAATAATAAATTCTAGTAGTAGTAGTAGTAGTAGTAAGTATCATTGATAATAATTATATTGCCTATGTAGGATACTTGAAAAAACTATTTGAAACTACACGCAGCATTTGGCTCGATTTGGCTCGTTTTGGCTCGACTCGACTCGAAAGTCGAGTCAAATTCGGGTCGAGCTTCGAGTCGAGTTGGAGGAAATTTTTCAAGTTGAGTTCTCGAGTCGACCTCGAAGATGTCTAGTCGAGTCGAGTTTCAATGAAAACTCGTTCGAACTCGCTCGAGCCCATCCCTATGTAGGCCCCAAATTCGAACATTTTGTTTGTTTACCTGACCACTAACACGGAAAGTCTCTTCATCACTGAACGCGATGCGTTGTGCAAAAGTGTTATCATTGTCAATAGTATCCAGAATCTCGTTACAAAATGCTACACGTTTGCGTTTGTCATCAGGACGCAGAGCTTGTAACAGCTGTAACTTGTACGGCTTCATAACCAACCGACGTCTCAAAACACGCCAAATTGTTGTTGTCGGCACTTGTAACTCTCGACTGGCACGACGAGTTGATTTTGAAGGACTACGTTGGAAAGCAGGTGTAACATTTTCTTCAGGAATACGATGGCGGCCAGGATTCTTTCCTTTACATACACATCCTGTATCTATAAACTGTCGATACCATCTGCGAATGTTCCACCCATTCGGAGGATCAATTTGGTACCTCAACCTGAAAAGTCTTTGCACTGTAATCACGGAATTACACTTCGCAAACTCGAGAACACAAAATTATTTCTGCTGCGAAGTAGCCATTTTAAACATATGACGGTTACCAAGCAAAACAAAAGACAACTGACATCCAACGACTATTAATATAAACTAGACTATGCATTCGTTTCTCCAATAGCCGAGTCGAGGCGCAGCGATCTATAGTTTGGACAAAATAATTCTTCGTAATACGTATATTCTTTTTGAAGCAGGGTGTATAAAAGGAATAAAGAAGCGAAGTGATTATGCAAGAATGGCTGCTGCGGATTTGCTGAAGTTGATTTACAGGAATAAAATAAAGTGAAATTAAATTTTTGAGTTTTACGTCCAACGATTATGCCGTCTAGGCTAAAGGAGACGGTGATGATGAGAAATGAATGAAATGGTGGAATGAAGAAAGTGGGAGGAAACCGGAGAACTCCGAGGAAACCCACGCACACGGCGTTTGTCCGCCACAAAGTTCACTTGGCGGGAGTTACAAGAAGTTTTTTAAACGTTTGTCTGGCTTTCAGAATTTATAAGTGTTTGTAACTAATTGTACAGGAGACAGGCCCACAACTAGAGGGGGCTACGGGGGGCCTGGTTAAACTTCTCGTGGCTCCTCCAGACCTCAACTGAAAATGCTATTATTTATTTTAAAAAAATTGTAGGAGAATTTTTAATGACTTGACCCCACTAACATATTCATGGACCCCCTCAAACGTCTGTGGCTGGTTGAGCTACTTTGTGGCTAAGTGGTTAGCGTACGCTCCTTTGGCGTGGGAGACCCGGGTTCGATTCCCGGCGGGAGTTCATGTGGTTTGGATTCCACGTTAATCAGTAGGTCCACATCTCATATAGCCTCGCTGCTGAAAGGGACGCTAAACTAAAATCAACTCAACTCAACTCTGTGCCTGGTTTTGGGCCTGAGAGGACAGCTTTCTTTTTTAAAGTTGTAGCTGACAAAATCACCAACTCGTGCAACTATGGGGGAAGAGAAACTGAACTCTTTAGCCTTATTGTCAGTTAAATCCACGTTTTTGCAAAAAGCACGTTTTGAAGAATTTACTGAAAACTTTGTGCGAGCAAAGTGCAGAAAAATGCCTTTTAAACTCTACTGCGTATGTCCTATTTTTATATTACGTTTCGAAGCTAAATATAAAAAGTTACCGAGTAATTGTGAATTTAAAATATTTAATTTTTGTTAAGTGTTTATTACTACAATCCAGAATGTTCTCTTTGAAAGTCGTAGTCAGTAAATTCGGTTTTGGTTCACAATAACTAAACTTATTATTTTTTAAAATGGGGCCCCATGTATTTTTCCGCTCCAGAGCCCGCAATGGTCTTAATCCTACTCTGTTCATTATTGCTTAAGCTGCTCAACGAATTCGATAAACTCATTAATATATTCAAATAGGGGGCGCGATGGCTCAGTGGTAGAGCGTTCACCTCCGGTGCTTGGGGTCCCTGGTTCGATCCCAGCTCGCGCCGTGTGGACTTTGTGGTGGACAAACACTGTGCTCGTGGGTTTTATCAGAGTTCTCCCGTTTCCTCCCTCTTTCTTCATTCCACCGTTTCACTCATTTCTCATTATCATCGTCTCCTTTAGCATAACCGTGGGACGTTAAAGATTTTATTTAATTTCATTTTAATATATTCAAATATTTACTTTACCCGAAGCATGTGCATTTTATATAAAACAAGAACTCCAACGGGCTAGGAAAGGGTGCGTGTGAATCATCCGCAGTTATTTCCTTGACTTAGGGGAGATTGTGGGCATGTTTGCTCCTGTGGGAGAACTTTGCAACGCCAGGCACGCCACCCTTAGCATCTGCGCATAACGTGGGAAATAACTGATAGTGCTTCATTCTTAACAGTTTGCGTCAAAGCATCCAAATTCTGCATGCACTGTAATTTGCGGTAATAGTCATAATAGTTATATATACCGGGTGCGTCATTTATAATGTCAAACCTTGAGACGGAGAAACCAAAAGAGAGAGAGAAGCGAAACTTTGCACGAAGCAACTATACAAAGGGGCACATTGGTAGTCGTATTATTTGACATCACCGGATGAACAGTGTTGCCAACCCAATATGATTATGATTTTTTTAAAATGGAACGACCTAAATTGTATTTCATAATTGAATTCAACACTAAAAAGAAAGACGAAAGATACGAAAGAAACTTTATATTTGTTATTTCTCGAGAAGTTTGCAACACTGACCTGCGGGTGGCATATCTTTCGTCTTCCTTTTTAGTGTTGAATTCAATTATGAAATACAATTTAGGTCGTTCCATTTAAAAAATCATAACTTTATATTAGGTTGGCAACACTTTTCATCCGGTGATATCAAATAATACGTCTACCAATGTACCCCTTTGTATAGTTGCTTCGTGCAAAGTTTCGCTTCTCTCTCTCTTTTGGTTTCTCCGTCATCAAGGTTTGACATTATAAATGACGCACCCGGTATATATATATATATATATATATATATATATATATATATATATATATATATATATATATATATATATATATATAGAGAGAGAGAGAGAGAGAGAGAGAGAGAGTGGCCCATTTTAATATTTTCAAGGAAATATATCGAAAACGGTTGAACATAACTGAACTGAATAAAAACTCAAATAGGAAGTACCATGGGGCAAATCGAATGGTTATTTCGCCGTGCCCCTCAGGGCCGCTCTTCAAGGGGGCCCAACTTTAAAATTTTAAATGGAAACATGGGGCGAGTGACACCTCGTTCGATAGATCTATAAAAACTAAAAAGCGATGTAGCAAAAGATTTTTCATATCGGTCACTGTATTCAAAATGACCGCTAAGACATGACGCTTAGATTAAGCGTCTAGTACCACTAATATGAAAACGGTTGGAGATAAATGAACAGAACAAAAAGTGAAAGAGGAAAATGACATAAAGCACATCAAATTATGTCGGGGTGACCCCCCAGGGCCGACTTTCATGGGGACCAGGGCCCAACTTCAAAATTGTCATTGGAGAAAACATAGGTCATGTGATATCTCCCTCGATAGATCTTTAAAAACTAAAAAGTGTTGTGGAAAAATATTTTTCATATCGGTCACCGTATTCAAAATGGCCGCCGAGACATGGTGCCTGTATCAGATAAAACGCCCAGTACTACTAATATGAAAACGGTTGGAGATAAATGAACAGGATAAAACTCGTATAGGAAATCACAGAGGGTATTTATCATTTCACACCTCGAGAATAATCCAACGGAAAAAAAAGAGTGTTAAGTATAAGTGACATAATGCTAAAGAGGACATTAATTCTTAGAAAATTATCTTTCTGATCTCCCTCCGTAAGTGGGTGAAGCGGAAATGATAAAATCTCAAATGAGAACCCCACTTTTACTTGCAATAGATATGGTTTGTCTGAAACACTTGGATGTACAAGTGACTGGTACTGTAATGAACCAATTTTGTACAAACGATTTTTGAGCAAAACCAACATTTGTACATGTTGTTCTAAAATTGCATTGTTCGACAAACTGGTTTCGCATTTCAATTGATTCATTTTTGCACAGATCATTGCCTGCAATCAAAATGGAAGGTACTATTTAACAAGAACTTTATCTACTTTTTTCCATTACAGACATCTATCTGTTATAAAAACACATTTCAAATAATTTTGTTGTGTAGATACAATTTGCAAAAACTAAGATTCTCATTTGCAATTTCACCGTTCCTTCCCGTCCCGCTTCACCCACTTACGGAGAACGTTGGAACGATGATTTTCTAGGAACTAGATTTCCTTCTTCGCATTATGGCACTTTTACTCTAATCATCTTCTCCTCCGTTGCAACATTTTCGAGCCCTGGAATGATAAATACCCTCTGTAATTTCGTATAGGAATTTTATTCTGTTCATCCGTTATCATCTTCAACCGTTTTCATATTAGTGATACTGGACGTTTTATCTGATACAGGCACTATGTCTTGGCGCCCATTTTGAAAACGGTGATCCATATGGACAATCTTTTGCCACAACACTGTTTAGTGTATGAAGATCTATCGAACGAGGTATCACTTGACCCATATTTTCTTTTAAAATTTCTACATTGGGCCTGGGCCCCATGAAAGGCGGCCATAGGGGCACCGCAACAGCATCATTCGATTTTCCCCATAGCTTTCCTATTTGAGTTTTTGTTTGGTTCATTTATGTTCGACCGTTTTCGAGATATTTCCGTGGAAAGATTAAAATTGGCCACCCTATATATACAGGGTGGGCCATTTTAATTAATCCACGGAAATATCTGAAAAATGATAAAACATAGAAGAAATTTTTGAAGTACACGTAATATATTTCTAAGGGGGAAAACCAATTCCGCCAAAAGTACCCCTCCCCGCCTCCCGCAAATGGGGGTAACGGGGGGTAACTTTGAAATGTCAAATGGGAACATGGGTCGAGTAACACCTCGTTCGAAAGGTCTTGGAAAACTAAGTAACGCTGTACCAAAAGATGTTTCATATTGTGCACCAGTTTCAAAATGGCCGCTATGATATTGTTCGGAAACTCCAGTACCCGTAGTATGAAAACCATGGAAGGTAAATGAATGGAACAAAATTGAAATACGTAAATATCATAGGGCATATCGAATGTTGTAATCCCTGTGATCCCAGTGGCCTCCCTGAAGGGGTCTTGTGGGCTAACTTCAAAATTTCAATGTCCGACCGGACAACGGTTCGGGCGTACGCTTGACCTACCCAATGCTGTTTGGAAGGCAGACTTCATGCATAGAGAATTGGTGCACTAAGTTAACGCGGATGGCCACAGTTACATTTTGATTAACTATTAACATTCATGTCATATTGTGAGCTTGAGGGACGAAACGGTGTGTACGTATATCCCCGAAATGCTTTCTGAATAACCAGCATGCATTGCATAAAAGTTTCTCTTTTTTTAGTCACTACAGCGTCATCCTTACAAACAAATGTTTCAACCACACCATACCTATTTGTAAGGTTAGCCTTAATTTACGAATTAAAGTAGAGTTCTCGTTTGAACTTTCACTTTACTTTCCACCCCACTCACATACAGAGCGCAGGGAGAGATTATTTTGCAGGACTTGGATTTCTCTCTATACATTAAGGCAATTTTACTCTAATATTTTTATCTCTGTTGTATTATTCTCGAGCCTTTGAACGCCTCCGTGGTTTTCCTATTTAATTTTCGTTATTTTCATTTATGTCTAACCGTATTCATACTATGGGCACTAGACGTTTTCTTAGACACAGTCACCATGTCTTTGCGATCATTTTGAAAACGGTGTCTCATGTCGAAAATTTTCTTACAGAAGCTTTTTGATATTAATTTGTCTACGTAACGTGATGTTACTCGCTTCAAGCTACTATTTGAAATTTTCAAGTTGGCCCCGGATACCTTTCAGTTGGCCCTTGGAGTCACCCCGACAACACCTCTCGATGTGCCTTACGTCAGTTAGCTACTCCAGTTTTTCTTTTGTTGATTTATCTCCAATCGCTTTCATATTACGGGTACTAAACCTTTTCTCTGACACGGATACTATGTTTCGGTGGCCTTTTGAGAACACTGCCATTTCACATCAATCGTTTTCTCCTGCAATATGTGAGATTTTGCAAGATTTATCGAACGAGGTACCACTCGACTCATGTTCTATTTGAAATTTTGAAGTTAGCCCCCAAGACCCCTTTAGGGAGGCCACTGGGATCACAGGGACCACACCGTTCGATATGCCCTATGATATTTACGTATTTCAATTTTGTTCCATTCATTTACCTTCCATGGTTTTCACACTACGAGTACTGGAGTTTCTGAACCATATTATGGCGGCCATTTTGAAACCGGTGAACAATATGGAACATCTTTTGGTACAAGGTTACTTAGTTTTCCAAGACCTTTCGAACGAGGTATTACTCGACCCATGTTCCCATTTGACATTTCAAAGTTACCCCCCGTTACCCCCATTTACGGGGGGCGGGGAGGGGTACTTTTGGCGGAATTGGGTTTCCCCCTTAGCAATATATAACGTGTAGTTGAAACATTTCTTCTATGTTTTATCATTTTTCAGATATTTCGGTGGATTAATTAAAATGGCCCACCCTGTATATATATATATATATATATATATATATATATATATATATATATATATATATATATATATATAGGGTGTTAATGAACTATACCGACAAACTCTAAGAGCTGATTCCTCGCATCAAAATAAGAGGAAAAGTTCATGTGGACCTATGGCGAAAAGTGCATAGTTTCAGAGCTAGGGCTGCCAAAATCGTGAAAGAGCCAAATTTCAAAAGGCCCTATTTTGAATTCGAGAGACTGTGGATGGTGGTCCTTATCATCATAAAGGAAATCACGTATACGCAATCCAAAAATGAATATTTCATTAATGTTCAATGTGTGTACTGATTATTCCCTGCTTGTGAAATTCCCAGACATGCCATCAACCGAATTTTGAGATATGCTCTGATTTTATGATTGGTCCAAAATAGGCAAACGATAAGTCTTGATACCAGTGAACACGGAATTCTTTGGCACGATGTCGGAAGTGTTGAGAATCAGCAGCAGAACCGTTTCTCGTACTCAGGAAATCGCATGGTGCGATATTTTCTTTCACGCTTATAAGTGAAGAAATCCTTAAATATACCGTGACGAAATACATATTATCACACGTTATTCCGAATGTAAAGAAACATGGAGCTGCCGGTTATTAAGACTTCCGCCTTCCCTCCGAAGCATTAGATGCCCATTGTTGTCAAGACTTACCTCCTGATTACTTGGACCATCCTTGAAATCAGAGTATATCTGAAAACTCTATTGAGAGCATAAATTATCTGAGAATTACACCCTGTAGGGAATACCCTGTACACCTATTGAAAATTGATTAAATATGCACAGATGAAGTATGATGAAGACCACAATCCGCAGTTTCTCGAATTCGAAATAAGGCCTGTTAAAATTTAGCATTTTCGCAATTTTGGACAGTCATAGCTGTGAAACTATGCACTTTTCGCTATAGGTCTATATGGACTTTTTCTCTAATTTTGATGTGAGGAATCACCTCTTACAGTTTCTCGGTATAGTTCATTAACACCCTTGATATATATATCAGGGGTAAAAATGTGTGTGAAACGGTAGGTAGCGGCATGACGTCGCCGTCTCCCTGTCTATATTTGCCCATTGATTTTTTTTAAGGAACTGAGGGACGCATCCCCCCGCAATTTACCCCTTATGTATATTGCAGCTTTGCATTGCGTAAAGGCGGATTTTCATGTGTCCTTTACCTCCGTGAGCAGCGAGCGATTGTGCTAAACAGCCAATGAAATCACGCATCGGAGATGGCGCGCTACACTCGCGTCAGAGTAAAAATTTGTTCAATTCTGACGGAAGTAGCGCGCGTACACTATTGTATTCACTGACTAACATGGCGGAGGTAAGAACAGCGTTTGAAGAACTGCTCGTAGAACAAGTAAGAGAAAACAAAATTTGGACAACCTTAAGTATCCGAAATACAAGGATTCAGTATTAAGGACAAAAACATGCCATCAAATTGCTGAAAATATTGGTATCGATGGTTAGTACTTTTATATTTGTGTAATTAATTAGTTGTATTACCGGGAACAATAGATAGTTCATACAATAACTGGTATGTACAAATTATCAATCCCTATATAAAATAAAAGCAATGTAATTTGAAACATGCTTTAGTATGATTTATAAATATTTTTATTTGTTTTATAAAATTTATCCGGATCGGATTTTAATTCAAAGAAAAGGTTCCTGTATATTGCGTATTCTCGTCGAAGCTGGAAAATGGGGTGAACCCACCACATTTTCCTAACATACTTCTGACGGCGGCGTTTTGAAATATAATATATTCCAGCTAAAACGATAGCTCTCCTTCGGGAATCCACTATCACAAACTAAAGTCGCAAACTTTCTATTTTACGCATGCGCATTAGCTAGCGAGTAGTAATTTGGCGCAATACACGCACGGATGTATGAAAACGAAAATAATGTACGATGAATACGCTATATGTGATGCTTCCGTTCTAACGCGGGCATGAAAATCCGCCTTTACGCTCGACAATTTTTGCGAAAGGTAGTACAGAATAAAGACTTTTTCTTTTATTTACAGTAACGATTTTCCTTAAGATTTTTACTTCTACTATCTCTTGAATAAAATGGACAATTTCCTAATGAAGATGAAATTCTTGCAACCCTTTTGCCCCCACAGATAGTGTCAATGTTAATTATAGTAAATTGTGAGTTTCATTTTCGTTTGTATATACACTTTTGTAACTTGCGGGAGAGGTCGTCTATAGCGGTTTGGCAACTTCTTATACATTTAGAAGAAAAGAAGAAGAAGAAAACTATGTACGGAATTGTGAACATTCGTTGAACCCCGCGTGAGTCAAATGTAGCTGTTAATGGTAATGGCAAGAATATAAAATTTCCGTAATTTTCAAAGTAGGGCTTTACTAATTTTAGTTTGTATACAAATAATATATTTCAAAAGCAAACTTGTATATCATACAATTTGTTTACTTTTAGTGCGTAGCAAAATAACAAACTAAATTTCTTTCTAATAGAGGATTTTTGTAAAGTAGATCTCATACGGATGTATTTTTTGTCAGGATCTATGTCTATATTTCTTTATTATTATTTTTCGGAAGAATTAGTATAACAAGACATGTTCAGACCTGCAGGTTTGTATTTAATTAGTTAGATTGTAGAGCTAGTAAAAACTTGTACGTGACTAAGTACGGAAAACATCCAATTAACCATGAAAACCTTAGATGCGAATATTGAGCTTCACAGTATAACATAACGTGCATATAAGTCAGTAACGTACGCAAGAGTTTGGGTTTTACTCTCCCCTTGAGTAGGGTATTATGGAAAAATAAACATTACCATGTACAGTACAAGTGCTCGAAATGATGTGGTCGACCGATATAAACTCGTGATCTTGAAATCTGCTCCCTTTGACGAGATTCTGCGTACACCATATTATGAGAATGATTAGTTCGGGAGCTTTAGGTTTTTTAAGAGTATTTCTTTTTAACAATTTAACTACTTACTACATAGTAAATTGCTTCTGTCGGAACTATTATAATTGTATTAGTTAAATTGGGTAATACTGAATCGTTAGTTGCTTCAAGTTTAGTCCATTTTAGCACCAAGTTTATATGAGATGTTAACCTACGGTTAAAGCGGAATCGGAACCATCGTATTGCGTTCAAATTTCAAGGCTGCTCTACCGAGAATCGAATCCGGTACCCTCTGCACCAATGACACGTGCTAGCCACTAGACCAGCTGGGAGGGCAGTATTGCTTCGTCTATTAACGTTTATTCACAACTGAAAATCATACATTGATACTATAGGCTTGTATCGAAATCCTTCCTACTCTTATATGGTGGCGGGGGGCGCGGTGGCTCAGTGGTAGAGCGTTCACCTCTGGTGCTTGGGGTCCCGGGTTCGATCCCAGCCCCCGCCAAGTGAACCTTGTGGTGGACAAACACCGTGCTCGTGGGTTTTCTCGGGGTTCTCCCGTTTCCTCCCACTTTCTTCATTCCACCATTTCATTCATTACTCATCATCACCGTCTCCTTTAGCCTAACCGGCATAACCGTGGGATGTAAAACTCAAAGATTTCATTTCATTTTTTCTTATATGGTGGCATACTTATACTCGAGGACAGTGATAGGCAAACTTCTTTAAGAGCAGGCCAGAGAAAAGAAAAAAACTTCTGGCCAATATAATTCATTAAAAGCTTCGATTGTACAGTTTACGAAATTCTTGTATTATGAAGTCCTATTAATGATTGAAGTTCCTCTCAATGGGGCAAGTTTTTATTTTGACGGCCAGTGACTGCAACCGATTCATCTGACCTGATTCCCGGAGCAGTTTAGGAATAACATTGAAGTTGCTCCATGCGATCGTGACGTAATGTCATTTATATTATCATAGGCAGTGGCGTAGCAGCTGCCCCCGCAACCCCCGCAGTGCAGGGGCCCCGAAATCTTGCGATGAATAAAGGTTTAAAGAAGTAGAACTTCATCCTTACTTCTATCGGCTTTACAACTAGGGCCCCTTCTCTATACTTTGCGGGGGGGGGGCGCAAAAGTGTGCTACGCCACTGATCATAGGCGTAAAGATGGAATAAAATGAGTGCTGCGGGGCTTCTAACCCCCTTCGCTCGCTCAGGTGTGTTTCGTAACGTAAGTAAATCACTTTTTTTTTTTTAATCAATAAAGTTGTGTGTGAAAAGTGGACTATACCACTTGACAGCACCAAAGGCACAAACAATTCCAATAAGTGACTGAGGCACAAACAGTTCCAGAAAGTGACTGAACCCATAAGAATCGATTGAAGTCACTGTCTGAGTCAAAGTAAAATCTTTCCCAATCGGGTTCAAACAGACATGCATTGGCTGTCAGAAGTAAGATTGACCCATCTTTCAATCTTTTCTAATATGACTTTTTTTTTTAAGTAACTATTCTTTTCATTCGTCAGACTAGGAATCATGTCACGGGCCAGATAGAACCTATTAGGAGTGCAACCCTAATGACCTGCAGGCCATAATTTGCCCATCAGTGTTCTAAGACATGAACATCTACCGGATTTTTCGCAGAAGGGAGCAAAGTTTACAGGCCTTTGATTTTCGTTGTTAAGGAGATATTTATGGCTTTTCGAGGCTTAATTGTAGATGAGGGAAGGGAAAGGAGTCTCCCAGGGGCTGATTTGTACGATACCGTTCTGTTATTCAGGATATAATTTTCAGCAACAAGACATTTATTATTATTATCCTGGCACTTCTTGGCATCTAATAGATACTTTTATAGCAAAAGTTGGAAACTTACAAAAATAGAGAATATAATGAATTAAATTTAGAGAATATTGTTTGTGCCTGAAAACTTAATTTAAGTTATCCTAATTAATTCTAATTCCAGGGGTCCACAGTTCCCTGTGCTGGTATCCATGCTCTAAGGCCACTAATATTCAGATATAGCTATTGAAAGATTTATGCAGATATTTTACATATTGTGAACTAGGCTACGTGGGTCTTTCCTTATATAGTTCTCGTTTTGATAAATGCAATGGTCTTACAAATAATAATATACTGAAAATAAAGATTTTTTTTTCAATTACCTATATTAGTTTCGTTGATTTTGTTTCGTGGTAAGGAAACCTTACGTTATTTATTTATTTTTTTTTTTTAATTAGTTATGTTTCAGTACTATGCATAGGAACGGATTTAATTGAAAACTCGAAAATACTATTTGCAGTGGGTATAATTATTGGGTTTGAACATTTGAAAGGGACAGTACATTTGCATATTCAAGTACGTGCAACTTTACTTAAACCTTATTCGGGCAAGACATTTTTGTAGCGTGGACAGGCAACGGGAGTAATTCAACACTAATTCCCGTAGCCTGTACCGGTTGCTTGAAAATTTAACTTTTTGTAATTCGAGGTGTATTTATTTTAAATTTTTGAGTTTACATTACGTAATTATTATGTATATAGAAATAATGTTGTACAATTGCCTGAACATTTTGTTTGTTTTCTACACATAGCATATATATGTTTTTAATGTTTTCAAAGTTCAAATGTTTATATTCACACTTGTCACGTGTTTATAGTGAGTCTCTTTTACTTTTTATACAAATTCTTGTCTCGCTGTCTTGGTTACGTATGGAGCTACTGCAAAAGTTGCAAACTTACTTCTGTTTGCAGTTTTTAAACCACGGACAAAGATGGCATCGCTTCCTCCTTTTAGTATCCGCAGTTAAAGATGATGATGAAATTTGCCTTGTAGTTGTGAGATTTGGTTTTCAAAGACTCTTAGAAGATCTCTAAGATGATCTCGTACAAAACTTTCTGCTACATCACATCCCTCGTTTAAAAAAAAAAAAAAAAAAAAAAAAAAAAAAAAAAAAAAAAACCTTTTTATAGTGTGATTATCTGGATGCCACTTGGGGTGACTATTTATCCATAGAACATAAGCAGCCACGCCATGAACATCTAAACAATTCATAAAAAAATGCGAGAGAGGCCATCGATTAGTGGGGTTTTTTGGACATATTTTCATGTAACAGCTGATCTAGAGTCTACACCTCCATTGGTTTTGTTATAATGTAAAATTATTTCCGGTTTATTTTCCTCTTCCTCCACAACAATGTTATCGTGATGCATGGTAGATAAAACAACAACAACTCTATTTGCCTTCGGAACGTAACATATAAGGGTAGAATTTCTAGTGAATTCAATCACTGAAGAAGATTCCGTTGAGGCTGAAATTCATTAGGGATAAACTTATTCTTACGCAGTTTCTACTAGAGTAATTCCATTACCTAACAGCAGTGGCGTGGCGTGACACTTTCACAGCTGTTACCGGTTGTTGTTTTAACAAGTATCTCTAGTTTTTCAATATCAGAAAATCTAGTCCTTTTTTCCTTTTAGCATATCAATCATAAGCATTGGCAACGATTTTTCAGGGGGGAGTCATCCCACTTCATTTACTTTGATCTTTTGAAAAGTGTGGCTTTTCAGGTTCTTCCATTTTTACTAAACATAATCGAAACCGTCTCTCAGTGAACTTAGATATTCTTCAAACTCATTTATTTTTTTCTGCAAAAACTTACATCATGAATTTCCTTCTGTAAGATAGTGAAAAAAATTTCTTATCTTGATCCTATAACATAAAACAGTTCAAGTAAAAAATTGAAATCAAAATTATGAAGGGTTTGGTAGAATTTTGCTGCACGAACTCTGGTTTGAGAATCTCATTCGTCGATATTTTCGTCATGGATTTAAAGAGTCCTAACAGTTCATCTTTAAAGCTATACAGCACATAATTTATCCTACTTCTATAGTTCCACCTTGTGTTTGAGGCTGTTGGGATATTTTTCTTGACCACACAGGCCGGTAGCCAGCCCAAAAATGTAGGGAGGCGGCTGAAGTTAAGGGGGACAGATCCAACCTTATTATATTTCATCACCTTATTATAGTTCATTTGCAAATCTTAGGGAGACAGCAAAAATTTAGAGGGACTTGGCCCCCCTAAACCTCCCTAGATACGGGCCTGTGACTACATAGTCCAAAGCATTTGTTCTTTTTGAAGACTTCGAGAATAAAGAAGCAAGTCACGACATGGTTTTAGAAAAAAAACTTACACCGTTTTGTACAGTCAACGGACTTTCCTAAAACTAAATGAAGCCTATGGGCATGACAATGAAAAAAATACACTTCTGTATATCTTTGTTTAACAAGAGGCTGCTGCTTCCTACCTCACCAACCATAACCGAAGCTCCATCGTATGTTTGAGCAACAAGTTTTCCGTATTGAAAACTAGTCAGACTGTCAAACACAATGCGGGACAGTCAAACTACGGTATAGTGAAGACGATTGCACAGTTCTTTTTCAACACATCAAACTGCATCAAAGTGCAAATTGAACTAGTAGGCTAGAGGCTAGGGCTGGAAATTTGCTGAATCGAAAGTAGGTATTCTATACTAAATTAAAAACAAAATATTTGCAACTTAATGAGCATAAATCTTAAATAATAATAAATATACGAATTAGAAGGAGCGGCGGGAAACATCTCTACTTCTCTCTAATTATCATTACTATGAAATTGTATACTGTTAAGACATTGAAATAACTTTACGAATACGGAAATTACAGCCAAATTTCCATACTTGGATTAGGAAGCAAACGAAACAGTATAGTTGAATCACACTGCCAGCTCGATCCTCTATAGCGAGGGGAGAGCGAGTAGAATAAACATGCTGATGATATTCTAGATTCTCCTTGTTTTGACAGAGAACGTTCCTATTTTTTCCTGTTCCACTCAGCCGAACGGTAACATAAGGGCCATTCCGAAAATACGAGCGCGCAGGATGCTTCTGGCCCTGGCTGGCACGCTAAAAGGTGCTTCTGAAGTGAATGACCGCTATCGGGGTTCGCGTTACCTCTGAAATCTATGGTATCAACAAGAATATGTTCCTATTTGGCGCTGGCAGTGTAAATGCGGCATAGGCCGTCCGAACTTTTTAAAAAAAAAAAAAAAAAAAAAAAAAGAAAAGAAAAGAAAGGAAAGGAAAATATGTAAACATCTTCCCATGTTGATGATGAAATTTAGACATATTAAAACAACGAAAACTGTCATATTTTTACCGTTACCGCCGGTAACAGCGGTAATATGCACTACACGTCCCTGCCTAACAGATTTCTTGCTAGATCAGAATCGGTAAAATAGTTTTTACAGGTTACATTTCTGTTCGACTTCAGATAAGGCTCCGTAAAACTTTCAAAGAATCTATACCCTAATCTTGGAGCAACACTTTCATTGTTTTCCTTTCCGGTATAAGGCAAGCCCCTGAGAGGATAGAAAGTTTTCAAGTCGCACACTCACCAAACTTTCATTCCATATATATCGGATTTATTATCTGAAGGGACATTTTTTTCGGAACGGAATGAGTTCTCACCAACAGTGATATCAAATCCAGGAAGATAATATTTTCTCAGATTCCCAAATTTGCCTCATAGCAAGAAATTTATCCTTTTCGCGACGAATGGTTCTGCTCGTTTTATAATCAAATCTTATAAAGGATAACAAAAATTTTGAATCTTTTTAGGTCCATTGTAACCCTAAATATTGGAATACGATCCGCCCTACTACACAAAATATCATAATTTGTGTGATAGAATTTCAGGTGTCCTGCAGTTAGAATCATGAAAAAAAAAAAAAAAAAAAAGTATCACAATTTTCACGGTTGCGAAATCTTTTTCTCTGAATAAACACACTGAGCTTCGTGGTTAGTGAACCGATCTGTGTCACTAAGAACAGAATTGTCAGTTTTCAAACTGAATACATGCACTGGATCCTCGAGACAAGTTCTTGGAGGTAAAACTACTTTGTTTAATTGACTTTTAATGATATTATAAGCCTTTGTCGTACCTGCGACATATGGTTTGGCCTACAAAATTGTCCCATCTTTTCCGGAAAATCTATGTTGTTGTGATATATTACAGGAAATTTCTTCATCCGAAATTTGATCGGAAATGATGTCAGAAGCTTCACTTAGTTCATGACTATTACTATTCTTAATTTCAGAAAGAGAAGTCACTTTCATCACTTAGGTTGTCATTTTCCAGCAGCTTTTGTATTGCATTTCGACACAGCTCTATTTTTTTTTTTTTCGTCATGATGTAGTGAAGTAATAAAAAAATGAATGTGTAATACACATATGTCAGGAAAATAATTACTTTCTGTAAGAAAAAAACTGAAATTACTTCAAAAATACTTTTAAAGTGATATGAAATACCAACACGTTTCTTCCACTGATAAAGAAAACAAATGTGAAGTGTGTTCATTGTTTCCAGACCTTATAGTTTCAGAAGATCAGATTCATAACAACATTTGCCCAGAAGATATTGTATATAGAAGTGGAAAAATAATTACTTACATAAATACAAACTCGAGCTGACAAGAAAATTTCCGACACTATTTTTATATAAATATGAACTTTGAACTAGCTACACAAGAGACGATAATTTTCCTTTCTCCCAAGATTCAGACTTCACCTAAATTCTAATCCTTTCCTTTTCAGCAATGTTACTTGTAGACGAATTGTTGACATAGCTCAAATGAGGAGAAAAAAAGAAAATTTGCTCACTTTTTCAATGTATTTCCAAGAAATACATATAGAGAGAAATTGATAATAATAAAATAATAATATGAATGCATGTGATTTGGCTACATTACCAGCGTGTTAAATATATAATTATGTGATAACTTAAGCATATACTTCACAGAAACTACATTAAAACATACGGGGCCTAGCAGAGCCCGCTTTTCCCAGTTACGTTAGAAAAGTGTTTAAATTTTTAAAAAATCGTTATTTTTGAAACCCAATATATTCGTGATTTTATCTCCGAATAGGAATAGAAGAATTCAGAATTTATATCTTCGAAATATGGAAGAGTATTAAGATACTGGCCTGAAAGGCTCTGGTTGCCCGTAAAAGGGCTAAGATCAGTTCTCTATAAAAATAAATAAATAAAATCCCTATATATGTGTAGGGATTTTTTTTTTTTTTTTTGTTGTTGTTGTTGTTTCTAGTAACGTTGTTGGTTCCGATACAACAAAATCTCAAACATAATCTTGTATGATGAAGATACAGTGAATGATTTCAGCTGGAGACCGCTATGCAAATAGGAACATCTTTTGAAGATGGACTGTTGGCTTAAGATAGCATCCTTTATATTCAACATTATTCAAATTCTGTGACAATCATCGACGATTATTGTACCATAGCAGTGGCATGCACAGATTTTCATATTCAGAGAGGTGTCAAGCTCTCAAGTTCAGATTATTTTTTGTATACATATTTTAACATAGTAAACGTGTATTTTTTATAATATCTTGTTAAAGGGAAGGTTAAAACCCAGAACCTCTTTTGTGTTCGCCACTGTACCATATCCTTTTTCAGCAGTGGTGTCAATCGGTCGCAGAATACCTTCTGATTATTCGTCAGTATAAGAGATGAATACCTCTTGTTATATTTGCCTTTCTAATTGGAACAGGTTATGAGACAATCATGTATCAAGCTTCTTATGTTGTGTATTGATGTCGGGTACTGAACCATAGTGTGAGGTTGGGCATATGCAGCCACTCGACTATCACATAGGCACTGCGTCTATAATTTAGCTTACATTGTATAGCTTCTAAAGATCGCAATATATCTGTTTTTCAACGATGTGTCATCCGTGTAAAAATGTTACACTTATTATCGATATTTGGTTCAGACAGTGAGACATTATTTTCCATCGCACGCAACAGAATAAAGCATTAAGCTTTTTTTTAAAAAAAAAAAATTAAAAAAAAATTGATCGTCAAAATATGTCGCATGTCTGTTACTCGCGTTGCATTAGACACCAATGCTTTCATCATTCAGTGGTCTTGACGAAGTTGTCTTTAAATTAGAAGCACTACTATTCGACTCTTGCTCAAGTGTATGATCAGACCCTGCTTGACATGAACAAAGCCGTGGACATTTCTGAGCAACCACTCTCTCCAACTTTTCCTACAAGTCTTTACAATAACTACAATCCTACGGCAGTTCTGATTCGGGTCGAATTCCTCTTTTAATACTCTTTCGAAGAGTATTTTCATTATCCACCACCTATAAACCCGAGTATTCAGGATTGGTAACAAACTACTACCAAAATAACCTCGCCAAGTGAACTTTGTGGTGGACAAACACCATGTGCGTGGGTTTTCTCGGGGTTCTCCCGTTTCCTCCCACTTTCTTCATTCCACCATTTCATTCATTACTCATTTTCACCGTCTCCTTTAGCCTAACCGGCATAATCGTGGGACGTAAAACTCAAAGATTTCATTTCATTTCATTTACTACCAAAATAAACCTAAGCGCTGTTTACGTAGACACCGCGAGTATATATATATATATATATATATATATATATATAATTTTTTTTTAATCATCACTGACCTTGTGGTGCTTGTGGGAAGGACATGAAGTGAATCAGTCATTGTTAAAAAGGGACATATTTCATTATATTTAAATGGCACGTATTCCCCTTTTAACAGTGACTGATTATACACTCATCACACGTCCAAGTCAACCTACCTACACTCTGCCTCAACATCACCCATCGCTCTTCCTGCTGCTAGTAACATTATATTAATTGTAATACCCAGGGAAGTACAATTCACAAAAAGGGACGCGTCTTGCATCTTTCGTTCATTAAATTTATTCTGACTTTAGTTATTTTAGGTTTTATCTTGACTAAGGAAGTTTTCTTATTTTCCTTCCCTATTTGTATTTTTTCTTGCATGAATGTTGCATCTGCATGTGAAGCTCCCTTCTGTTTTAATGGTTAGTGTTCTCGCGTTGACTATGCGACTGTATAGTGGTTCAGGTCATACGTGATACTTGGTCCACGTCTCCAGAGAATACATCCAGATTTCTTTAATCTGGAAATTCAGGAAAATGAAAGATGATTCTGAGGAAGGAGTCAAGGAAATAACATAAATTAGGAAGAGTCAGAGAAACTTTTCTCCTTATTTTCATGTAAGACATCACCCCCTTCAGTTTGTCCTGTGTATCTCTATCTCTCTCTCTCTCTACACACATACACACGCATATATATATATATATATATATATATATATATATATATAGATAGATAGATAGATAGATAGATATATCGTGTGTTCATACATTATATACATTATCTCTAGATTTTAATAACTTTAAAACTAATCTAGATAATAATAATAAACTGTTTTCAACATGTGCCAACATTATTCATGAAGTATTTTTGTCAGATGACGTAGATTTAACCATAGGACAATATTAAAACTGTGGAAGCCACAAGAGAAAGTTCAATGTGTAGTCTGGTTCATAGAGACGAAGTCTGATACCCAAACACAACGAAATTTTCGGACACAGTATAGAAGAGGACCACCGTCCCAACCATCTATTCGGACTTGGCATACGTCATTTATGGTAACAAGTAGTGTTCTTCATAAACTGAGATTGTCGCTCTCTTTCAAATGCCAGCGTGGACAAGGTACGGCAGATGTTTAGAAGGAAGCGTACAAAATCAGTGCGAACGACGACAATAGAGTTGGAAATGCCACGATCAACAGCACACGAAGTCTTGCATAAGAGGTTGCGTCTGTACGCCTACAAGGTGCAGCTGCTTCAGGCACTAAAACGTACGGACAACCTCAGTGCTAACAGTTTGCAGTGGATATGCTAGCCAAGATTCACGCAAACCGTTACTTTTTGGAAAATATTTTTTCTCCGATGAATCAATTTTTCATGTATACGGCAAACTAAATCCTCATAACATTCGTATATGAGGATCAGAGCGTCCTCATGTTACACGTGAAATGGAAAGAGACAGTCCCAAGGTCAATGTATGGAAGGACTTACGCACATTTTTATCATTGATCCATTCTTTTTCAGGAGTCTACTATCAATAGTGATGTTTACCTGGACGTGTTACTAGAGTTTGGTGCGGCAAAATTGGAACACCTGCAATCCGACGTTATTCCAACGTCAATTTCTGGATTAAAAGTTGTCAGATAGATGGATTTGACGAGATTGTCTATTCGGTGGCCGTCACGATCAGCTGATTTCACACCACTAGACTTTTCCTTGTGGTGTTTTGTAAAGAACCATTTATATCGAACGAAAGTTACAGACCGACAGAACTTGAAGGCACGGATTCGCAGTTCATTTGAACATGTCACCGTGGAGTTTGTGCAGCGTAAATGGAGAACAATTGAATACTGACTGACTGAACGATGCCCATGCCACTAGGAATGAGCACAGTGACATGTATGAAGACACAAAACTGAGTTATCTTGTCATATATTTAAAACATTTTTTTGTTGGTATCTAGTATACTATAGTTTTAAAGTTATTGCAGTCTAAAGTTATAAAGGTAACTTATAGTATATCAGTCACTTGCTTCATGCGTTCGGCCACAACGACATGTACAAAGTTGAGGTTGTAGAGGTCACCGTGCTATACAACCTGAAACGCCTTTCGACCAATTCTTGTTATTTAAGACAAAAAATCTCCTGCACTGGAACTTCCACCTTCTCTTGGTTCTCACGAATAGGAGAACCATTGGCCAATCAAGCAGTACTCTAAAGACGCGAGGTCCACATTACGTGCTGGTTGTAAAATCAATTGAATTCCGTCAAGTTACTGGAGTTTATTTCGTTTCGTTCGAGAGGAACGAGGTTTTGCATCGTGTTGCCACAGAAGGGCTCACTTTCTGTTCACCAATTCAGGAAATGTCCAGAATAGCATACAGCTACTCGAACTGTTCGAAGTACAGATTGGCATTAATTGTTCGACTGTGCGAAACGAAGTCACAGTGAATTATTCCATCATAATTCCACTAGAATCAGAGAATTACTTTATGCTCAAAACGTCTATATTTGACAAAAGGTAATGGCACCTGACTCTTGTTTAATAATAAAAATAACAAGATTCTCATTTCATCGTACTCTTCTCTTCAAGAAGTGCAGATTACATGAGTTTTCTTGCCACTCATTTGACAGTCTATGGATGCTCTGGAGGCTCAATTCGTAAGAGAGAGTTCGGCAACTCCAAGTGTTTTTGCCAAGATTGTGAAGGTGATGAATCACTCTGGCCTGTAAGGTATGGAGCTCCGTCTGACAACTTTCGAGTGCTAGTCGTCCTGCGGTTGCTTCCTTGGCATCGTGCTCCAGTGTTACACTTTCATCTTTGTGTCTGCCAAATCGTGTATGGAACCAGCAATTCTTCCACTATCTATACGCTTGCTAAGAAAAACCTTCAACTATTTGTATCAAAAGTTGTAAGTATCGTTGACTCTACTTATTATAATGATTATTGTATGTTTGTTTAGTGACTTCTTACTCTTCATTTTATAGTTTTGGACTAATATTAATAATTTATTTTTCCTTCCAGATTGGCACTTCATGATTAAAGGCTTTGTTGTTATCAAGCTTGGAGAAAATGAATCAAGATTATATTGCACATACGAATGATCTTTCTAACAACAAGCCTAAAGAAATGAACATGATAGATGTAGCTAATGATCCATTAATGAATCTTGTTAACCTGCCTAAGATTTCCGAAGAAGAAGGTAAGTGTTGGTACTAAATAAATACCCATAAGATAAGAGGTTTTCGAAAAATATTGAGTGGGATTCAGATATTTGAGAGCTGTGATATGGATATATCATCGCTGGAATAACCAATAGACATATCTCAAAAGTTGTTATTTTGAGCCAACACCCGTATTTTGTATGATTTTACGAGATCTGCCGATTACTGTAGAATCATAGGCGACGGAGGCTTCATTTCCGAGATCGAATTGATGAGAAGGTAGATGTCAAGGTAAAAGCAGATTTTGTACATCACGAGGTGTAAATTGTGTAAAGTAAAGAAATTTGAGGCACACTTTTTAATTATTCCAGCGACGATTGTGTGTGTTTTTTAGATTGGTAGAATGAGTTAATTCCCAAACCTTATTCTAGAAGAACAGCACTTATTATTACTACTATTATATATTAAATCGTGAACATGGTGTGATCTGCAGTCAAACACAGAATTTAAGTCGTCTTTATCAAGTGAGAAATTCATTATATATTAAATCGTGAACATGGTGTGATCTGCAGTCAAACACAGAATTTAAGTCGTCTTTATCAAGTGAGAAATTCATTGTATATGGTGTACCGCAAGGTTCGGTGTTAGGGCTTTTGCTGTACATTTTGTTTATGAATAATCTAAAAGTATCATGGTATCCAATTTGACAGTATACACAGTTGGGACTAGTCTTTTCATAACTAAAGAAAATGAAAATTTGGTGACGGAAATGATAAACATTAGAGGAAGTATCAACGTGGCTGAGAAACAATAATCGTATGTTACATATGAATAAATCATATGCCATTGATTTTCGTCACAGCAGTAATATTTCAGTTACCTCTGATCTTCGTTTTAATAACAAAAAAGATAACATTACTAATAGTTAACCGTAATCTCACTCGATAAAAACATATAAATGATCTTGTTTTTAAATTAAGTCATCTCTGCTTTGCAATGAAAACTATCAGGGAAAAATAAATTTAACTATACCTAAGGCCTTACACTAGGCGACGTGTCATACGGTATTAAAATATGGTATCATATTTTGGAGTAGTAGTAGCAAGAATAACATTGTTTTTAATTTACAAACGAGTGGTCAAAAATTTATAGCGCAAAAAAAATAAAATAAAATAAAATAAAATAAATAAAAATAAAAAATACAAACGAGTGGTCAGAAATGTATAGCAGAAAAAAGTTGAAGACTTTTCCTGTCGATAGCTGTATAAAAAAAATCTTGGTATTTTACGATCATAAAGTTTATATTAGTATCATGTAATATTATGTATTATGTACAAAGCTAAGCTGTGAAAATTTCGTATTAAATAACAGCAATATAAACCGCGCAATGTATATCAATATACAAGAACATGCAACATATGCATGTAAGAAATTAGACATGTTATACATAAAAAAGGAGAAAAATATTCAAAGAATTAGTGAAGAGGTATCGTCTAGAGAACTGTTTCAATACTCTTACAGGGTTCCCACATTCTGGAAAATCAGGGAAAGTCATGGAAAGTCAGGGAATTGGAAACCTGTCAGGGAAAGTCATAGAAATTATGCATTTCATGTAAAATATCATGGAAAGTCAGGGAACGTAAATGTGCAAGGATGGAGTACTGTATGTAAATGTGGACATGTGAAGAGAAAGGCAATGATACATTATTCCCAGTGATGATAGTGATAGTAGTGTTGCTATTTCATACTGAGGGAATAAGGTAGTCTATGTATGTGTGTGTGTACAAATAGAGTGGCAAATCAGTATTACAATAGTGTGTTTTTGGATCATGCAACATCAACAGATCTACTGCAATCTTTTCTCAGCGGACTGTCCCCTCTTCCGCCAAACAACTTGCTGCAGGTATCAATGGATGGGCCCAATGTTAATCATTGCTTCCTGAAGAACTTGAAAGAAAAACTGAATGAAAATTTCCCAGATGAAAAAAAAATGGACATTGGTGTGTGTGTGGTTTACATGTTATCAATGGTTCAATCAAAAGTGGTATTCAGTCTGCTGGATGGGACTTGCACAGTTTTCTTCGTGACGTATACTATTTGTTTTGTGATTCTCCAGCTCGTCGTGCAGATTACACTGCTTCCACTGGTAGCAAGATGTTTCCTTTAAAACACTGTGCAATAAGATGGGTAGAGAACATAGCATGTGTGGAACGTGCTTTACTTATTTTTGATGACATAAAGCAGTTTGTACGAACAAATAAAGAGATCAAGAGTAAACCATTTAAAATTGTGGAAGGTACAGGTGATGCTTTGATGAAGTGTAAATTATGTTTCTTCAAGACTGTCTCAGCAGAGTGTGAACCATTTACAGCGATACATTCCTATTATAATTAATCTGTACCCATTTTACCAACACTGATCAGAGGCGCAATAATTAAGCATATAGCTTAGATGTAATTAAAAAGAAAGAACGCCGTTATTGACAGGACAGGTTGTCATGGGAAAAGACTATGACAAAAACTATCAGTTTGTTATTGACAAGATTATTAGTTGTTATGGGAAAGATCATTACTGAGTTATACACACGAAATTGGAAGATATGTACAAAAGCTATGGTTGCTGTTGATATTTCATGTACGTATAAAACAGAAGAATAAATCGACGATATCTGGACACAATTCATGTTTATGGTTAGTAATTAGTAGTTGATATATTTATTATAATAACGTAGTGATTTTAAAGGTACATAAACGAATCAGGGCTAAAGCGAAGTGTTTTTATAATATATTTCGTTTTATCTGGTGCCGAAGACACGGGACTATACTATACTATTTAGTTCCGAAGAATAGTAAGAACTGAGTTTATGTGTATACGTATTTTATGAGTTTCACTACTTTGAGAAGTGGGAAGAGAATCCAAAGAATTAGCAATATGCAGGATTCCGAGATTGAAGAAGTACCCAGTATTTCAAATGAAACCATATCTGGAAATGCCGTAACTGTGTCTGAACATTCCTATTCTAATCTTATTGATATGTTTAGTCAACTACTAGATGAAAAGCTAGAACAGAAATTTGATCAACAACAAAAATTGTACGATGAAAAGCTAGATAAAAAGCTAAAACAGAAATTTGATCAACAACAAAAATTGTACGATGAAAAGCTAGATGAAAAGCTAGATGAAAAGTTAGAACAGAAATTTGATCAACAACAAAAACTGAACGATGAAAAGCTAGAACAGATACTAGTGCAGCATAAATCTCTTGCAGATAAAGTACAAGGTGTGCAAGAGAATTTTGACCGCTTGCAACACAATTTGAAAGAAAATTTGCAAGTATTAGCTGATGAAGTTACCATCAAAATTACAAATGATATGACACGAGAAGTTGATACCAGGTTTCAACAATTTAGTAACAAATGGCAAGATAGACAGGATCAACTAACTCTAGAAACCGAGTCGATAAAGAAAGTCGTTGAAAACATGGAATCGACGACAGCCCAACAAAAAAGTCAGATAGCGAATATTACTGCCCAGGTCAATTCACATAGCATACTGTTATCCAACATACAAGAGGAAATCAGATCGTTACAAGAGAGGGAATGTGACTACAATAATCCTATGTATAAGGAGGCTTTGGGTACTCCCAATCAACAGGAAACATTGCATCATCAACAGGAAACATTGCATCTTCAACAGGAAGCATTGAATCACTGCCCGAGAACTCCATTAATAGAAACTGACGGGATATCTTCTTCTAAGAGTTCTACTGATGATGGTTTAGTTGTGGAAAACCACAGAAGGCGATTCCAAAGTCCAGATCGCAAAAGGAGAAAGGAGATAAATAAGTGCGAAAGGGTTCCAGACCATTATCAACGCCAACAAAAACATAACTATAGCAAAATAAATGTTAAGGTCAGTGAAATTAAGGCCATGACTAAATTCAGCGGTAAGTGTGACGAAACCGCAAGCTCATTTTTAGAAAAATTTGAAGCAGAGTGTGAAATTATGGGTGTAGATCAATCTAAATTTATGAAGTTGTTACCACATCTGTTACTTCCTCCTTGTTCCTTGTGGTTTAAGGCTATTCGCGACCATATAAAATCCTACGAAGAATTTAAACGGGCCTTGTTGGCTAATTACGAAAATGATTTCTTGTTAGCTAACCGTGATGCGATGGTGCGAACTCGACACTATTCACCTCGGGTCGATAAATCTCTTACGGATTTTACAATCAATGCATATAATGAACTTAAACTCGTCAATCCGTTTCAGCCCGAATCCAGAATAATCGCTTCCGTACGCATTTTATTGCCGTATAAATTACAACAAATTCTGTTGTCAGCTCAATGCGTAAACTTCAATCATCTCATAATTTTAGTTCAAAACTTTGAGAATCAATTCCCGAATCCTAATGGGAGTAATCGTAATCCATCGAATCCGATTGCCGTCAGAAACTTGAATATAACTAATGAAAATACCGAAAATCTTCGCAGCGATGAGAGATCACGTGACAATACTGGCATTGGAATTAGTGAGAGATCTGTTATACGTACTGGAACTGGAGCCAATGGAAGATTCAATTCTAGCGGTAGAAATGGAACGAATTATAATAATCCGAGGAACAGTTGGACGAACGGGAGAAACTTTCGTGGAAGACGCAATTACAGTAACAATGTCATGCATACCGGTGTAACTCAAAACAGATGCAATTGGAGATCCCGAGATGGCAGGAACTGTCGGAATAGGACCGAAGTAATAAATGAAACAGGAAATGGATCAAGAGAAAATAACCAAGATTGTGGTGTTCAATGTACTTTAATTGACTCGTTTATTAATCATAATTTAAACTAAAACCCGCTGATATGGTTGGGGTTAATCCCATATCAGCTGAAGGTTCTCATGATTATTCGTCTCAATGTTCATCTAATAGTTTATTTGTTTGAATTAGTTGATGTTAAAACGGGCAAATCTATAGGGTTTCGCAATATTGACGAACTAAAGGTATGGCAACCTTCGAAAATCACGAAAAACAAATGGTTGAAATTAGTTGAAACTTTAGTCAACCCTGATCTGTTAACTAAATTAAACTTGGATAACAATTCTTAATTTATTCTCTCAGATGTTATGAGTTGTGTTATGAATACTTCATTTGGACTTTATATTTGAGCAACATGTTATG
Organism: Thermobia domestica; assembly: GCF_964235325.1. Lineage (NCBI taxonomy): Eukaryota > Metazoa > Arthropoda > Insecta > Zygentoma > Lepismatidae > Thermobia > Thermobia domestica. The sequence continues at coordinate 71,400,387 of NC_137462.1, read as the reverse complement.
ATGTGATTAATTTATCTTATCTTTGTATTAACTTTGAATGTTATGTTTACCTTTATTTTACTTTACATGTTCAAAAGAGATTTGATTGTGTTAACTTGAAATCCATGACAGTGAACTTAAATTGAAGCTTTTAAATGTAATTATTACCTTCTGATCTTGTTGTTGACGTGTGATATGATGGCAATCTTAATTGTAAATAATGTTGTTTGTATATGAATGTTATCGCTCAATGTAAAAGAGGAACAATTAACTAGTAACTCTGTGTAAGTCATCAGTTACTTATAATTTTGAATAGACCCACAAATAATATTTTTTAATGAATCGACGCTTTATGATATGTGATTAGTAATAAAAGAAAAATGTTGTTATAAATGAATTGATATATATATGGAGAAAGAAGAGAAGAGAAAACTACTTATATTGATGTAATAATAATAATTAATAGGAGAGTTGATTTAGTAATAATTAGTACGAGGGCTATTCAAAAGGTGAATGTTTTGAAAATATACAGGGTTCTTTCCTTCACTATAATACTGTTACGGAATTCCCGTTCTGGGCGACATTCATACAGCGATACATTCCTATTATAATTAATCTGTACCCATTTTACCAACACTGATCAGAGGCGCAATAATTAAGCATATAGCTTAGATGTAATTAAAAAGAAAGAACGCCGTTATTGACAGGACAGGTTGTCATGGGAAAAGACTATGACAAAAACTATCAGTTTGTTATTGACAAGATTATTAGTTGTTATGGGAAAGATCATTACTGAGTTATACACACGAAATTGGAAGATATGTACAAAAGCTATGGTTGCTGTTGATATTTCATGTACGTATAAAACAGAAGAATAAATCGACGATATCTGGACACAATTCATGTTTATGGTTAGTAATTAGTAGTTGATATATTTATTATAATAACGTAGTGATTTTAAAGGTACATAAACGAATCAGGGCTAAAGCGAAGTGTTTTTATAATATATTTCGTTTTACATTTTTAAGAAAATTTCCAGAGTCCTGAGCCATTTGTTTGTTTCCTGTACTCAGAACTTCTAAGTCTTTTAAGGAATCTAATGACTCGTTGTGTCAAACAAAGCAATATGAAACTTGCTGACAGTGCAGTGAAGCTTCTTGCATTAGATTTGACATCCAATGAAAACTTGTTGGAAGTAAGAAAGGTAGACATTGATTTTAAGACAGAAAAACTACTAAAAGAGCTTAAAGCATCAGATAAAGATAAACTATCTTTCAGGCTTAAGTGTCGAAACTTTTTGCTGGGTACAATCAAGAAGATTGTGGAAAGGAGCCCTCTGAAGTACAAACTGGTACGTGCTCTGTCAGCTTTGTATCCCAGTCTACAGAAGAACAATCCAGAACGTGCTCAGACTAGGATGAAATGCATTCTACAAACTCTACATGAGCATAACAGGATATCTGATTCTATAGCTGAGAAAGCAAAGAGTCAGTTTATGTCTTTCTGTACTGAAATCCAAGGATACCTTGCAGTTGACTTCAGAGAATATGAAGAGAAAAATGTGCAGCACTAGGTTAGATGACTTCTTTGCAAAGGTATTGTACAAGAAACAAGAGTATGCTGATTTGTGGCATATTGTGAAAATATGTTTAATTTTATCTCACGGCAATGCTTCAGTGGAGGGCGGGTTCTCAGTCAATAAGACACTTATTGTAGAACACAAAATAGAAAACTCTAGTTGCACAGAGGCGGGTACATGACACAATTATGTACTATGGAGGTGCAGAATCTGTTCCCATTGATCGAAGAATGCTTTTTTCAATTCGTTTAGCTCGGAGACGCTATGATGAATACCTTCAGCAGAAACGAATCCAGAGTGCAGAGGAAGGTAAAGTCAAAGCTGAAAAAAGAAAAGTATGTGCTGAAGTCAAGAAATTAGAAGCAAAGAAGAAACAATTGGAATTATGTTATAAACAAGAACAGGACGCTCTCGTACAACAAATTCAAGAACTGAAAGCAAAATGTAGTTCTGTTTAAAATGTGTGTAATACATATCTCAGAACTGACACTGTTAGGATTTTCTTGACTGTATATTTTGTTGTTTTGTCAAGCCAAAAAATAACTAATTTCCAATGTCAAGGTATGTGGTATTGTATCATACATATATAATATTGTTATATACTTAAATATTAAATTTTGTCTAAATTGTTTAATATAATAAATACATAAATGGTAATTAAAGGAGTGTGATGGACGGCTATGGGGATGGAGGAGGGCGTTAAAAAAGTGTATGATAGGACTTACCACATATCTTCCCATTGATATTGAAGAATTCAAGTCAGGGAAAACAAGAATTTGAGTCAGGGAATGTCAGGGAAAAGGATCTTCACTTTTCTGTGGGAACCGGTTTGGGTACAAAACCTCGCGGTGACAACCTCGCGGACCAAAACCTCGCCTGGCCAAAACCTCGCGGCCCAAAATCTCGCCGGGCCGAAACCTCGCTTGGCCAAAACCTCGCGGGACAAAATCTCGCCGCGCCAAAACCCCGCCTGGCCAAAACCTCGCCGCCCAAAACGTCGCGGGTCCAAAACCTCGCCTGGCCAAAATCTCGCCGAGCCGAAACCTCGCCTTGCCAAAACCTCGTCTTCCAAAACCTCGCGCCCCAAAATATCGCCATACCCAAAATCTCGCTTGACCAAAATGAAAATGTTCCAACAGATGATAAGGATGACGGTATAAAAAACGCTGTTTCAGAAGAAGAATCACGGGTATTTGACCAAGTCCCGCGATACCATATGAAAATTCTATTTCTGTATTAGAGGATTTCAATGTGAAGGTAGGGCGACAGGATGTTTTTAAACTGGTTATAGGGAAAGAAAGTCTGTATAAGGAAAGTAATGACAACTAACGGGGTTAGTTTCGTGAACTTTGGAACATCCAAAAACTTAAAATTTTAACAAAAATCTAATAATATTTATGAAAGTATGAAATAATATATATGTTTTTACGACGTCCCTTGATTATGTATTATTTATTGTAGGTTAAAGGAGACGTAGATGACCAGGATGAAGGAAAGGATCGAATAAAGAAAGTGGGAGGAAACGGGAATAACCCGAGGAAGCCCAAGCACACCACGTTTTGTATATTATTATTATTATTATTATTATTATTATTATTATTATTATTATTATTATTATTATTATTTGTAATGTGGAATTGCACATTAAGAAACTCATTGGGTAAATTTTAAAGAAAAGTTTCATTCGCGGCGAGGTTTTGGCCACGCGATGTTTTGGGTGGCGAGGTTTTGGCAACGCAAGGTTTTGGCCCGGCGAGATTTTGTCCCGCGAGGTTTTGGGCGGCGAGGTTTTGGCCCGGCGAGATTTTGTCCCGCGAGGTTTTGGCCGGCGAGATTTTGTCCGTATCCCGTGGGAACCCTGTCTTATGAGTTTTATAATTTTGACTGTGGGAGCATGTAAATATGCTTGCAAATTGGCCAATCGAATATCATGTATATGATCTAAGGATGCAATAAATAGAATTGAGCTAGTATTATTATTATTATTATTAGTTTTGTAGTAGAGTTTTTTCTTCGATGCAAAAGTCAAAATTTTCTGTTTTTAAATATTCTAGATAGAATACTAATATTAAAATTATATGAATAAATTTTAGATACATGTATGAAGTAATATTAAGAATAACTAGTAAGCATACAATATATATATATGAACGTTTTAATTTTCACTACTATAACTGTGTAACTGTAGTTGATGATAATTTCGGCAACTTGTGCAATTGCCTTCTACAGACTTAATAAGTTTAGATTAAGAAATGTTGGTACTACAAATGATCTAATAAATAAGTGTGAAATATCTCCTACTTTAACAAAATAGATCTGAAAATAATTCATTCAGCTTTTCTTCATTCAATTTTTGTCAAATCATAGAAGCAAGCTTAGTCAGTTATAAAACCATCATGTAATCTTAATATTTGTTTACAATAGCTATTATAAAAGCATCCCAATCTTCGTTTAAAACTTTCTTTGTCATTAACTGTAATTTTAATGCGTGTAAAGAATATAAATAAAATAGATTAGTAACTTCGTGTTTGCCTGGTTAGTGACATGACCAGTATTTCAACTACTTGCTTTACTGTGGCCGTCTTCAGTTTAGTATTTTCTACTTAAAATTAAGTGCGAGACTTAAGAAAAAAGAGGAGATTACGATGTTCGTTGATTTAATACGCTAAATGTACTAAAGTCCATGAGTGATGCATCTACTGATTTAACATGGATGTGTCTAAATGAGATAGCCTTGATATCTGTCTCCTGTTCTATACGTGCCATGTAGGTCAACGTTGTTTCAGCGGTATGACTGCTGAACTTGGGTTGGTGAATGTGGATTCTGGCAGTCTCGTGGCCATAGAAAACGATATATCCCGTGTTCGTGGAATATGGGATCTAAAACGTGCTATATATAGTAATCAGTATCCAACCTTCACATTAGATGCCTCTCTGTTTATAGGAATCTTCCTTTTGGTACAGAAACCTGCACTGCCATAACCCTTTAGGGAAACTTTCCTACACATATGAAGTGACTGTGAGTGCTCCTTTTCATCGATAGAACGGTAGTAAATCACACGCACTTGGTTTGACCTGGTCAAATAGATCCACGTGACATCTAGGGTGACATCACCAGCTAATAGCGCCCATACAGACGTTTGCAAGCACTTTTGTGTCTTTGATCTATAAAATGGGAATATCACAAGAGTCGAACAATTACACTTGAAGGACTCTGGAAAGTATACAAGGACGAGTGGGCTAAACCGGAATAGAAACTGGAGGCTGTGCTGAATAGAAGCTCCGATGTCGTGTAGTTGTTCACCACCTGGGCCATCAGATTGAACTTGATCGGAACTGAGTTCTGTGCAATGCCAATACATCTACGCTTTCGTCCCTCACTCAGGATATGCAGGACTCATTGGTCAACAATTCGACGTTTGTGCAGACGGTCAGTCAAAATCCAGTAGAGATACTCCAGAAATTTCCAATTTTTCTTCTAGGTCATTCTTTAGCCTCTTCCAATATTTCGAGCACATGTTTCACCATTTGGTCACAGTCGATGTTCTGGATCGTGCTGACTTTGAATTGTTATCTGTACTAATTCCATCACGAAACTGCCTATGCCCAGCAAAACAGTGCTTCGGATAATAGTTGGCGTGGGAGACCCGGGTTCGATTCCCGGCGGGAGCTCATGTGGTTCGGATTCCACGTTAATCAGTAGGTCCACGTCTCATATAGCCTCGCTGCTGAACGGGACGTTAAATTCAAAATCAACTCATCAATCAATCGGATAATAGTTTCCGTACCACCAAGTTTAATCAGCGTACTACGATATCTGTTGAAGTTTCCCCATGCGCAATGTTTCAATTTTATTGTCCGCGTGCTGGTCGTCAATTGTGACTATCTGACACCGGCAGAAATAATCTGTAGATGCTACCATTTTCCACTTCAGCTAAAATACAGAGATACTGTACACATCTACAAGCTTCTTTATGCTCAATAATTCAGCTGAGGAAATGAGTAGTATCGTTCGTTAAATGGTGTTTCTAACTTGTGTGTACATTTTTGAGATCATATTTTTTGTTCTTTTTACTTAACGTAAAAAGACATAGTGGTTCTATTGCTTAATAATAGCTCCCAATCTATCTGTCAAGATATTTTCTCCTAATGCGAATAAAAATCGTCGGGGCTGAATGCTTCTAACTTACAAATGGATTTCTTCGAAGAAATATTGCTCATGTTCCTGATGGGCTGTTAGACTCTTCTAATATTCATGTTTTTGTGACAGTATAAATGTGTAACGCTTTTTATTTGCAATACTTTGTGTTTATAATTTTAAATTGGGGTGGAAAAGAATAATATTTATTATTGCATTTCGAGTATTAAAAAAAACTAATTGTATTTCCTTATTTCTGTTATGTAGACAAAGTATTCTGTATAACGATTCGAAAATAGGTAAGCAAAATAACTTACTTCATACAAAGAAGCGAATACAAAAGCTTAATATACTTCGTTAATTAATATTTAGATTGCGCAAAATTTTACACAATAAGTAAAAAATAAATAAAAATATGTAATTGAATATTATAATGTGTAATTAACTTACGTATGAAGAAAAAGAATTACACTTATTGAGAAGGACAACATTAATCTAAAAAAAGATTTGTTTAAAATAAAAGTATTCGCGAAAGAGATGTAAAAGAAGAAAGGAAAATATATACCCCAAATAGAGTCATTATATCTGATAAGAAATAGAAACATGTAGCAAGTTGTAAATAAGCATGTACCAAAACATCAGGAAACAGTATTGCATAAAGTATTTTCAATGAGGGAGGAATCATAAAGGAAATTACTTAGTGAATACTTTGCAAAATACTAATAGATTGTATTCATAAAAAATGTAAAACCGTTAATGGAAAGTCACATCGTTAAAATTACAGTTTTATCGCTACGTGCTAAGGGAAGAAAACGACTGTGTTTAAAATTTTAAAAATTAACTAGCAATAATATTAACAGTTCGTATTCAAACGCTAGGAATCATTCTATGAGCAATATAATGTACCGTATGTTTCCGTTACTCAAAACATCATTATTCATACACGTATATTTCAATAAGTGAAAATATTACACAAAATTATTACATTAATTCAACACTAGAACTACGAATAATAACATTCGATACATCGTACAAGAAGAAAACAGTTTCGCAGAAGTACACAATAAATTGTGTTCAACAATTAATATTATGTAGTACTAACATTATGACTATTGACCTGACGAAGCCCCGCGCCTTTTATACTGAATTCAATATAAAAGGCGTATGGCATCGTCAAGCCAATACAGCATGGGCGTCGCCAGAAACTTTCGCAGGGGGGTCAAGAACAAACGCTAATAATACACACACACACACACACACACACACACACACACACACACACACACACACACACACACACACACACAGACACACACACACACACATATATATATATATACACAAAATCACAATATTATAATTAGGAAGTCATGCAAGTACGTACATATACTATGTTGACTTTAGAAGAACTTTCCGAAGACAAAATCGTATGTTCCCTCCTTAACACTTCATAATAATTCCTGTTTTCAACATCTCAAACGTTGAAAGAATCAAGGAGAGAGAGAGAAAGAGAATATAGTCATAAAGTTGGTACATAACACTACATTGTACATAGCACAAATTTTTGAACACAATTTTTTATGTGCTTTCTGTATAAAGATGCCAGCTTCGTCAGGTTAATACAGTTGTAATGTGAAGATAAACATAAAAACACATCTCAGAATCCCATATGTTCCATAGAATATGCCTATTTTGAAATACTAGGTCAGAATAAGTACGTAAGTGAAGATGAATTTCGAATGAAATGAATTTTTGATCATATTGCAAGCAAAGTTTAAGATTACATTTCTTACAAATGATTAAATTTCTTTTTAAGTGAAACCAAAGAGAATATTAAATAAATGATACATTTAGCTTACTTTAAGATAACATTTAGCTTTTATTGTAGAGAAAATGTTTTCAGTACTAGATAAACTGGAGCTCGGTAGTACACATTATATTATGCGTTTTTTTTTTCTTTCTTTTTAAGTGCAACCAAATAGAAACTTTACAGATGAAGACATGTTCTTTCTTCAGACAAACTGTTCTGCACAACTATAATCTTTATGATTGTATGATCTTTTCTTTCAGTTCTCAAGTGCGTTGAAAGTAGAATTCAATGTGATAGATGTTATACATGGGCAGGACCAAATCTTCTTGCTGTGAATCCGATGAAATCTTTACCTCATCTGTATTCAGACGAAGTGAAAAATCTGTTCTACAGTATATGTGAAGTAAGGGTTCATGTTCAAAATTTCCTATGTATGTATTTCTTGTTTGTTCCAAATACTCTTATAATTTGAGATGTATCAACTTTTGAAGATGTTGGATTAATTTAGTAATTGATTATGACTGACCTGCGTGACTAAAATACATTGTAGTTTTTTTCTTGCCCTTATTACGTAAAAGTGATTAGAGAGCTTATTGCCTGGTTGGAGTTTAACGTCCCTTTTCAGCGCTGAGCCTACATGAGACGTGATCTACAGTTTAAGGTGGAATTCGAACCATCGTAATACGTTCAACCTTCAAAATTCTCTCACTGGGAATCAAATCCAAGATTCCATGCACAAAAGAGGCGCGCATTAGCCGCTAGACCAGCAGCGAATGCGAGCAATGAGAGAGTGTTGCAACTATCGGCAGTTCATTCGCAATTCAATGCCAAGATGGTGATGCGAGATTTACAAAAATATGGAAGGTTGTAATCCATCTTAAGAATGGGTTCATCACTTGCATCCAAATGTAAGTGGAGTCGCGGTGACTCAGTGGTAAAGCATTCACATCTGATATGTGGGGTCTCTGGTTCGATCCCAGCTCGTGCCAAGTTGACTCAGTGGTGGACAAACACCGTATACGTGGATTTTCTCGGGGTTCTCCCACTTTCTTCATTGCGCTAGTTTATTCATTTCTCGTCATCACTGTCTCCTTCAGCCTGCACGGCAAAACCGTAGGACGTAAAACTAAAAATTTCCTTTCATGTTTCCAAATGTACACAACTAACGTTATGTACATAACCAACTCCCAGCGTGAGACCCTAACATCATACTTGGACATATATAAACACCACATATTATAAAGTCACCGTGTGAACCACCTTCTTTCCCACACCTTCATACTTGTACGATTAACATATTACAATGAGTAATACTGGTTGGAATTACAGACAGACCATTCTGCAGTTAAAGACAGTTTAGCTTGTTTGTAGAAATGTATTCTCCTAGAAACACGAATCTTTTGAAATTACAATCAATAATTATATCAGTGAAGTGACAGAAGCCCTTGATAAAAGTAAACATACGTGAGATTGTTTCTAGGTCTATTCAAGGCATTTGATTATGTTCCTCATAAACTTAGTGACTATGGTTTAAGAAGTGTTGTTAACACGTAGATTCAGTCTTATTTGCAAATCGTCTCCAAGCTGTTGAAATACTATTTAAGTCAGATACAACTCAATCAGAAACCCATTTGTATCTGTTTTCAAAGCATTTCCACTGTTGTTCCCCAAGAGTGATATTAGGACCCATATTATTTCTGCTATATGTTAGTGATTTCTAAATAACATAACATCAGAAGCACAGCTATATGTGCAGATGATACAAACTTAGGAATAAGAGGAGAAAGTGATAATGTTCAATAAAACTGACGAGACTACTCGTAGTTTAGAAAACTTGTTTGATCGTAACAAATTAAATCAAGTACAGCCTTAAATTTCCATTATGATCAAATCAAGCATTGTATGGATATTGAAACAATGTTAAATAAGGAAAAAATAATTTACTAAAACTCAAAAATTTCTGGGTCTTCGACTAAATCGTGGGAAGCACATATATTGTCTTTCTCGAAAGCTCAATAAAATGGTATATGCAGTAAAATCAAACCTGAATTAAAAATAGATTTGATTCTTAACTTATATTTCGAACTTTTCCAGCCTCTGCTTATATGTGGTATAATCTTCGGGAACTTCTCCGAAAAGCAATATGTAAATGATTTGAAGTAGGGATCTTGACTACTATAACACAACAATATAAATTACTCCTGTAAGTCAATATTCAACACGCTGACAATATTGTCGTTGACCCTTTTTATATATATTTCTTATGTTGCTCTTGGCTGAAACCAACATTAACCTGTTTTATGCATAAGCAACACACAAATACGAAACCATACGTAAGGATAAAATTCCCAGTAAACAACGTTGTACAAAAGAATCTGTTGGATGAAAGTAAACCAATTGTATATGGGTAATATTCAAACTCCCTCATTACATTCAAATGGCGGAACAACTGCAGACATTCAACGAAAAGCCATCTATTAAAACATTGCTTTGATTCTGTGAATGAATTGATATATATATATATATATATATATATATATATATATATTACAGTTTCGTCTAACTGAATTGCTGTTTAAAACATTACCTACAAGCTGAAATAAACTTCATTGTTTTCGTTGTATATCTTTAGTTTCGCAGTGTTTACTTTTGAACGCATCATATGTTGCCAATAACGGTTTTTTACGTGTATATCATAAAAACGTTTATTCTGGTTTAACCGAATTTTCATTCAACCGAAGCACCATCGGTCCCATTAAATTCAGTTAAACGAAACTCTAATATGTGTGTATATATAATGGGTATATTGATATCTAATAAACTTCTAGATTTGTAACGAGTATATTTTAGAGTATTGAAATGATATTTTTTATGTAAGCTCATGATATCCTAATATTAGTTTAGTTCACTGAAAGCACAAATTATGTAAGTCTATGTACATGTCATATGTACCTTTTTCCGTATCACTGGGCGAGTCTTATTCATACTCACAAATTGGTGCATTGAACTGTATATAATTATAAAAACAAAATAAAGTGAAATGAAAAAAGAATCAACATTATTTCTTTTTGCAGAAAGGACTTCATCAAAATGTTACTCCACATATTTATGCAATAGCTGCACGAGCATGGTATAGGATGGTTCATGAAATGGGGAAAAGAAATCAAATTATTTTTATAAGTGGTGACAGTGGATCTGGGAAGGTACAGTATGGAATACAATTTGTTCGTTGCATAACCAATACAATTAATATAATGTACTTCCATTTGTTGTAGAAATATTACAACTCTCAGTGTAAATAAAACTTTTTTTTTAATTCAGAAGAAAATGCGAATAACGAAATCATTTAGTAATGGAAATTGATAATCAGACTGTCATTTTCTTTTAGAATTATATAAAATTAATGATAAGCTAATCTGGAACACTCATATAACAACATTAACAAGAAGTTGTTTAATTTTCTTTTTGCTAAGAACAGTGAAAAAACACAGTTAGCACAAAAGCTTTACTAAAATTATTTTCCAAAATTACTATGGTTTCTAAGATATGGTAGAATGTTCGGGAAAATATAAATGGCGATTCTCTCCGTATGTAAAGCAGAACTATTAAGAATTATAGGCGCTTTGAATACAAGATCTTCGTGTAATTTTGTTTCAAAGCTTTAACAGATATCTGTAATCATTATAATTATAATTACTGTACTGTACTGTATAATTACTGTGTATAAATGTATTTATAATTATTATAATTCATTATAATTTTTGTTAATCTGTAATCATTATATGAAGAAACCAATTAAAACTATACCCATTATGACAAGTGTCAATATAAAACAAACATCCACTACTTGTACATAAAATTATACAGTAAACAATCCCAAAATCTGTCACAAAGTTAACATACAATTGCTAAAGTGTACCTTTTTAGTATATTTTTATGTATTTATTGTCATGGGAAACACTCGTATGTGTTTTATTACGTATTTCTTGTATATTTTGTTATACGATATTAATTATTATTTGTAATACGTTCATAAATTTTAAAGTTTATATAGCAAAATTTCTATTACATCCTATCTGTATATTTACAGGAAAAGACTTTTAAAATGTAAATTAAGAGATGAAGATGAAAATCAAATTAAATTACAATTTAAATTATAATACACAAAAAAATGTAAATTCAGAAAACAAGTACCGTAAATTATAATATATTATGTTAGTATACGTGTCTAATAATGGAGCCTTTTAATATAATTTTAATTCATATGTACTGTACTGTATATCGTTAAGCGATATAATATGAACTCTGTCTCATATGAAGAGAGAAGTAAATTATCTTGAGTAGCATTGTACAATCCTGGTTGAAATTTCTTTGAGACTCATATATGTAGCTTCTATAAATCACTCCAAAGAACTTTTTATCGTGAACTTATATGAATACCTGCTAATAATGCCTAATGCATGTATATACGTACATGGGGATGCAAAGATAGGTATACAGTTATGAGTTCTTGTTTTCTTTATTAGTAGTTATGTGTTATATGATGAGCACTTCATTATAAGAAAACAATAACTTTATGAGGTCACAATCAGGATTATATATGGATTACAATTGAGTACAATGTCTGAGGTTCTCAAAATGTCGGCCTTCAGTATTAACATTACTGCAGTCTAGTTTCTACACTCAAGCACAATTTAGAAAATAGGTTTTTATTGTTATTAATTTCTTGGCACTTTTCTCTCATGAAATTAGTCCTATCATCAATAGTGTGTAGTTTCCTCGAAAATACTTTATCTTTGACAACACCTCAAAAGAAAAGGTCTAATGGGGTGAGATCTGGTGATCGTGGTGGCCATTCAACTGGCCCTTGTCGACCTATCTAACGATTGAGTAATTCATTGCCAAGAAATCGCGCACTGTTACACTATAGTGGGGAGAAGCTCCATCTTGTAAATAGAAGTTGTCATTATCTTGTTTTCGTAAATGTGTAATAAGTGTCCCGTAGCATGTTAAGATATGTGGGTAACAGTTTCACTTAAAAATATAGCTCATTGATCCCTTTACATGAAAGGCTTACCCAAACTGTCACCCCAGGTTGATTTAATTGTTGTTCAAGTGCTACATTGGACTTTTCTGTTGCGTAATAGAGACAGTTACGCCTATTAACAACACCTGAAAGTTTGAAATGCGTTTCGTCTGAGCAACACAGTTTTCAAATAACGCCACCACTTTGCCTTTCTGCATTCAAAATTGCCTCAGAATTGTAATCGGCGATCTGGATCATCCTTTAATAATCCATGAAGTAATCTTGGCTGATACATGTTCAAATCTTAACATTGCATCAGACACCCGCAAGATCTACGGGAAATGTCTAAGTCAGGAGAAGCTCTCCTCTTTGATTTTTTTGGACTTTGGATAAATATCTGCCCAAGTAACATTTCATTGTACTTGGTAGTAACACTGACCGGTCGACCACACTGACACATTACAGATGGAATCAGTTTCGCCAAATATTGCGTAATCTGTAAATTGTTAGTTAGTCTACTTGGTGAGGCATAATAAATTCTGTGGCCCATTTCCGTCGAACCTTTCAGCATTCTTCTTCCAGTATTGTTTGATTATCCACTTCCGTTGGTCGATGGACCAGTAATAAACATAATTACTATGATTATCTGGAAAAAATTAATAATAAACTGTATACCTACTTTTGCACCCTCCTATATAGTAACATAAAGTCCATATACAGGGTGTCTATCGGTCACGAAAGTCATGAAAAAGTCACGAAATCAGAAAACGGTCATGAAGGTCAAGAAAAAGTCACGAAATTGTGCTTTTAGGCCACGATTTTTTTCATCTGTACAGATATAAGTATAGACTCATTTTGTTTCATAAAACGTCAAAATTCACCACCAAAAATGTCTATGGTCGGCTTTAGACACTACTAAATCGCAAGCAAAGAACGCTTCTATCGCATGCACGAAAATTCGGCTCAATTCACATCCAAATTTGCTCTTGAAAATGTTACTAAATTTTATGGTTTGGGAAAGAAAAGGTCACGAAAAAGTCACGAAATTTCATTTTGGAATTTTAGTAGACACCCTGATATACATATATTCCGTTATACCATGTACTTAGTGCATTCGTTTCTGATTTAGCTCAAATCTTACATGAATGCAAATCATTTATTATATGAAAATACAGTTAACGAGGGAAAGTCACGTATGTGTGATTTTTATTCCAAAGTAAAAGAAGTGGAAAGGTAGTAGATTCTATATTTTGACCTTCATTGACTGCGCAATCCTCGTACTTCCGATATGAACTAATAATGCTTTGTTTCCGATGGTTCAACCAGTCGGTTTTTAGTTAATACTGGCAGAAGTGCAAATCAGTCGATTTGTTCAGTAGTAAAATTGGTTTATTAGGTATTAGTGAATGTTTCAGACAATTAGTATAGTTTATAGTTCAATCATTTTTATTTTATTTTTCTTATTTCTCAGACCTACTCGTCTTGGCATATCATGGATTTCCTTACCAACTCTAGACTGCAGAAGAACTGTTACTCCATTGAAATGGAGCAGATTTGTAGCTCGAACACTATTTTACGAGCATTTGGAAATGCTCAAACAATTTGTAATGAGAATAGTTCACGATTCGGAAAGCTACTAGAATTCAGTTACAGTGGTCAACAATTGATTGGTGCTTTTATTAAAACATATCTACTGGAAAAGACGCGTGTTTCTTCTCAGGGAAAACATGAAAGAAATTTTCATATTTTCTATCAGGTAAGGTACTTCTCTATATTAATTTTTAATCTTTCATAATTATAAGCCAGAATCGCGTTTCACCAGTTATTCTACATTACTGATTCGTTTTCAGTTACATTTCTATCGTCTTGTATTTTATTTTATTTTATTTTATTTTATTTATATATTTTTTTTCAATTTTCGTTATCAAGGAAGTTTCGCAGTATAATCCAAAGTAATGAATATCCAAATTAATTGGTTATTGGCCGTACGAAACACATTATAATAATAATTGCAACTAGCCTGAATGATAATCCTTTTTTATGTATTTTTAGTCAATATTCCCAGTACTACCCACGTGTACTCTTCGTCGGAGCTAAAACTTTGAGAATCTTCTGTGCTGGTCTTCACATAGTTTTTGTTGTAACAACAATGGAGTAAAATTATATACAAATTTCTCAATATAGTAAAATAGTGCACTACTGTCCTAAATCAAACTTTATTTTTTGGTTCTATATATAAAGCTGGTTTGTTTAGGATTTAATGCATTAACTATAAGTTTACTCTACTGTTTTGAAACATCTATGTGAAGACCAGCATAGAAGATAGCCTCGTCAAAGAGTATGGATGGGAAGTACTGCAAATATTGGTTAGTAGTTGCAATTATTATCAATGTTCAAATTCCTTTAATTTTGAAAAATTTCATGTAAGGTATATTAAGTTAGAAATCTCTATATATGTTTAAGTTTAAAAACGTTTTTGAGGTAATAACAATGTAGTATCAATGACATCGACATATTAAATGCAAAAACTGTAATCATAGTTGTTAAGAATCGGTCCTTCTCTTCCATTTTCTGTAATGAACAACCCTTAAAGGTAACTACTGTGAAGTGTTTGGCTTCTTGACACGGTAAGAAGTCAGAGCAGCTTATGTTGGAGATATCCTAATGGATGTGAATATCTGTTATATGAAGTCATAATTAGTCACTTCTTTTATACATGATATTCTTATTTCTCGATTTCTTATTTGATTCAGCTTACTAATATATAGTTTCTTTTATCTTCAATAGAACCAAAAAACGTAAAGAAGCTGGCCGCTCAGCTACTGTTTTACTAGCTTAGTACCCTCGCTACGTTGCGTTAAATAAATGGGCTAGAAGTACCTTCGAAAATAATACTTAGATAAGATAAAAAATTTTGTGTAGAACTTCCAAGCAACGATCTACTGTTTAATTCTATTGAATATTAACAGTAATTTTTTGTGTATATGCAGTAAACTATCCGTTCAACGAACTAATTGGGGCTAGAGGATGTTCATACAATCGGTAGTCCGTTTTTGGTACCATATTACTACCAAAATTCATTACAACTACATATTAGTGTGTGAAAATAAAAAGCCTCGAGTTTCAGTTGCTTTCCCGTTGAATGTTGTTTGTTAATAATCAAAACTAAACAGCCTGAAATAATCAAAGATCTTTCTTGCAACTACTTTTACTAGATTAGTCAAATTCTGTCAGTTGATTCGAAGTCCGTTAAGTTGGTTTATTGTCTTTAATACGACAAAGAAAATATAACCATGAAAATGGAGAAGTTGTGTAAGACATTCTTGAGAACAAATGAGGGTTTGGAACAAATATAAAATTGTAGTTTTATACGCATCATCATCATCATCATCATCATCATCATCATCATCATCATCATCATCATCATCATCATCATCATCATCATCATCATCATCATCATCATCATCATCATCATCATCATCATCATCATCATCATCATCATCATCATCATCATCATCATCATCATCATCATCATCATCATCATCATCATCATCATCATCATCATCATCATCATCATCATCATCATCATCATCATCATCATCATCATCATCATCATCATCATCATCATCATCATCATCATCATCATCATCATCATCATCATCATCATCATCATCATCATCATCATCATCATCATCATCATCATCATCATCATCATCATCATCATCATCATCATCATCATCATCATCATCATCATCATCATCATCATCATCATCATCATCATCATTATTATTATTATTATTATTATTATTATTATTATTATTATTATTATTATTTTCTTCTTCTTGAAAAGAATCTGACTTCTCCATGACGAAAGTTTCAGATTTCCCTGACTCCTGAATAAGTTAAAAATATAGAAAAAAGAAACTCCAACCTCCATACTCCCCATAGTTGGCATTGTTCTCTTCCTCTCCTGTTTTTCGTTTTTCAATTTTCTTTCCAAAGGAATGTAAATTTACAAACGTGTACATTAGGCCGATATTGATTATGCCTACATATTACACAAAATGTAAAGATACAAACCAAAGTGTGCAGTAGGCCTATACAGTTACTTAAGATATGAAAAAAATTAAACATTATAATACCAATTACACAGCATTATAATATTGCCTATAGTAATAAACAGTTCATACATGATTTTACTGATTATTAAAAAACACACACATTATGTAACACATACCTTTGCTGGTGCAGTTGTTGAATGCAACCCATTTAGAAATTTGTTTTCATCCTTTCTCGCATAGTTTTCTTCTCATTGATCTGAATATCCTTCTTGTTGTCTGCGCAGTTTAATTTTCTTCTCTTCTCTCTCTCTCCGTCTCTCTCTCCTCTTCTCGTCTCCAGCATTTATTTCTCTTTTCTTTTCCAAATACACCTGATATTGTCTCATTGAACTTCTCACTGAATTTATCATACCTCTTGTAATTATTAATCCTGATGATCCACCTATTCTCATCACAGAATCATATATGGTCCGTTGAGCCACCAGAAATTCTTGTAAGTTGTCAACAATGAGAATTTTATTTATTGTGAAACCACTTTCGAAAAATGCGTTTCCGTGAAAGAAGATAAAACACAATTTCATAACTCAATAAAGTCAATGAAGTTCTTCCCATTTCCTAAGACTAACTAGTAAGTAAAAAACTCATCAAGTCCAATACCATCTCTGTCATTGGCTATGAATTTATTCGAGTGTTCCTTAAATTCTTCAGTCTGAGTTTTCACTGTGAGCTTGAGATACTATTTTCTTCGCATTCTCAACCACCTGTCCAGATATCCTCTTGGAACCATGTAATTCTTCTAGAACAGCGTCTACCCTTTTGAGCAAATATGCCAGGATGCAGTTAAATGTGTTTCTCGCAGAAAATTAGTTTCAACAACTATATCAGAGAACACTGACTCCCTCAATATCATCATTGAGAGCACCACATTTTTGCATTCAGTAACAGTAAAGAAATCAACCTTATTTCATAAATTCAGTAATTGAACAATGGACCTAAATCAATTTTTCCCCTGACCAATCTGCCATTTCCCTAACTTAACCTGATACATTTTTACTTCCCTGACCTTTTCCTGACTTTCACTTATTTTCCAGAATGTGGACATCCTGGTAAAGGTTTTGTATGTATTACTGTTTCATAGAAAAAAATGGTGCCATATAATATTTGCCGTTGTGTGAGTACGTATTGGTTATTTGTCTTCCCGTGGAATTAAGAAAGCTACAGGAATTGCGTTTTAATTTCAATTCAAAGCAATTACTATTGCAATTGCATATTTCTTTAAATGTCATAGCATGTGCTTGCAGTACGTACTGTATTTCATTTTCTAAAAGTAAAAACATTCATTTAATGGCATGTATGGAATTAAAAGTATAAGTTGTTCATTAATTCCCAGTTTCAATATAACTTCTGCAAAATAAGCGTCATTATTCATTACTATGATTAATATCATCCCTTCTATTTATTTGTTTTGCAAATTTATTAAATAATCTGATCACACAATTTTCCAGATAGAATTTTAAGATGTTCATGAGCAGGAACTCAAACCTCTTCTTACACTTTCGTTGTTTAAGAATATAAAGGACTAGCACCTACCTGTAATGCTCTTATGAATTTACTTAATAAAATAGAAATACGATATACGGTATTTTAAGTAAAAAAAAAATAGTATCCTATTAGTTATACAACCTTTCATCAAACAGTGTTAGAAATAACCGGGAAATCTAACAATGATATACAGTTGTTCAGATCATGTCTTGCCCCCCCCCCCCCACTTTTAACGTCCAACCGCCGCCACTGATGATATCGATTACTTACATACCTTGTATTACTGGTGTATTCTGCCTCCTGTTAAATATAATCTAAGACTGTTGTATATGTAGGAAATGAAATGAAATCTTTAAGTTTTACGTCCCACGATTATGCCGGTTAGGCTAAAGGAGACGATGATGATGAGAAATGAGTGAAATGGTGTAATGAAGAAAGTGGGAGGAAACGGGAAAACCCCGAGAAAACTCACGAGCACGGTGTTTGTCCACCACAAAATCCACACGGCGCGAGCTGGGATCGAACCCGGGAGGTGAACGCTCTACCACTGAGCCACCGCGCCCCCGTTGTATATGTAGGGTTGCATATATTATGTGTCTGCTGTCTGGAAGCACTACTGGCTATGTATGCTGTTCGCTGCCTACTAAACATTATTATTATTATTATTATTATTATTATTATTATTATTATTATTATTATTATTATTATTATTAGTGTTGTTTAATACCTTGTGAGCACAGAGTTTGTATGAGATGGAAAGTAGTTTATCATGACATCAGAACCGAATATAGGTTACCAGAAATTCAAGTAAGGTCATCTTCGCGGAAAATGATAAACGAACTATTTAGATATAAGGTACTCTGCTATAATATAGATGTCTTTCTTTTTCATCCTCAGGTTTCGGAAGATTTATTTGCTCGTTTTAATACTTTGGATATATAGGATGAATTTGCTGTGATGTTATACTAAGTATTTCTTCTGTCGTTTCAGCTCTTAGGTGGCTTGAATACAGAAGAATTAGTACAATTTCACTTAAATAATAATTCATCATTTAGAGTTGTACCTGGTGATGTCTCTACAAAAGATAAAAGTGATTTTGTAAAGACAATGAAAGCATTTCAAGATCTTGGAATCGAGTCACACATGAAGCAAAATATTTTTGCCATTTTAAGTGCGATACTTCATTTAGGAAATATTAGTTTTTGTAAAGTTGGCGATACCTGTGAAATAGATGAAAATTGTCCAGGTTAGTTGTTGCTTTTTTCATTAGTAAGAATGTATTTAAATATTAATTTTTATATTTACTGATTTGAAGGGTAAGAGGAAAAAACAAGGAATGTCCATGCATGTGCTTTATCGGGTGCTTTGTCCTATCTGTTGGTTACTCTTGATACTATTTGACTGTATATGCCATGCATGCGTCGATGTAGAAATGTCCATGTAAAAAGGGGCGAAAGATTTAGTAACCCTATTCTTTGTACGCGGTTTTCAATATTAAAACGCAGTTTTCTCGAAAATGCAATTTTGTGACATTCCTTCTTTTTTCCCCTTACCCTTCATTTGTTAATATATCTATGTAAAACATTATATTTTAGTATTACAGTAAGCGACTATTCATTATGTAAAAGTCTTAATTGGTATTTTAAAAAAAGAAAAATAAACGGTTACTCATCGTATATATTTTCGGTATCTTTATAAAAAGTCTCCCGATTCCTTTCCCATATTGGTCAATTTCCATGTTGGGCTCCTTCGTGGCTAAGCGGTTAGCATACGCGCCTTTGGCGTGGGAGACCCGGGTTCAATTCCCGGCGGGAGATTATGTGGTTTGGATTCCAAGTTAATCAGTAGGTCCAGTCTCCTATAGCCTCGCTGCTGAAAGGGGCGTTAAACTCAAAATCAACTCAACTCAATTTCCATGTTAAATATCCAAATGTTTTGAGATGTAAAGGAGAATAACTATTCATATCGTAAACCAATATTGCAATTGTAAATTGAGGTCTTAAATATGCTCTCTCAATATATCATGTGGTCATTTGTTGTCGCCTACTGCTTTTGACATGGTGACTCCAGTTTATGAATGAGTAATTTTTTTATTATTTCCAGAATCATGTCAGAACAGAACTTTAGAGAGCTTTATCAGTTTTGAGTTTTTACCTTGACCGATAGTAAATTTGGCAAGTCATTTAAGTACATTACCCATTATGTTCATACCAACTTTAACTGAAATCATTCAAGCCATTTCTGAGAAGTGAAAGTTCACGGATGGATGGACGATGAACAT
Organism: Thermobia domestica; assembly: GCF_964235325.1. Taxonomy (NCBI): domain Eukaryota; kingdom Metazoa; phylum Arthropoda; class Insecta; order Zygentoma; family Lepismatidae; genus Thermobia; species Thermobia domestica. The sequence continues at coordinate 71,379,971 of NC_137462.1, read as the reverse complement.
GATCACGTACGGAAGAATATGATTAAAGAATTTATTAAAGAAAAGCAGTGTGCAGTATGCTGCAGTAGTATACTGTATCTTCAATTGTATAAAATTATAAAGTATATGTACATTCAACTCCCACTGACAATCCATTGATGTTGTGAATATAACGTAATGCAAATACGATATGCAAGTTACAAAAACATAACAAATAAACAAACAAACAAACAAAAATCGAAAATGCACAAAGAAATTTGCAATCCAATTTTCCTAGACTACATACTTAATAATTATAATTTACAGAGAAATCAGTAATAATCCAAATTTCTCATACTTCATATTTGTTTGTTTTATGACTTGTAGAAGTAATTTATAAAATCCAGATATGTGGATTGTATTAGGTACACACTTCTCACTTTAGATATACAACGTAATATACAGAAGATTTAGGTGTACAATTGTTTAGATTTAATTTACACCCATTCTCATATATTGGAATGAATATAGCAGTTTTACATTATTTTGGAAATTCACCTAGGGTAAAGGAAGAATTTGCTAAATTGAATAGTGTTTCACTTATAGTGTTTTTGTAATTGATTAACATTTCATTATATAATCCATTTCTTGTTAATAATCCATTATTATTTAAAGTACCAATATATAAGTACCTTTATATATTGGTACCAATGTATAAGTACCAAGTACCTTTATATTGTCCATTATTATTTAAAGTACCAATAACAAAGGTAACGGGTGAAAAAGAATAAATGGTTGGTTGATATACTGACATTGTAATTTTTTTTTCCAATTATGTTATCTTCGAAACTAATTCTTTGCCAATACTTGCTAGATAATCATTCAGGATATTTGATTTGCAGTAATTGTCAACTAAAGCATTTCCTGTTTTTAGTTGTATTCCATCTTCATTATCATTAATTTTTAAATGGTTTTCTTATACAGGGTGTCTACTGGTCATGAAAGTCATGAAAGTCATGAAAAAGTCATATATTTTGCTTAGTGGTCATGAAAGTCATGAAAAAGTCCTTTATTTACCCAACTGGTCATGAAAATCTGAAATCTCCGAGTATATTTTTATACTTCATACTTTTATACCTCATACTGCATGTACTGAAACAGTTGTATCAGGTCAGTAATTGTGAGAATTTCCCCCACCAGTTAGTGCTGGCTAACTGGTACTTTACTGTCTTCCTAGCTGCTCCCCATTTCATCTTCTAGTCTCTATAATATACTAACAACTTTTTACTGTCCAACTTTCTGATCTGCTATTTCTTTACTTCTAAGAAATGTAAATTGTGTATTTTTGGGCCTTTAGACTTATGCAAATAATATTATTCGTTTGAGTTTGCAGATTTTAAATTTGATGATCTATTGTTTTAAAACGAATTTCTTTTATAATTTGTTTTGTCTTTGGGCAGTTCTCTGAGTGCTTAATTTCAGACAAATTTCTGCTAGATGGATAATTATACTGAGAATTAAAACTTCAAATACAGTATAGAGTGATTCACTGGTAAGAGCAGGCCCGTATTTAGGTAAGTGCTATTCTGTGCTCGAGCACAAGGCCGCAGAATTTTAGATTCTTTCTTTAAGATTCACAATAAGTGATATTTAAGACTAGCAACCCGCATAGTTCCGTGCAAGCACGAGAAAATATGTTCATGTTTTTAATTCGCTCTAATTACAGTAGTTACTAATTAGCTATCTTATCTGAAAAAGTCATCTTCTACCCCCACCCCAAGGGGTGATGATGAACTTGAACATCATGAAAACTGATATCGTTAAACTCAGAGACCTCGAAAACTATGAATTTAACACTAATATCGGTCGGTTTTGATTACTTTTAAAATCTCGCCCCCCTCCCAACCTCACTCCTAGAGAGTGGAGTATGACCTTGAAGTTGAATTGGATTAAAATGTCACTATTTATCTCAGCGACCCCTAAAATTACGAATACTTTGGAAAGAGCTTAAAAGTATATGAAAGTATCCAGACTCTATGTAAACTAATATAATTTTTTACATATAAAGCTTTATGAAATGTTTTTTACTAAACTCACTATGATCTTTAATTATGTGATAAGTTCAAAATAAACAATGTCAAAAATACTGTCTGTTTCTTTTTTTTTTTTAATTCCATATTTTACTATTACAATGATAAGAGTAAATATTTAAGAAATTCAAATGGCATAACGATTGATTAAGAATTAATAGTGTGCATTTTCTCGAGACAGTAAATTAAACCCTACTTGAATAAATTACATCCCAGTATTGAAAGAAAGTGCCCCCTGTGGATGAGTGGTTAAGCTCGTTGCCTTGTAATCAAGGGGTCTCGCGTTCGATTCCCGTTGGGGACAGAAGTGGTTCGGATCCCACGATAAGCTGTAGGTCCCGTCCTTAGTACGTCATCATCACCCCTTTTAAGGCAATGGCTAACTATCATGGGTTCATCATATCCAGGAACCATCGGATCAAACACCTGCCTATAGTTTTTCTTTTACTTTCAGATTGGAGTTTAATAATGCCTGGAAAGTGCAAATTTAGTGAGGCGTGGTTCAATGCTGACCCATTATGGAAATTGTGGCTACGACCAGTGACAGACGACAAATACAAAGCATCTTGTTCGGCCTGCAGTTCAACGTTTGATGTTAGTTGTAGTGGCATTGCTTCAGTTAAATTGCATGCTAAGGGCAAAAAGCACTGTGAACTTGCTTCTTCTTTGGTGACAGGCAAGCAGAGATTATTACCTTGTAAGGACCCTGCTGAATCTGCAACCAGCAGCTCTGTTTCATTACCAGGAAGAGAATCACGTGATGTAGAACTGAGTACTGCATCTGCTGGTTGTGCAACTTCTATGCATAACTCAAGCATCAAGCAATTCATGATTGGTGATGAAGTAACAAAAGCTGAAATTTTGTGGGCATTATTCAAAGTTTCTAGTCATTCATCAGATCGCAGTGTAGCCGCTGCATCGGACTTGTTTTCTGTTATGTTTAGTGATAGCGCCATAGCTCAGAAATTCCATATGCAAAAAGATAAGCTAGCATACATGGTAACCTATGGTTTAGGTCCCTACTTCCAGAGTTTGGTTGTTCGTGAAGTTAAAACTTCTTTATGGTACGCCGTATCATTTGATGAGAGTCTAAATAAAGTGGCTCAGCGAGGACAAATGGATATTGTTCTTCGGTATTGGAACAGTGACGCAAATTCTGTATCAACAAGCTATTTGACGTCTGCCTTTCTTGGACACTCAACGGCTGTGGATTTAAGTGAAGCATTTAGAATAGCTTTGGGGAATTTTGGACTTTCTCTCAACAACATAATCCAAATTTCTATGGATGGTCCAAATGTCAACCACCGATTTTTGACAGATATGAAGAACATGTTGAAGGATGAATTATCTCCAGACAATCCTGAAATGCTTGACACAGGGACTTGTACATTACACACTGTACATGGTTCATATAAAACTGCTCATGAAAAAACTGGGTGGGAAATGCACACATTTTGTCGCTCAGCTTATTATCTCTTTAAGGACTTTCCCAGCAGAAGAGCTGATTTTATTCATTATTCTGGATCAACAAAGTTCCCGAAGAAATTCTGCGTAATCAGATGGACACAAAACTCTGATGTTTTCCAGCGAGCCATTGAAGTTCTTGGTGCATTAAAAAAGTATGTAGAAAGCGTAGAAAAAAAAAATCCACCTGCATCAAAGAACTTTGAAAAGGTGAAAGAGTTCCTGAAAGATAAACTCCTTAGTGCGAAGCTAAATTTTTTACTGTCTGTGTCCGTTATGCTGGAACCATTTCTGACACTGTTTCAATCTAATGACTGTCTGCTACCATTCATGTACCAGGAACTCTTTTCCCTGTTGCGAAAGGTGGCTGATCGTTTTGTGAGGGAAAATATGATGGCAGAAATGACAAGTCCTCCAAAGTTAATGAAACTAGACATCTCCAAAGAAAGTAATTTGAAGTTGGCCCGTGATATTGATATTGGATTTGGAGCAAAAAATGCATGCAAAAATTTGAAAGAAGCTGATGTACTACAGTTCAGGAATGACTGCAGAACGTTTTTAGTTACTATGTTTACAAAGTTGAGTGTTAAATGTCCCCTCAAGATGAAGCTTGTTAGAGGCGCAACTTGCTTGGATCCTGAAGTGATGTTGAATGAGAACCTCCGTTCTTCACGTGTGAATTCAGCCCTGGAAGAATTTGTGGATAAGAAGTACATGGCTCCTGAAGTTGCTGATCTGGTAAAAAGAAACTACATTTGCTTCTGTGAAAAAAGCAAGGTGAAAGAAACTTTAAAAGCTTTCTCCAGGAAAGATTATAAACTTGACCAGTACTTAATGAAGCTGATCAGCGAAACCAGCCTTGTTGAACCAGCTACACTGAAATTCTTCAAGCAACTTCTGATCTTATTTCATGGTAATGCTGCAGTAGAAAGGTGCTTCTCTGTCAACAAGGAATGCCTTGTAGAGAATCTGGCAGAAGACTCTCTCATTGCTCAGCGGTCAGTGTATGGTGGAATCCAAGCAGCAGGTGGTGTGAAGGCCGTTGCAATCACAAAGCCTTTGATGCTATCTGTGCGAAATGCATCGTCACGAAGACGAGAAGTCCTCAAAAGGCAAAAAGACATCTACGAAGAACAAGAGAAAGCAAAACGCACCATGTTAAAAGACTTAAAATGTTTGGAACTGAAACGTAAAGCTCTCAGTGACTCAGTAACTTCAGAACTTGATGGAATTGATGTTCAAATTAACTCATTAAAAAAGAAGTTGAACTTGTGATATTCAATCAAGATGTCCATTTTTGTGTTCACTTTTTTTTAAGTTTTGATGTGATACTAGTATGCAGACTGTGCGAAAAAAATATTTGTAAAAGTACCCTTGAAAAAAGAGAAGAAAGAAGGCATCAGACCCCATCCAGGATGAAGGTTCCATTATGAACAAATTCAGTAGGTCTTATCAGTATGTTTATGTACGCTAATTTCAAATATGACACGATGGAAAAGAATTGTATATTTACGTAATCAGTCTTTTCTTGTAAACGAAAATTATAAATTTAGAATTCAGAGTACATAAAATGCAGATAAAAAACCTAGCTGAATGTAACGGGACTGTTCACAAGATTTTTTTTAAATCTATAGAACCTGGTAAGCCTTAAACCCATACTTGAACCGCAATTAAAAATTTGTTTACTGCCTTTTAAATTGCTCTTGCATTTTAAAATTAGTTGTCAGCTAATCGACATTATGTACATTAGACAAATAAGAACATAATGTGATCTTCATCTTAACCGATGCACCACTGATGGTAGGGGTTTATTATTACTAATGGTAAATTTTTATCGCCATGGTCATGAAAATTTGAACAAAAAGGTCATGAAAAGTCATGAAAAAGTCATGAATTTACTTTCTGGTATTCCAGTAGACACCCTGTTATAGCTTCACAATGACACTCCAGAATGTTCCACAATGTCAGACAAAGATTCTTATATTTCATTTTCTGATGGTACTTATTATTTAGAATACATTATCTCGCAGCAGAAGCTACTAACAGGTCGAAAAGCTCCTGTTATTTTAAAACCAGGACATCTTTTCTTTTATGTAATTGCGTAATAGAAGTATTAGAATTATGTATTAGAATTCCGTGTTAGAATTATGTATTAGAATTTCGTGTTAGAATTATGTATTAGAATTCCATGTTAGTTTAGGATATATTGCAAAAGCACTGTAACAATATTAAACAGAAATTCTTTGATGCTTAGTTGATTATATTTCTCTGTTTTTGTGCATTATGATAGTGTCCTTATAAACATAAGTTTCATTGCTCTACAAATGGCATATAGTTCAACTTTGAAAAACTGAAAGTATGAGCAACCTTTCGGGGGAAGTTACCCTGCTGTACACTACTAATGCATTTGTTAGTACTTGCACTTCACAGGCAAACAATTTTGGCCTGTATAGACTTATTTTACTATGAGTTGCTGCTCCATTATGTCTTCATGCCACATACATACGGCTGCAATCAAACTCGCACTCATAGTATTGTCCGTTCACTGTAGCTTGGCGCTATGTTTTGACACAAAACCTGGCCAGCGAATCTTAGCAGTCCTTCCCCTACTTTCCCCTTATAGCAGTTGTAACAGTGGAACTAACTCATCAATTTTAGCACTAGTAGGGTTTGGTATTTGCAAGTAGCGTAAATTTCGAAACAGATTACTTCTTCTCTAATCAGGACCGTAACTTGTGTGGGACAGGGGAGGGGCAACTTCCCCCCAGGGAGGTTCCCCGCCGTTCGAAGGGGCCCATTTGGAGACGAAATTTTCTTAATCCATATACAATACTAACATGAAATTATAAATGAAGCATCAAACAGTTTCACTACATTACATAAAGCAGCGCACAAAAGGTAAATAAAACAAAAGTGAGCCGTGTGCCCACTTCAGTAAGAAACGTCTATTATTAGGGGCCCTAGAAATAACATTTATTCGTATGGCTTTGAGATTTGTCAATGTTGTCCTCTTAATTAATTTGTCATGTATGGAACGGGCCCAAGGGCGTAAGTGACGGCCCCGCAGACCTTGCCGTGAGGGAGGGCCCACAGGCTCCGGGGGGGCATAAATAGTAAGAAAAAGGTAGAAAGAGGGGGGGCCAAGAATGAGAAAAACAACTGTTTCTAGGGGACTCAAATACACATATTAATGCTTACCCCCCAGAAAAAAAATCTAAGTTACGGCGCTGTCTCTAATGTGAATTTATTGGTACACTTGTGCTAATAGTTAACTATAACAGGTTGGTCTCTTTAAACCTTGGGCCGTGGAGAGAAACAATATTACAGGAGGATAGTATTCAAATTTTAAGAAGGTGGGGAAAGGAGAGCAAGGATGAGAAAGATGAGAAGAAAGAAAGAAAGAGAATGAAAGAAACACTTCTACATTTACTTCATAATGAATTTAAACACAAATAAACGAAAAAGGGATGTCGGAACCCACCACCATAATATTTGTGGAAGTGTTGACAACATAATATTTTGAAGGAATATATTTCCCGCCAATTCTGGAGCCTCGGTGTTTGACCCAATTCTGGCCTTGCAGCAGTGGCGGATCCAGGAAGGCGATCATAGCGATTGCCCCCCAGGAAAGGAAACTTTCTCATTTTATATATTTAAATAAAACCCAATCCCAGAGTTTGGAGCTCTTAAAAATAGCTCTAAGTAGCAGTATTAAAACCTACCGCCCTCAAGAAGTCCGTTCTGGATCCGCCCCTGCCTTACAGAAGCTACCATCTAGTCATTCACCTCGTGGGACTGAGGAAAGCCTTAATAAGGAATAGCGGCCAGAGCTGGGTTCATGCCCACGCTCGATCTGCCTATTTTAATGCCTTTTTTCGTGTTGCACAGTGTCTAGTAAGGGCACCCAAACAGGGCAAATGTGTACAGCTTTAAAATGTTTAAATGTTAAAATTCGCTTTATACTGTACTTTGAACACTTAATTCAATGTGTATTATATTCTTCTTACAGCAGCATGATTGTTAGTATTTATAATTATTGCATCATACTAATCCTTCTCAAAACTCGTTCAATTAGTATGAAATTCTAGACTTGACAGTTTGCAACATTGCAAACCTTCACCAACAGGCAATATGTGGCGAGAATATTTCCACCTATACTCGCATCGAAATTCCCAGCCCTTGTTTACAATCGGTACAATATGTTTCTGTCGCCTTATCATGAAAACAACGCTGTCCAGCGAACCTAACGATCTTCGCTACCTCTGTTTATTGTTTACAACACAAACTGCCATCTTCCAGTATTGCCAGGCGTACAAGGTTTTCGCACACTTTCGAACAAGAACACTTGTACAAAATTGAGTGTGCATTATATGTAAGATTGTATTACATAATAACTAACTCAATTTTTCATAACGTTAATACCTCAGTCATCTCAAAAGCAGCAATTTATGTAGTAATAGCACTTGGTCCATGACTGTGCAGAAGTAGGTACATTCGGTTCGGAAATTCATGTGCCTGGCAACCATGAATTAACCATGTAGGGGTGAGAAGCAAGGTTTTGACGCTCGCACTACAATTGTTGTTAGTAAACAATCTTCCATCCTAGAGTGAACAGACAATATTTGTGTGAAAAAGTGCCTCCGCTGAAAGCGAGATAGAAATCTACTGGATCTTGATAAAATAAATATAAAAGAAATACAAATACAAAAGTGTATCAAAAAGTAATGCGAGTTGTACTGAAAAACTTGCTAAGAGAAATATCTAAAACTGAATCATATTTGACACATGGTGTCACATTAACATTGGACGTAGGAACAACTGCGGTTCAAACATGCATTCCGATGTGACACCAAATCGCCCATGCCCTTTACAAAGAATTGTTGCTCCAAGTTACCTAACCAGGTAACCGTAGTCTGTTGTGACTCTTGCAGTGTATTGAAATGAAAACGTTTCTTTAGGAATCCAAACAAATGGTAGTTGGAAGGGGCTAAATCAGGGCTATACAGGGGATAGTCAAGAATTTTCCAGTTGAAAATCATGATGTGAGTACGGGTCCGTTGGACTGCGTGTGGTCGCGCGTTACCGTGCAGTAACAACACTCCCTAGCATAGTGCTCCTTTTTGTATCTGACGTAGCTACTTTCAGCCTGCACATAATTTGACCGTTTATGTCCGCAGTAATATTTGTAATTTTTGCCAGAAATTCAACATAAATATCGCTCTGACGGTCCCAAACCAAGTAGCTATTCTCTTCTTCACAGATATTGTGGTCTTGAATTTCTTGGCGGATGGAGATGACGAATGTTTCCATGTTATGCTCTGGCGTTTTGATTCAGATGTCCATAGGGGTATTGGAGTTTCATCCCCCGTTATGATGCGATGAAAGAAAGAACTTCCTTCGCGGCCATATCGTGTGAAGTGAGTCAGGGTGATTTTGGTCCTTACTGAGATGTTTTGGCATCCAGCGCGCACACACTTTCCTGAAGCTAAGTTGGTCATGGACAATACTCCTCACTAAACCACATGAGATTTACAGTGCATCTACAACGTCATGCAACCTCACTTTTCTGCTTCACGAATAATCGCATCGACGTCACATTCCTGTCGGCGATGGACGTTGCTGGTCTGCCACTTCTGTCGTCATCTGTCACAGTCTTTCCACCGCTTGCGAATGCGTTGCACTATACATATACCTGGTACTGCGACATAACACTCTCCATAGACTTCCACCAATTCTCGATGAATGTCAGATGATTACCGTCCCTTAATCCATAAGAAACGAATAACACCGCGCACTTCCTCCTTTGAATAATGTTCAAGTCTATACGCAATCTTTAAATTACGCTAGATACCAGAGAGTTTACCGTAGAAGGCTGTAATTACCATCAGACTTCCTCCACCTTGGTGGCTGCAACATACAAAGAAATTAATTAGGTAAACAAAGAACTCTTGGGTTTAGAAATAAATTTATTTTATTTTTTAAACAGCTTTGTAATAAAATATATCAACATGACTATGTAGCCAAATTAGTATATTGTTGGCTCAGTAATCCCGAACATAACATATGTGATAAATATTTTTTAAAGTGAAAGCCCTTAAAAGTCTTTCTACATAAAACCAGACAAAATACTTTTGAAACATAAAAATATCAAAATACTACCAATCAGCAAGTTTTAAGTAATATCATATTAAGTTTGCACAAAATGCTTTTGCTTAGAAAAAAAGATGTTTGCATGCTATTACGTCAAATCCTTATGATGATGATGATGATGATGATATATTTTCGTTATTGGTCTAGTAACTAAGACGTGTTTACGATGTGCATTGTCCCGTATCCAGTTTCTGGTAAGGGTACATTGAAGAAAAATAGTTCGGATTCCATTGTCAAGAATTAGTGGTGCATCTTGAGATTACAGTCCCTTGATTTAAATCTAAACCTAGTTCACTGAAGGTTGCATCTTACACACACTTGTTCCTGAAAAAAGAAAATTAAGGAATCATTTAAAGATAAATATTGACTAGAGAGACTGTTTGATCCTTCTGTTGTATCTTTAACATTCGATAATTAAGCAGATATAATAACAAACATTTATATAGCCTCTGCTGCAAGGGATGCTAAATTTTCCAATCAATCAATGACGAGAAATATTATATTTGTAAATGATGGCCTTATCTATCAGTCGATATATGATCACCAGTCAGTAGTTGATATTTTTATATAATTTTCAGTCGTATCCTCTCATATGTTATCTTCAATAATAAACTCTAAACTGCAAACCATGGTTCGTCTGATTCATGCAGCTCGAATAATTACGTTATTGAAGATTTCTTGTACTGTGGTTGGATCACTGAAATGAGTAGCATACCGCCGTGCTGTGCGAGAGATCGTGAGTTCATTTCTTGGGTTCCACCAACTCTTATTTCGTTAGAATTTTAATTCTTAATCAAAAGAAAAGAAAGTAAAGAGTCTTAAGTATTATATATCGCTAACGGGGGAAAAAATTACTTGTATAATTGATACCCTTCAGGTGTGTCCGCTTTTATATTCTCTCATACTCCGGAATGAAACTGCCAAAAGTTTTCTCTGTTAAATCAATCGAAATACATGTTCAAGAAGCAACAGCTTTTATCCACGATTGCTTGAAAACTAATAAATTGCTCCTTGTACGGATCTCGGAAGGCGTTCCGTGCATTACTAGGTTTCAGCCAACACACAATTGACCCATTGTCAGCGACACGTCTTTGCCCAAAGTAACTTTGCTTCTGTATGTCTCGGTTAAACAGATATATATTTGGCTGACTCGTTTCGGGCTATGAGAGGGTATGTGGCTCCAGAAGGGCTTTAAACCTTTCAAAACGTATCCGCAACTCCCCAATAATTGTCATACAAAACTTTAAGAACTAGATTTTTTTTAAATAAATCCTTCATACCTAATTTAAAAAAATAAATAAATTTAATGAAAAAATAGTCGATGGAACCCAAGATTCGAACTCATGGTGTGCTTCAGTTTCAGCCATCCAACATACCTCAGGAAAAAATAATATCCAATAACAATTATTCGAGATTATCGTAATTTCTTTTTAAAGTTGCAAGAATTTATTTTTGAACTCATACGAGTGAGTATATTGAGAACTATATAGAAATATCAACGTTTAGACTGGCGGGATTTCAAACAGTGGTCTCTCAACTGTCAGATAAGATAAATCACTTGTACATTTTAAATTTCTTTTCGTGTTTCTTGTATATAGTACGTTGGAATTTAATCTGTTCTTCAAACCATTCTGGAGAAAATTATACATTTATTAACTGAGTAGTTGAAATGCCCGTTCTTCGCACGGGGAAGTTAGGTTTATGGAGACTATTATAATCCCCTCCCCCTTAGGATACGTATTTCAATGAAAGTGTAATCATAAAAATCCATAAGTTATTTTACTTTTGGCATGAATTTTGAAACACCCCAACTCCTAGAATAAGCCCTTTAATCAAAGTGATTTGATAAATTCCCTGTTTGAGGTGCGTACAGACAATGTTATAAAAATAATTTCAAACGGGACACCCAATTTCTCATTTCTATGAGAAATATGTATTCGACACTAATCTCGGTCATTTTGGACATCTTATTTTTCACCCCTTCTCACCTTCATGCAGATGGAGGTTGAACTGGGTTTCAGCTGCCTCGAAAATGTCACTATTCATCTCAGCGACCCCGAAAACTGGATTCAACACTAATATTTGTTGTTTTCGATTATTTTTTCTCAACCACACGAGCTGCTGCTGGGCAAAACGATATACTCATACCTGTACTGTCGACAGTTAGCGCGAATGCATTTCATCAATTCTAAAGAAACGGCCAGAATTGGTCAACAGAAAATATTGTCATATATCACATTGATAATACCAGACTGTATACATCTTTAACAACTCGTCAGAAATTGAGAAAACTTAGCTGTGATGTTTATAATACATTCACCGTCTAACCCGGACCTAGTACCGCCAGACTATTATTTGTTTCGGTCTCTGCAAAACTCCTTGAATGGTGTTAAATTAGTTTCAAAAGTGGGCTGTGCAAAGCACGTGTTATTTTTTTTTTTTAAACCAGAAATCCCAAAAGTTATTTAGCGACGGGATTGTGGTGTTGTAGGAAAAGTGGTTGAAGGTAATCGAATAAAATGGTGCATATCTGGTTCCATAATGTTAATTTCAAATAACAATAAATGTGTTTTCAATTTTGACCTCAGTATTTTTAGACAACCTGATAAAAAATGGAATACCATTTACATTCGTGCATGCAAGATACAATGGGTATAAATATTTACTTTAAGAGGACATCCTGGAAAGTTTAGCAGACATGCATAAATGTCTGCTAAAGAGGAATTAGCTTTATCTACGAGAAAGTTCATTGTTTTGATTTGTAATAACGCCGAATCCTGACGTTAATATGCCTAGGTATATATATAAATTAAATAAGTAAATTTACTTTATAGTGTTCGTTCTCTTTATAATTTCAGTAAGTATTCAGAATAATTTTTCTTTCTTTTTAACAGGTTCACAGTCTAGTCTCTGTGCTGCTGCTCAGTTATTAGGATTGGAAGAATCCGTCCTCCGTAACTTACTAATAGTTAAAACAATCAAAGCAAAATCTGGTAGTATAGACAGAAAAGCCTCTGTATATCAGATTCCTTGTGTTAATATTGAAGAATGCAATGGTCGTAGGGATAGTTTGATGCGTTTTCTCTATCAACAGCTCTTCCATTGGATTGTAAATTATATCAACTCGAAGCTGGCCGCTAATGTGACAGGAAAAGTAAATGTATTAGGTAACACTTTTCTTTATGTCAAGTAAATAATTATATTTAATATAATATATAATATTATATTTAATTTATCTCTGAATATTATATTTAATTTATCTATAAAAACATGTACCTTTCCTGAAAAATGGAAGGAGTCAGTTGTGTGTCCAATACCCAAAACAAACTCAGCTAGCAACATCGAACAGTTCCGACCAATTTCTATCTTATCTGCGTTTGCCAAGGTGTATGAATATATACTGCATAAGCGAATAATGGATCATGTTAAACCTGCATTATCTGTCAGTCAGCATGGATTTCTGAAGGGCAGATCTACTGTATCAAATCTAGCACTAATAGCAGACTACATTTCGAAGGAACTTGACAAGCAAGGACAAGTAGATGTCATATATACTGATTTTTCTAAAGCATTTGACGTCATTGACCATGACATTCTGTTAAACAAACTGGCATCCTTTAACTTCTCGAAATCAACTCTGCAATATTTTGCTTCCTACCTTCAAAATCGTAAACAAACTGTATTGTATCGTAATCATAAATCTCAAATCTTCCATGCAACATCTGGAGTCCCTCAAGGCTCGAATCTGGGACCTCTACTTTTCATTTTGGCGGTAAATGATCTTCCTGAGTACTTTCAGTTTTCTAAAAATCTACTCTTTGCTGATGACCTTAAAATATTCAACAGAATTGAAACAATTCAGGACTGTTTAGAACTTCAGAGTGACTTACAAAATCTTGAAATTTGGTGTAAAAACAATAAATTTAAGTTAAATGTTCGTAAATGCAGTTATTTAACATTCACTAGAAAAGAAAAATATATTCAATATAATTATTCAATATTAGGGGAAAAACTGAAAAAGCTTGATTTTATAAGGGATTTGGGAGTTATTTTTGACTCAAAATTAACCTTTATTCAACACATTGAAACTATTTGCAAAGAAGCCTACAAAAATCTTGGATATATTTATCGAGTCAGTAAAGATTTTCAAAATGATCAAACTTTAATTGTACTGTATTATGCATACGTCAGGTCAAAATTAGAATATTGTAGTAATATATGGAACCCTAATATACAGAAATACTCATTCTTGATTGAGCGTACTCAAAATAAGTTTCTAAGGCTTCTTACCCTTAAGAAAACAAAATTCTATCCAAAATTTGAAAGCTACATTAACCTTGTTGAAAATTTTAATTTTGAAACATTAGAACTCAGGAGAAGAAATATTGATTTATTGTTTCTACACAAACTCTTTCATGGCAAAATAGACTGTCCTGATCTTAACGAAAAAATATGTATCCAAGTACCATCTATTAAATTGCGCACTGCTTCGAAAAATACATTTTTTTGTATGACAGCGAAAACAAACGTTTTAAGCAGATCTCCTATATGGAGAGTTAGTGCAACCTACAACACGTTAGTTAAAGAAAATTTCAACCTGGATGTACTGGCAATGGATGTAAGTAGTTTTAAGAAGTCTATTAATTTTGTAAGACAAATGTAATTATGACCAATAGCTTTATTAACCTATATAATCTGTATAGCGATATACTATGTAACACTGTAATTAGGCCTGTGCCTGTTGTGTTATATGTCAATAAATCAAATCAAATCTAAATAAATTTGTGTATAGAGCTCCTCCGTGGCTAAGCGGTTAGCATACGCGCCTTTGGCGTGAGGGACCCGGGTTCGATTACCGGCGGGAGCTCATGTGGTTCGGATTCCACGTTAATCAGTAGGTCCACGTCTCATATAGCCTCGCCGCTGAACGGGACGTTAAACTCAAACTCAACTCAACTCAATCTGTGCATACTTACTGCTTCGATATGCAAAATATTTCAAATTTTTGTCTGATGTTTTATTGAAATCTTCATTGGAATAATATTTCGTAAAACATTTAATTGAAGTATAATAACAGAGAAGTAGTTAATAAGAAGGAAAATAATTTCCTAAATAAATAAACAAATAAAAAGTCTCCGATCATTTAAAAGAATAAACAAAAACACACTATACCAGCTCAATATTTTCCTTTAGTTTAACGTCCTACGAATATGATCCAAAGCTAAAAAAAGAGACAGTGGTGATGATAATTAACGAAATAATGATATTAAGAATATTGGAGGAAACTGGAAAACCTCGAGAAAACCCTAGCACACGATCTTTATCCACTACAAAGCTTTCTTGACACGATCTGGAATCAAGCCAGTGAGCCCACCAGAAGCGAACGCTCTATCACAGACACCGCAGCCCCTTGCTTAACGTATGTATTAACAGTAATGAACATACACACACACACACACACACACACACACACACATATATATATATATATATATATATATATATATATATATATATATAATATGAACACTAGCAGATTATGATTTATACTAGCAGAATACCCGTTCTTCTCACAAGGAGAATACGCTTCATTTTGGACATAAAGGGGTGAATTTGGATTTAAACAGCATCGGAAGTGTCACTGTTTGTCTCAGTGACCTCGAAAATCATGGATTCGCCACTAATATCGGTCATTTTTCAATCATTTTTAAATATCTCCCCCTCCCTTAATCGAATTTGCACTGTCAAAGTAATAGAAACCACCCCAAGTTCGACCCTCATCTATGTTGAAAATTTGATTGAGTTCGGTCGTATGGTTCAAGAATTGTCACAAAAGTAGTCACTTTCATTTTTATGTTTAAATATCTTCCCCTCCTCCTCGTCTAAGTTGCACACCGTCAAAATGAAATGATAGAAACTATCCCAGGCCCGAACCTCATCTATGTGGCAAATTTAATCGAGATCAGTCGCGTGGTTCAAGAGTTATTAAGTTTTATTTATTTTTATTTACACGTATTTCTCTCCTTCTCATTTTTTACGTTGTATTGTCAAAGTGAAATGATAAAAACCATCCCAAGCCCGAACTTCATCTGTTGAAAATTTGATCGAGATCGGTCGGGTGATTCAAGAGGTACAAAGTCACGAAAATAGTGGCTTTCATTTTATATATATATATATATATATAATAGTAAATTATTTTCACGCTTTTTTTTTAACTTTATGTCTGGTAGAAATTTAAGTCTGGTAAATAAATAATATTGTAGATGGAAATTCTCAAAGACATCTAAGTTGAACGTCCTTTCTTCACGCTAAAGCAAACCGATGGTAATGTTAATACGTCATTTTGAAATAAAAGTCGGAATGAGACGAAAATTCGTATATTGATAACATAGATTCAAAAGTCTGACTCTAGTATCAAGTTCTCTCTATCCAAACTACCGTATCTTTTAAATGAAGAATTGAGTGTGTACATTTAATTTTACTGAATTCGAGTTAACACATGTTTGCTAACGATTGTTGTCTTTGTTTTTTCTTAGGCATCTTGGATATTTATGGATTTGAAATATTTGAGAAAAATAGTTTAGAGCAATTGTGTATTAATTATGCTAATGAAAGACTTCATTACTACTTCATCAGAAAATTCGTGAATTATCACCATAAGATTCTTTCAGAGGAAGGACTTGTTCAAAGCATAATGCAACACGACGATGATGTTGGACGAATACATTTATTAGATTCTTCAGTCTCAGTTTTTGGAATTCTGAATGAAGTAAGTACTATATATTAAAGGATATGCGAAATTTCGGAAGACTAAAAAGAAAAAAAAAATAGTTTGATTATAGTATATGTGCTCTTCTGCTCAACTGTTATTTCTTATTTTCACGTTAATTTGAATATCATAAATTTCATTTTACTTAATATTAACTTAAGTATTATTTTGTATTTCATGTGCAGTGAGAAACAATATTAAGTATAGATTAGAGCTATCATTTCTTATACCTCCAACCTATACTTAATATTGTTTCTGACTGTACATCATTTCGTTTCTTCAATTATTTTCGCTTTCCTTACTATAAGTAAAATATACTAGACGCATCAATTTGTTACATCGTACGTATGTGCACTATATTTATTCACCCTATCCAAGAAGTAGTAACCAGTCAATCATCATGCAATGGTCACATTCCCTGGGCAAGGTTCAAAAATTATGTACACATATAACGCAATCTTCAAGCAAAACCAATAGATTAATGGATGTCCATTTGTACTTTCTTGCTTTTTCGTCATCGGTTAAGTTGTGAATAGTACCAATCATTCCTCTCCTGGATTATTACCGAAATGAGAAATGCTGTATTTATGGCAACATTAGAAAAAAATCACGAAGAAACCTCCTGTACAAAAGCGTGTGTCATTCATCACAAGATAATGCTGTACCTGATGGCACAAAGAATACATCATGTACTATGAATTGCTTCCCAGGAATGTTACATTACTGCTGATATTTATTGCAAACAACGCAGACGCATTGCGGCTGCAATTCAAGAAAAATGGGTTATCAAGTGGTGCTCCCCATACTAGACTAACGTGACAAAGCTGCACTCCAGAACCTTGGTTGAGAGGTTCTAGTATCGGCAAATAATCATAGACAATCAAAAAGAATATTACTGAATATTACTTGTTGATTTTGGTCATTCTAAGTGAGTATATAATTTTTAAAAATTACAGTAAAAAAAAAAAAAAAAAAACCCTACTAACTCACAAATCCATCTAGTAATGGTGCTCCTTCAAATTTCTAATCGTACACGAAATGCCGCTAAAACGATTTGCATCCAGAAGTTATGGGCGAACCTACAAAGTAACGTCCGTATTTCCACTTCGATATTTATGGCACCATATCGAATAATTTGAGTGGAGTGGAGTACTTATGTAAGGCGCAAGTAACCAATCCTAACTTAATTCAACTCTCCCTGAGGATTTACGTCCTTTACAAAGAAGTCAGAAATAATATTAAATGTTTATGTGTATTTGTGGTTTATAATGAAAGCATTAAGGGATTGCTGAAAAAAGTTGAACATCAAGCCATATTACTCAACTTACCATGTCAATGAGTATGATAAGTTTGAAAGAGAGGAGAAAGCCCAGGTTACTGCAGAAGCAAAAATAAAAAAAGGATAATAACAAGTATATCTAACAATTATCATTATTATTATTATTATTATTATTATTATTATTATTATTATTATTATTATTATTATTATTATTATTATTATTATTTTATTATTATGAGAAGAAGAAGAAGAGTTGATTTTAGTTTTAGCTTCCCTTTCAGCAGCGAGGCTATATGAGACGTGGACCTACTGATTAACGTAGAATCCGTACTACATGAGCTCCCGCCGGGAATCGAACCCGGGTCTCCCACGCCACAGGCGCGTACGCTAACTGCTTAGCCATGAGGGAGCTCAAGAAGAAGTCAGATCTGTGTAATTTCTCGTGATACCTTATTACGCTTTTGCGGTACAAGTGTGCCTGCTACATAATATTAAGACTTATCGTGATCCTTTCGTTCTTAAGACAAAATGTAAAATAAAATAAAAAGTATGTATGCAATTATTAAAAATAGTATATCACAATCCTTTAAAAGCTTCCTTTCCATTATTACCTTTTGAAGAAAAACATGATTGTATTTAATTTCATTTTTCACTTATAAGTTTCATATAATACATTTCCAAATGAAATCGACCAATGATGGTTGCTGACAAAATTTAGTTTTTAATTAATTCTTTTACCTAAGTTTGTACCATATTCTAGGAATTGAAAACAGGTATTCATTTATTTTTTAACCACGCAGGTTTTGTAGCAGCGACCATTTTGTATAGGCGCCTGAGCGTATTTTGAACTTTTCAGAGGATTCCGTTAAAAGCTGTAATTTTTTAGGATTTAAAGGTAATGAGTTCAAACCGAAACCATATGAAAGATAATGGAATGGACATTTTGTGTTCTGTGGACATTGAGTCGTACTTCAAAACATCGGGGAAAAAAGTTCTGAACATTGATGTTGGAAACCTAAAAATGGCCGTTTTGAAATGTACATTTTGGAACGAAATAAATGAGACTCGCCTTCAATTTTTTGTCTACATAGAGACTAGATAATAGACAACGTCCCAAACAAGTTTCAGATCTGAGAACCATATACTTGATTTTTTGGAAATTTTTAAACATTGCGAATTTTCGAAAATCGTGTATTTTCAGCATCAAATATCTCAGGAAGGACGCAATTGAAAAATCTGAAATTTGCACAAATACACGATAGTTTTGCAATAACAAGTGGGTAAAATTGCATCACTGAGACTTGAGTGGTTTCTGAGTTATGTTTTTTTTCTTTACTGGAACTTAATATCATGAAACGCCATGAAGCGTGGATATAAACTTTGTAGCAAAAGTCAAAATAACACGACAATAATGTTAAATTGGTAAAATGTGCCCAATTTCTAAATCATATTTTATACAAAGAAAAACAAACGAAAGGAAACGCGTCTGTTATTTCTTTTTTGCCTATAGCGCTGCTGTTAAAACATCAGTGAGGTAAACAGTTGACTAATTTGTGTACAGGGTTTGGCACTGATATTGAAAGTACGTCCTGTATTAATTGTGAACTCCGTGGGTGTGAGTTTCCGGAGAACCTTAGTGATTGGCACCCACACCTTGTCACTCGTAGGTAGTTTAAAAGAGGTCCTTGGGCCATGAGAATGAAAAAAGTGAACAAGAAGATCGTCCTAACTGATGTCTTCAATTCTCCCAATCCGCCATTTCTCGTCGTAAATACAGACTACTGTATCATTAGGTGCGAATGACAACATGCTATGTTCTGGAAGTACTGAAGTACTGCAATCAGTAAATCCATCTGGTTATGACTATTCATAACATCTAATTTGTGTTTGTGTCAGAGGTACAAATCTATGATATGATCTGGTATTGATAATTCTTTTACAAGTATCAAATCTCGAATTTTTTTCTGTTTGACTGCACTTCTTCTGATGAAACATAGATAAATTGTATGGCTGAGATACTATCAACACAGAACCTGAACATCTGTTCAGGTGTTAAAATTTCGAATTTCACATCATTGCAACAACTTATAACTCAGAAACTACTCAAGTCTCAGTGATACAATTTTACCCACGCGTTACTGCACAACTATAGTTTATTTTGTGCAAATTTCAGATTTTTCGCTTGCGTCCTTCCTGAGATATTTGATGGTGAAAATACACGAATTTCGAAAATTCGCAATGTTTTAAAGTTTGCAAAAAATCAAGTATATGGTTCTCAAATCTGAAACTTGTTTAGGACGTTGTCTATCATCTAGTCTCTATGTAGACAAAAAAATTGAAGGCGCGTCTTATTTATTTTGTTTCAAAATGTACATTCCAAAACGGTCATTTTTAGGTTTCCAACTTGAATGTTCAGAGCTTTTTCCCCGACGTTCTAACGTACGTCTCAATGTGCACAGAACACAACATGTTGTTCATTCCATTATCTTTCATATGGTTTTCGTTTGAACTCACCATCTTTAAAACCTAAAAAGTTAGTGTTTAACGTAATCCTCTGAAAAGTGCAAAATACGTACTGCGCCTATAC
Source organism: Thermobia domestica (assembly GCF_964235325.1). NCBI lineage: Eukaryota > Metazoa > Arthropoda > Insecta > Zygentoma > Lepismatidae > Thermobia > Thermobia domestica. The sequence goes on along the minus strand of NC_137462.1, from coordinate 71,359,674 downwards.
AAAATGGCTGCTACAAACAAACTTTTTGCGCGGCTAAAAATAATGAATACCCGTTTACAACTTCCTGAATGTGGTACAGTCTAAGGTAAAAAAATAAAAAATAAATTTTGTCAGCAATCTTTGACCTGGAAATTGGTCGATTTCATGTGGATTGCTCCACATATTACATAAAAAAAAAAGTAACATAACTGTAAAGTATAACATTATAAAGTAAAATCATTATTAAACACTTCTTTCTGAATCTTGTGCAGACATACTTTGTGATTTTGCGTGTTTCTCTTTCGATAGTTAGCAACTCCTTGGGACGTGATCGAACTATCTTACATGTGTTTCAATTACCCTTGCTCGAAGCACCGGCGAAACACTCTTAGCAGCTCAAACAGATAAAACAGCTCAAAGGTCTCAATTCTGGTGGTGCCTCCTAATATCTATATATATATATATATATATATATATATATATATATATATATATATATAATTAAATTACTGAGTTTAGTTTTTAGTTTTTAGTCTTTAGTTTTTAGTCTTTAGTTTTTAGTAAAAGTCTTTCTTTTCCTATAGGAATGCTTGTTAAAAAGGTACAGTCCTGATGAAGTGGTATGTCAAAGAATGTATTGCACTCTTACAAACAAAAATCTTGTTCCAGTGAAAAAGTGGGATTATAACACGTTCATTATTAGACATTATGCCGGGGATGTTCAATATAGCATGAAAGATCTGTTGGATAAAAACAGTGATGAGGTTTGTGTTTATTATCTACTTCTACTACTATCTACTATAAGCTTTTGGTAAATTTTATGTATGACTTTTCTTTACATTAAAGTAAATATATATATATACCGTTGGTGAGTTCTGTAAATTGTTCATAAACAATCCCGAAAATCTTACTTTCTACAGTTTCCTTAGGAAGATGATATAAACTAGGAAACACTTCAAGCTAGCTTCTGATGGCAGTGTCAGCGGGCACGAAATAAGATGTAAAATTGACAAAATATCTATAATTATTTTAAATAACGATGAAATATCTCAACTTAGGATAGAAACTCTCCTTGCTACCACATGTAGTTTACTATAATAAGAAAAATATTAATAAAAAAGGAAAACTGTGCTCTACATATAAAAATGACAGAAGATTCCACTTAACCTGACAGACAATCAAAACAAACTTTCTCTCCATCTCACTCTTTCTCAGGGCCTGGTAAATTTAAATATTGATGTTCCTCTTACCACCATCAACTTGCGCACTTAGAGGTTTAGAATGTATCTAAACATGTATAAAGAATTAATTATTACTTTCAATATAACACACACGTATTTTTAAACACTTCATACATCAATCAGTATTGGTGAAGTAAATAACACATTTTTAGCATAACTTGATGTAAATGAACATATTCCGTTTATTTTGTAGTGGGAGTTGTGAGATTGTATTTGAATGCAAGTGATAACAGTTGAAAATTCAAAGGGTACTCCAAAAGCATAATTCCAAGAGCAAATAAACATTTTATGGTTACAGTACCAGAGCGCTAACTGATAACGGCAGAGCTTCAAAAGATTAGAAGAAACCTGCTTCGTCCGCGAGGCCGTGTTTAACAGTTTTGATACCCCTACTCCTTTGAACTGAAGAAAATATTTCACTCCTTCTGCTCCATATTTGTACGTGTTCAGTTATGTGTAAACAAAACAATAAAAATTGATAAATAAACAAAACAACATAGTTTTACATTGACAGTCAATAAGCAATAACCTCAGCTCCTAGGTCGCTCCTTGGCGCCAACATTGTTTTCAGTATAGATCTCCCTAATTTCTCTCTTGTGGAGAGCCTCTGTTTTTTTCCGCTTATCAAACTTCAATCTCGATTTTTTAGTGTGCTACCTGGACCCGGGCCCCTATAGTCCGTAAATAAATACGGGCCTGCTCGTCCGACCCTCTATAAAACGATATATTTAAAAGTTCATTTCACTAAGTACCGAATTGTTGAGAGACGGAAAGTGTTTGTATTGGAGTTTGAGAATAATCGGACATAGTGTTGTATATAAAGAATAATATATCATGGGGATAAAAGTGTTTTGTAGGAAGTAACATACTATTTGAGAAAGTTGTTTTGTATTGATGCTGTGAGTTGTTGACAGATGGTAGTAGATTAATGTAATAATGGTTTGCCTGAATGAATAGGTGTTGGTTGTATTCAGGTACTAAATCGGTATCTCTCTCTTTTGCATTCATTTATATATGGTCTTATATATATACAATCTTTGTATATTATTTTGCTTTATTGCATAATACAATCTTTTGCATCTTTTGCTCGTATTGCTATGTAGTTTCGTGTGTATTTATATCCTGTTGTTTTCGAGATTTGTATCCATAATTTAAATAAATTTTACAGATTCCATCAGATTTCGAAGAAGTACTTATCGTAAGCATTAAAGATTTTGTAATCCAGTTGTTGGATACAAAGCAAAATGATGATGTAGACGCAAAGAAGCATACACTATTAGGAAAATTCAAGGTATTTTTAATTTTGATGAATATTTATTGATTTGTTAGATAAATATTGATTTTAGATAAATGAGTATACAGGTATTAGATTGGTACGAAGGCGCGTCATTTCTACAGCCTCCCCCCCCCAAAAAAAAGAATTAAGAAACTGCAATACCTGGTTAATCAAAGTGGCCGCCATTTACAACTTTTTTTTTTTTTTTTTTTTTATCACTAAGCCAACGATTGGGTTTTGTGGCGAAAGAAGTCTGAAATCTACGATGCGAGGAAGTTGTCGACCGCACGTGGTAACACCCAATCATCAGGGAAGGTTTTGCTTTTCAAAAACTGATCGAGATGCCGGGAGAGGTTGTACTCGGAGGGAGAGACGTTAGCAGAATTCGATGGGTGAGGAATGATCTCACACCGTAATTTATGTAGTCTGTACCGTTCTTGGAACGAGATGTGGGAGTGCATTTTAGAGCTACATGTGAACACCATGTCTGTTGAACATTGATGAATGCTTACGGACAAGTTTAGGCTGCACTTCATTGAGTTCAGGACTATCACGATCTGCGGTTATGGTTTTACCTCGCCGGAGCAAGAAATGATATATCACATCCACCATACCAGCAGCAACACCTTCGCGGGTAGAGATGTGATTTGGGACACTGTTCTGGACATTGGTCACGACTCAGCTGCTATCTTGGCTACGATTGTCGTAGAAGATTCATATTTCATTAGACAGTGCAGTGACAGTACAATACAGGAAATTTTCCAAGTTATATTCAGAGAAATGTAAACCTCCAAACGGTGATTCTTGTTGACTGATGTCAACTCAGTTGCACTAAGTTCTTTCGACCTTATCAATTGCATGGAGCATAGTATTTGCCTAACTCGTTTGGAATGGCACATCCAGCATTCCAAGGGTCTGCATGAGGGTGTTCCTGAGCAGGTCATCCGAACATGATGTTGGTCGATATGCGAATGGGGTTCAATTTGCAATAGTGTGTCACTGGAACGAAATTAGACAGTCCAGTGGCGAATGGTGTATTCATTCGCTATTCTTGAACAAAATGCACTGTTTGTGTTTGCTGTGTAATTTGAATTCATAAAGAAAAATTACTCACAATTGAGTGTTATCCACGGTGCTCTTTCGTACAACCTTGTGCAACAACATACTTCCTCCAGTCTGTCTAGATACGCTTTCCTGTTTGCTGGATGGTTATTCAGTTTGTGATGTTAGACACGTAACCTAAGTCCACCCCTGTGTTATGTTGCTGAAGTGAGTTTCTCACCAGATGTAAAAGCGAACTTTTCATTTGCACCAACCTAATAATATATTTAGCGGCACCACCAACATTCCAGTTTTTCGATTTAAAAAAATCGGATTTGAGGTACAAACTATATAATGTTAATAATAATAATAATAATAATAATAACAAAAAATAAATAAATTCTTTTAATTTTAGTGATAGTAAACCTATCTAATTTATTAAAGAGATGAAGGTTCGTTTAAATCGCAAAAGTAAACGAGAAATGTGGTGGTTCAATTAGTACTACAAAGTTTGCTTTTGAATTTCAACTTAATGTTTACTTTAGCAATGAACGTGATTTTCTATGTAGATCTTGTAATTATATATATATCTATATTTTTAATCTTGAATGATTTGTGTAGTCATATTTAATATTGAAAATTATCAGATATAGATGGTTTGACTTCGTGTAAGTCATGGAAATTAGGTAGTTCCTGGCTGTGATTTCTTACTGTTCTCATTCAAGTAGCAGGTTTTAGTTGTAATAATATGGGGAGATAGTGATCGAATTCTTCGTAAGCGAATATTATTGATGAAAACAGACGTTTGTTTAGAAGATAGCTAAAACAATATCGTGTCAGTTTGATCGTTTTGATTACGAACAAGAGGTTGCAGAGTATTTGGAGTAAGTCAGTCATATTTTTGAAGCTAGTAAAATTAAATCCGGATAAAATATTCCGTATTACTATTTTGTTGGATGATAGATGGTACATTTTAAGATTACCAATATGAATTCTGGATCTGTCCTACAAGGAGCTAGTAGAGGTCTCCGTCAAATAGTATTTCAAAAAATTGAATTTATTTTAAATTTCATAATATGAGACAACAGTAGAGTTCAAAAAAGTACAAATTTACTGATGGTATTGAAAAGGCAGGTAAACAAGTGTCAGTCGTTTTCACTTCAGAAAGATGCTTTATACGATCATTTAATTTGTAACGTACTAAGTAGTTTCCAGGAAATATACTCTACTATGGAACCAACATGGGGTTTGAAATCTTGGTTTAGAAGGACGTTGGAGGAGAAGAACGAGGTTCGTTACAAGGACCGTAACTTACCTGAGAATTGTTGCAAGCTTTATTCAAGCTACTTGGCATAGCCAGAACCGTAGCTAGAGATTTCGGCTTCCGGGGCGAAGTAGAATTCGGCGCCCCCTATACTCACCTTACCAAGATTTTTTTTAACAAATAAGCAGCTTTTGTTTTTATGGTACACTAAAATTTTATCAGGCGGCTTGGACACCATTACAACGACAGAAAGTGATCAATATGTAAGAGCTGTTTTCAAGAGGCTTATTTTGGATTTTCGTTAAAACTTGACAAAACTAAATTTGGTTATATACAAATTTACTTGGAGAACATTTATGGAAATGTACATCTATTTACAACGTTACATGCAATCAATAAGAAATGAAATTTCAATTTATTAGCAACTATGTGCTTTTAAAATGTTCGAACTGGGTGACAGCATTAATTTCCAGTAATAATTGTTAACTTCTTTAATTTTATTCTAACTTTTGTACGTGACCACATAAATAGCATTTTAATTTCAAATGTTTTACGGTAAAAAGAAATATATATATATATTGTGAAATGTAACGGAAGTTCAGAAGGGGTCTTCTTTGCGAATTTCTTAAAGTTGATTGATGGAAGTGTAGAATATGTTTTATGTTCTAACCAAAATGTAGTTTGACTACTACATGTGTTTGAAATTGCAGTAAGTACTTAATTTCTTAATGAATGAAAATTCTGAAGTTAAGGTTACTTATTTTTAATTAACATATTAAAAATATACTAACATGCATACACACACGTATTTTATATACGTATATATACAGGGTGATTCACGAAATCCATAACAGGGATTTGACTCAGCTCCTAGTGCACAGAAATCTTTGAAACAAAATGTTTGTTATCAAAGTGCATGTGCCGAATCACGTGGTGATGCTTCTGAAATTAGGGGCGTCTCAGGAATACTTCTACGGGGAGCAACTTCAAAATTTTAAATTGAAACAAGGGTTTATTTTGCCCCCATTGAAACAATCGCTAAATTGTAAACAGCTTTCAGAGGAAACACTTTGCCACATCTCTTACGGTTTGGGAGCTATACGAGCTCATTAGTAAGTCAATGTGAGAGTTTCCGCATGCCGTAACTTAAAAGGAACAGCAAATAATTGCTTGAAACTAAACCGAACTACGAAAGTACACATGAGAAAACAAACGGTGCACTTTTCGAAACAGTTGTGCCTCGGGAATACCTCTATTGGAGGCTGCCAACTTCAAAATGTCAAATAGAAACAGGAGTCGATCTTGCTTGTGTTGAAAGAAGCGTTGAGTGATTTTAGTAGGAGGAGTCGGTAGTAAATAATAACTTCATGCCGTATACGAATTTGGAGGCATTCCAAATGCTAATGATTTTGGGGTAATGTGGGGAAAATTGTAAGGCTGCAGTGCGATTATAAGCTGCATACTATCCAGAACGATAAAATTATTTCCTATATTCCTCTGCGGAAATTAGCAGTACAATGTGGTAGACAGAGAACATTCGTCGAAGCTATGATGTCTGGAGGGGAGTCATACAAAATGAAAACATTGTCATTGATGTACTTGCAGCTGCTGCTGTGAATGTACACTCATGTCCAAAATGATTGTCGCATATCTATAACTGTCTTCTTGTAAGAATATAATTTGATAATGATTTTGCAGGGTACTTTTAATACTGATACTGTGTGTATAATCGGGAAATGTATAGTTGTGGTAAATTTCATAGAAAAATATTCATAAATACGAAAATTAGAATGAGTAAAACAAAATGTTACTAAATGGACAAGAAAGTTTTATTTTCGTTCTATTGTTCTTATTTACTGCTCTTTTGACATGAAATTTGCTACATACATGCCTTTGCCGATTATATACATACTAACATTATAAAAAATACCTGACGAATTCGTTATCAAATCCTATTCCTACAACAACATATTATAGACATGCGACAATAATTTTGGACATGAGTGTACATGTACAAGGTATCTTCACGACAGATCACACAAGTGTGTGGTGTCGGTCAAGATAGTGTACAGCGTATTCTGTGAAAATACAATACCTCCTTACCATCTCTGCATCAGAAACTAAGAGATGCTGACCGCAATTGATGTCTTCTGTTCTGCAGCTGGATAATCAATCAATTGTGAGAACTTCCAAATTTCGTAGTCTTCGTTATATGGACTGATGAAACACGCTCCGTAGTGATAACTTAAATCTCTACAATGCACATTACTGGTCAGCGGAGAATCCGCACGAGATGTAAGAAGTCAATCAGCAATGAAGGTGGAGCATTAATGTGTTGGGTAGATTTCTAGGGACTCAGGTCATTGTGCTATTGTTTTGTGAGGGTCATTTAAAAGGTGCAGTGTTTCGTGATTTCTTGAGGTACCATCTACAGCTACTATTGGAAAATGTACCTCTCCATACACGTCAGACGATGTGGTTTCAATTAGATGGCTGTCCAGCACATAATGGGACATCTGTAGGAAAGAGACATAATGGGACATGTTCTATTTCCGCAAAGCTGCATTGAGAGAGGTTCCAATCTATAGTTTTCTCCGAGGTCTCCTGATCTGTTTGTTTGGACTATTTTTTCTGGGATCGAATTTTGAACCTTGTTTATGTCAATAGACCAACTACAATGTGCAACATAAAGCAACGCATTACAACTCCATTCCAGAACATCAACGTGGCCGAGCTTGAAACTGTTGTTCATTATTATGTAAATCGAATAAATCGCTATATTGTTGTTCGTGGACTACACTTTGAGCGTAGAAGCAAAGGCTGCATCTACTACATTCTGCACAAGATAAGACGATTCTTTAGGTACGCATCTTTCTGAATTTGCTCCATTGCAAATAACCAGGTTCATGCCCCAATGTTTTGTTCAATCCTTTAGTAACAGCAAATTCGTTACTTTTTCACCTTTGTTTCGACCAATTGTTTTCTATTTCGTTTTGCTCTAGCATCGTATCTCATCATCTTTTTTCTCCAACAACTCAGCTTCTGTAGCAGCCATACGACACCAACTGTCATGAACTATTGCCTATAAAAGTGGTCCAACATTTAGCGCTTCTTTCAACGCAAGCAAAATCGACCCCTATTTATCTTTGGCTTGGCCGCCCCCAATAGAGGTATTCCCGAGACGCCACAGTTTTCGAAAATTGCACTGTTTATTTCCTCATGTGCACTTTCGTACTTGAGTTTAATTTCAAACAATTATTTGATATTCCTTTTGAGTTACGGTATGCGGAAATCCTCGCATTGACGTACTAATGAGCTCGTATAGCTCCCAAACAGTAAAATATATGGCAAAGTGTTTCCTCCCAAAGTTGTTGAAAATTTAACGATTGTTTCACTGGGGAAAAATTAAAACCCTGCTTCCAATGAAAATTTTGAAGTTGCCCTCTGTATAAATATTGCTGAGACGCCCCTGATTTCAGAAGCATCACCACGTGATTCGGCACATGCTTTTTGATAAACTTCTTTGGTTTCAAAGATTCCTGTGCACTAGGAGCTGAGATCTGTTATGGATTTCGTGAATCACCTTTTATATATATATATATATATATATATATATATATATATAATGTGTGTATGTAGATAGATAAAGAAAATCACAACTAGATACGTGTGCACAAAAAGAAATCCAAGTGATACAATTATTTGGTGAAGAAATTATCCCAATTATTCCTTCAAATTGGAAGCATTTCATATGTCAATGGAATTTTTAAAAAATCACTGGTAGTGAGCAGTCTTTGAAAAAGACAAAATTCAAGTTGGGTTAAGTTCTGACCCGTTAAGCCCCTATTCTACAACTGCTTCAAGTTCGAAAATGTTATTCTTCCCCTTGTTTACCTTCGTTTTTAGTATTCCTGGGCAAACAGCAGCTTGCATGTGTCTCTTCACCCTCTTATTTTCATACCGTCATTCGCACCGTCATGATTAATCCGGTTGGGTAGAAAAGCGTGATTAACTAAGCAAGCTCATCATCATCAAAACGCTGAACACGTATTTCTGACTCGGGCCGTTTCTGATGTTGAAAACGCTTCTACGTGCACTATAAGTCATTACTTGGCAGCATGTGTATCACATCGACATTAAGGAATCATATATAATAACTTTCTGTAAGTAATAAGAAAAAAAAACTCTTGCAACTTGTTGCAACTCTTATTGAAACGTTTGGATTGCGAGCAAGAAAATTTTAAACAAATCTATTTCTTTGCTAAACGACAATATTGATGTAATAGGACGCAAATACTTTTTTCGGGGTGACGTGTCGTTTACTCATTTGCAATTTTTTCTTTCCTCGTGCTCGTTCGGTGCCCCCTTGCTATCAGCGCCCGGGCAGGCGCTCCGCTACGGCTCTGGGCATAGTCAAGCGGTCTAAGTTATCAGACTGGCGATCACAAGGTTGCTTTGTTGGAGGTTCGAATCTGGTTAGGGCATAGGGGTTGTGCATTTGATTTTTATCATCATTCATTTCCCATGTCCCTAAAGGGAAAAGTATTGGATGTAAAATTTAATTTAACATGTAGTTGACGAGAAAATCGAGATAGGAAATTTCCTGTGATCTCAAAGAGTAATCGAGATCATGAAGAGTAGTCAGCTTCATGATCCAAATAATTTCCCGACTACACTAGTGTCACAAGTGAACCATTTCTAATTGTATCATGAAAAAATAAAAGGTATACGGGTTACCGAACTAAATGTTCTCGTTCCCATGTCTTAAATTAAATAATGACTTACTCTGTACTGCAACCATATTAATGAAATATGAACATCATCACTGGGTCGTTTGCGAGAAAATTGTCCGAAGAAAACTAACCTCTAAGAGTAGACTTCCTCTTGTAGTTTTTTCGTAAGAAATAACTTATACCACATTGTAAGAATGCCAACAAAATATTTATCTATAAAATATGAAAAAAGCATGCCTTAGGTGTTTTTGAGGAAACTGAGAAAGCTCACCTCCAAGAGTAAACTAACCCTACTAACTTTTTTCAGTATATCATATAGTAGGGTTGTCAAGGAAACATTTATTTATGAACTATGGACAAAATTGTTTTTGTTAGAAAATTGTCCGAAAATAATTCACCCCAGAGTAAATTACTCCTTTTGAATACTTCCCAGAAGAACTACTTGTACCGTACTATAGGGTTGTTAATGAAGTAAGGATTTATCAAAAGTGAACAAAATCAAGTAATGATGATTTATGAAAACTAAAGTTAACACGAAAGCAAAACTTAGGTAGCAATCTTTAAATTGGGAATTTTAAAGGAAATTTTCACATTCAGTTGTCTACCAGAGTAACTACAAGTTTAGTTTTGTTTCTTTAAATTTTTAAGAAAAAAAATGCAAAATAGAAATCCGCTATGGAGAGAGACTGCAATGAGGGGTGCTAGTAGAAGAAATCAGTTATGTTTTACAAATAATATTTGTAAACAGTAGCGTACATAGAATTTCATAAAGAGGAAGGGTTCAAGTTCCCAAGTTTCAGAATTTTTGTATATACATATACCTAGTTATTTCATAAATATTGTCAGAGATTTTGACCGCCGCTTGACCATGTTCTGAATACTGCTATCTGGGTATCGTTGGCGTAATGGATCCCTGAGCCGTTCATTCCACGATAAGACGCATGGTAGTGTAACGATGGAGTGAGGCGATTACGAAAATCCTGTTGCAGTCATAGCACTACACAAGATGAGTATGCTACCACGACGGATATTCACCACTTTGAAACCTCTGCAAATCAGTAAACAATTTGTCTACCATGCCATCCAGCGAACAGTGAAACGGAAAGTTTCAATGACGGACAGCGTAGTAGCAGACCGCGCACAATGTGGCCCACCACAGGCAGTTAAATCCATAGCTTCAAGGATTCAGCGGAATTGCGTTAGGACTCAATCAGTGATGTCCCAAGAGATGTCTATTTCGAAACCAACCATGTCATAGCCTACAAACAACGTACAGGTTATTTCCTGACATACGTTATACCAGCAGAGCGTGCTGAAGGCCAAACGTCTCCTTAAGCAGTACGCAATAAATGGTCACAGGACAATTTTCTTTTTTTGGTGAGAAGCTGTTCACAGTTGACCCATCCTTTAATGCTCAAAATGACTGTGTGTAAGCATAATCATTAATGCAAGCTGCTGAACATGTTTCCAGCATCAATCATGATATGATGGAGTGCGAGCTTCAATGCACAACACGGCACCATTTCTGTGAATAAGAGTGAAGACTTCTGCTACCGTGGACCAAATCACCGTGTTGGAGCCCATTGTGAAACCAGAATATCACTGCTTCCTAACCAACTGTAGACCTCCCAACATGAGTCTGCTCTCGCTCACAAAGCACGGCTATAAAGGAGTGGCTACGGGCCAACGTTCCAGACTTTATTTCAACATCAGACTGGTCCTTTAGTAGCCCGAAAATGAACCGGCTCGACTACAAACTGTGGTCATTGCTTCAATTAAAGACCTGCAAGAATACACCCTAATATAGACTCCCTGAAGCCCATCACTTCCCCATCGACAGTTAGTAATTCTACTGACGAGTAATCCGCCAGACTCCGGACCTGCATACAGGCTCAAGTTGGACATTTTGAAATGTGATTGATTCTCTTCATGCTCCACACTTCCGTGTATCATCTTACAAAAGGATATCAATATATAATAAAACTGTATCTATGTTTCATGTGCAAATCTCTGATAGTATTTATGAAATAACTAGGTATATTTTAATATGGTAAAAGTTGTGTTCTTAATACAGAAGAAAAGGGTAGACGTGTTGATAAAGTAAAAATATGTTCGAATACTGCTACTCTTCAGTTAAAAAAAAAAAAAAAGTAATTGAGGCAATTTCCGAAAGAAGAGCATACTCAATAAAAGGGTGGTGCGAGAAATCAAAATTTAGGATTTTATTTTACCGCTTGAATGAAACTGTATTATGACAGATAAATCTTACTTTAATTCCTCGCATCAGTATGTTATTCTATGCAATCTACCAGAAATCGCCTCGATCGTTTAATTAATTGCACTTATATTTACTCTGTTGATTATGTATATGGTTCTATATTGTTTAGCTTCAACTGATTGCAAAGAATTTGACCGGGCATAGAATAATGCTTGCTTTTTCACTTTGTTGCGAAAAACCACAACATACATAATTCAGCGCGACATGTAAACCCCTACCTCGGTAGACCAGCCCTAGTTCGTACCATCCTTCAAAAACTTTATTTTTTATTTTTTGAAAGAGGAACCACTGGACAAAACCACCGAGATACAAGTTTACTTTCGCACTACGCGCAATGTAGCAAATAGATACTTTCCATAAATTCCTAAAAAATTTCGTTTCAATTTATCTCTCTAACCTTAAGGTAAAAATACTTTTTTTTTTTTCAATAAGTAAATATCAAAATCGTGGGTAAGGATCTAAACTACTTTTCTCTGAAATTTCAAATCCCCAAAATTCAAAGGCAGTTAACAGTTTATTATAACAAAATCTATAGGTAACAGCAACCGAATAAATTCTCAGCAAGTAAGCAATATAGTAGAAATTGATAAACATAGAAAAACTTCAAATATTCCCAAACAATCACAGCCTTGTCTTGATAAGGAACAATTATGTTGCATTCGAACCAAACGAGGTTTTCTCTCTCTCGAGTTTTCTTTCTTTTTTTCACAAGAATGTTGAACAGACCCTTTTTTTTTTCAATATGAAATCCCCATTCAAGGTTCCAAAATCGAAGAGGGGTTATGATCGAATATAAGGTACGGTTACTTCTTTTATTCTAGTTTTTCCTCTTTCCTCTTCTGCCATTAAATTTAATGAGACCAGAAGTAAGCCTGATTCCAGCAAGTAAAAATGAATATTTTCAATGACTGAATTCTCTACGATTTTAAATAAACAAAATTCCAAAACAGGTTATGTATAGAGAAATCTTGCATTAAATATTACTCACTTCTATGCCTTGAATCACACACATTATAAGTTAAAGCTTATGAAGGCTCTCCTAACTGTACTTACTTACGCTTAGTTCTATAACCAAATACCTGTCATTCCAATTATTCATTAATTTCACATCCATTTGCTCTCTTTTAAGTCTTCCAAAGCCATGAATTCACTCAAAACTAATTCCCGAATGTTATTCCATCAATATATTTTACTATTACAAGTTCCCATATTCCTTATCAAGCTTCGCTATTTTCTTCCCTACATTACACTCACCGCATCTTCCAGTCAACAGAAGGAGCCGTTCGTGGTTCGCGGAGTGGAAGCCTTCGCTGTGACTTCAGCTACCCACTTGCGCAGCTGGTCTCGGTAGCAGGCTAACTACGTAGTTGCCTGACAAGTCAGCGTTGCCACCTACTAGTGCGGAAGCATTGAAAGGGGGTTTCATTTACAAGTGAGTTTTTATACAATTTTAATAATTAATCGTATCAACTTGTGGCAGAAAATGATAAATAATTGTTAGTAGACTGTTGGAGTTTATTTCAAGTTTAAATTCATTTATCTACCAAACTGCAGAAAAAGATGAGAGAGATGAAAATTTGCAGAAATTGCCTATAGAAGTATTCTGCAATGATGTGGTTCTACTACATAAAAGATCAATTAGCTTCACAAGTAGTAATATTAATGCAATTATTATCTGACGAAAGGGTTTCTTTGGCTTCGTTTAATGTGTGGAACGATGACATTTTCTAGTTAATTTCTAATTACCATGGTAAATATAGCGATAATAAGCATTTGAACTACTAACTAGAAGCAATTTGTAGTTTTAATATTTATTATGGCCCTTTTTATGTGTTTTCTTTCTTTTCTTTTTTAGAAATCTCTGGATGGTCTACTATCATTAATAGATAAAACTGACGTTCATTATATCAAGTGTGTGAAACCAAATTGGACACTTCAGCCTGGAATGGTGGAGTCGTCATGTTTGCAGAAACAGTTGCAAGCTAGTAGTATAATGGAGAGTGTCATGCTTAGTAGGCATGGATTTCAGATCATGTAGGTTACTTTGGGTGTCTTCCCCGTATTGACTCATAAAAGAATATGCTAAATATCATACATTAGTTATAATCCTGTAATCAATAACATATTTTAGGAAAGCAATGCTGAATCGAAATGAGTTAAACTGCTTCTTCATCCAGTTCTTCGTGTGTTTATATCAATATTAAAAATACATATACAGAAGGCTGTTTCAGCCTTATGCTAGTGAAGTACAGACCCGTGACCTAGGGCGTAAAACCCGTTTACACCAGCGATCATGTTCGATATGAGAGCCCCGTTGGTGAACGATTGCACGACATCGTAATTTCCATTGAAGGAGACCTCTATTGAGCACTACCTGATCCAATTTCGCCCACTCCTTATTTCACACTTTCCAAAGGCCACCGCTTATTGATGTTCCGTTTGAGAAGGCCGAAAGCACAGAAGTCCATAGGAGATGCGTCTGGTGACTTGACGGGGATGTCTCGAAATGGGATAGCCTTTACACCTGTCTCCTGTTCCGTAAGTGTCATGTAGGCCACCGTTCGTTTGGCAGTATGGCTGCTGCCCTTGTCCTGGTGGATGAACACTCTGTCAGTGTCATTGCCATACAAAGCCGGGGCATGTTGGCGATAGATGGGTTCCAGTACATGCTCGATATAATACTCTGCATTCACCTTGACATTTGATGACACCCGGTGTATCGGAAGCTTTCCTTTTGCACAGAAACCCGTCACTACCATAAAACCCTTTGGAAAACTCCCCTTGCAGGAGCGAACCCACTCTGCATGATCGGTTCCATCACTGTGGCGGTAGTAAATTGCACGCATCTGCTGGGATCCTGTCAAATAGACCCATGCTTCATTTAAGTTGATCACATAACGCCATTTGTCACCTGCCAAATAACCTTCATTACAGCCTTTCGCATGCCACCTGCCGTTCTGCGATGTGTGTTGGCCTCAGAACATGAACCCGCCGCTTGTGTGCACTTCTGAGTCCCAAATTGTCGCGTATGATTTGGTGTACAGTTGTATTTGACCGTCCAACACGCCTCGCTATATCACGTTGGGTGGGTGGATTCTCCTGGGTCACAAACCGGCGGACCTTGGCAATGACGTCTTGACTGCGTTGTGGAGCCGGTTGCTTCTTTTGCCCTTTTTGATGATGCATGGCAATGGTTTGCTCTGGGTTTGCATTGCGAGGGATGGCTGCATTAATTCCCTTATCAGACACTGTGAAACCTTTCTTCTTGTACTGTGTTCTTATTCGGCTATAGCTGTAGCCTATATCAGAAAGTGCTACGATGTAGCCCTCCCAAAAAGATTCGATTTTCGGCGGCATTCTGCTCACACACGTCTCTCCTCTGCACGGCTTATACACAAGTGTCTGACTACTACGTACTACGTGCGTCATGTTGCTGACGCGAAACTAGCGCCTCTGGTGGCGACTGCAAATTACTACTATAAGGATGAAACAGCCTTCTGTATTTATTATTATAACTACTGTTATATTGCTTAGATTTAAATTTGGAAGAATCGAAGAAAATAACTAGCATGCACATATTAACACTTGAAGGATTAAAGAAGGATATATATATACAGTATTATAATTTCAGATTGTTAAAAGCATGACAAAGTTCCAACTGCATACTAGATAGTCTTTCGAACAATGGAAACAATAGAATTACCTAAATTTTAATCAGACTTACCTGATTAACATGGGGTTCGAACATCATAGATTTTCAATGTTCAAGTCGGATAATTTAGAGGACTAGGCGAGGTGCTGTCATTCATCCTGAGTTTCTCAAACCATGTCTGAAGAGGTCTTTCTGTGTTATTGGCGCTTTGTCACCTTAGAAGACCAGGGAATACGGAAATGGGTTTTGAACATATGTTTATGTATTATGCATTCTATAGCTAAAAGTCTGCACGGATATGGATATTCGCAAGTATCCGCACTTTGAAGCTTTCTGCAGATGTATTACTACCTTTGCGGCATTGTGGATAAAATTACGGGTTCTCGTGGATATCCTTTTTATGATCTTATCTAAGTAATTAGTAATTTTTATATTCATTTTTCAAAGTACTTTAAGTACTGACTTCTTGTACTAAAGCGTGTTTAATACTGTTTGGTGTCAGCAAAATTAGGTTTCGTTCGATTTCTTTTTTGTTCATTTGCTTTTTTATATAAGTTTGTTGTCTCATTCTTCTCTCCATAATCTTTTATCTTCTTTTTATTTTTGTAAACTGAGCAAAGGCGCTTATGTCTTGCAAGTAACGAGATAAGAATAAAGCAATATCGCCTGAAATTATTTGAGCGTGATACCAACTTGGCAGTTTTCTTCTTAGAAATATTGCGAAAATCTCAAGCAACTACATGTTTTATTTCATTAATTTCATGATTTGTGTCTACTTGGAGTTTATTGTATTTTGATAAACGTATTAATAATTCCAAGTTAACATTAAACACATCCCTTTGGATTGTAAATTATTGATTAATTTGAAGGAATTGTAGTATTTGTTAACTTGAGTGATTTATCGATATCATATTATATATAGATTTATGTATTGTAAACTACAAAGTAAATATTTACAATTATGTGAGAAATTATTTTTGAAATCACAATAGTTATATATATATATATATATATATATATATATATATATATATATATATATATATATATATATATATATATATAATATAATATCTGTTATCTCATTATCTGCGGATAGAGGTGCGAATGCAGATGGAAATTTGCGGGTGCGGATAGAGATATTACGGACGTGGATGTTACATAATGTATCTGCGCAGATAGAATTCATTAGTAAATACTACAAGGTCAGATCATTTTACGTAACATAGTCATTGTCAAAATTCTGAGCACACTACTGATTTTTTAATATTTTCTAATTAAAAGGCACTGTGTCTATACAAAACCCTCTTTATTGGTATTGTTTTGTAAAAATAAACAACGTTATTCATATAAGGATACGAAAATGCATGATCCTGTTTACATTGAGATACAATTATTGAGGAAAACCATTTTGCAGTAAAGAAATAAATAACGAGCAGACAATAACTTCACTCTTTGTCCAGTAATGCATCGTTGAAACATCTGGTAGTGTTTGTACGAACCTTTATCAGTAGTTCTCTGTTCTATTGCCACGAACAGTTGTGTGTGTACTCTTCAATCATGTCGTATATGGGTAAAGTTGGGTGCAAATGTGTGCCATGAGAAAGTGCTGCTTTCACTCGCGTGAATTAGTAAATTAGTGTAAAGAACATGAAAGACTATAAATGCGGAAGAAAAACAGTGAACTAAGTGCCGAACGTTCTCAAGTGGTTATTTTGAGAGAAAAGAATATCCTCTGCAGAAAATTGATCAGTGGTTGCAAGAATCAGTCGGAACAATTCATCTGACTCTTCAAAGACAGTCTCAAACTGGTGTAAATATTGCACGAAAACAAATTGGTTGTCCAGAATAACAACTTCTCCTAAGAAATAGTTCATTAGAACTACAAGCAAACGGAAAAGATATTTAACCGTTTCGGAAGTAGCAACAGAACTACGGAAGAGCCGTTTCCAATCAATATCAGATTGAATGGTAGACCGAAACCTGCCGATTTGTGGTCTTGGGGCTGCGATTACAGTAACGAAACCACTCCTTCGAGCAGGAAACGTTACAGAAAGGTACTCCTGAGCAAAAACATAAAGACTGGACCGATGAACAATGGTGAAGAGTACCATGCACCGACGAATCTAAATTTCAAGTTTTCGGTTCCTAACGCTGAATGCTTGTGCGTCACCCTTCCAAAAAGCGCTTTCATCCCGACTGTATAATGCCTACAATAAAACACGAAAAGATTATGTCATTGTGTGGGATTGTTTTACAGGCAATCAAGTTGGTGATTTAAATCAAATCGACAGAATAATTGACAAAAACATATATCACAAAATTTAAACGAGGCATTCAATTCCATTAGGAACGCGGATTTTTGGCCATAACTTTGTACTACAACAGGATAATGATTCCAAACATTCTCTTACGTTACGCAGTAAAGAACAGGCTCACATCATCACAGTAGCCACCAAAGTCTCACGGTTTGTCACCCATCGAGTTCTAATGGGATGAATTTCACATGGTGGTCGGTGAACACATGCTAACGAGTACTGAATACCTCTGAAAGGCTTTGTTGAAGTCGCAAAAGTTTGATAAATGTATCAAACAAATTCTTGGGATTTGTAAAGCTCTTATCAAGGCTAAGAATCAGCACTTCGATGAACGCAAATTTCTTCATTCAATTTGTCTCAATGGAAATAGAACAGTGTATTTTCGTTTTATTATGTGAACAATAATGTTTATTTTGCAAAACAGGGGTTTGTATGAAAACGGTATATTTTGTCTGGAAAGTTCTGAAAATTCAGTAGTATGCTTAGATTTTTGACAGTGACTGTATATTCTTTACGTACTACAACCTGTTAAAAGATAATCTTATGTTCAAATGTTCTTCATATGCTTGAAATACACTTGAAATATTGTTATTGTAGAACTCCACAGCAAAATGAGAAATACATCTCAATCTACATTTGAATAATTCTTTGGTTGTTAAATATATCGTACGTTTTTTGTAGGATGACCTATTCAGAATTTCTAGCCAGATATAATATTCTGATGAAAAGGCATCATGCGGAATTTCCTTCTCGTGAAAACAACAAGGAGAACACGCCTCCCTCACGAAATAACCAAACTTTGTCAAAACTACGAAGCCCCAGTGTAGAGAGATCACCAAAAGGTATTTAATTTTACATTTAAATGTTTTCTGTTCTGACTCTTGATTAAATTTCAAATTAACAGCTTATTATTATTTTTTTTCCATTGCTGAATAACACTAGAAGTGCACAAACTAAACCTATCAAGTTATTTTTGTTACAGAATTCGAATTATACTAGTTCCCTGGTATTTGTTTGTATAAATTACGAAGTTTAGTCAGAAAAATTGTTTTCCATGCTTATTAATTCAAAACAAGTTATTTTATCATATTTGAAGAGTAAGGGGGAAAAAACAAGGAATGTCCATGTATGAGCTTTATCGGGTGCTTTGTCCTATCTGTTGGTGACTATTGGTACTATTTAACTGTATATGAAATGCATGAGTAGATGTAGAAATGTCCATGTAAAAAGGGGAAAAAGATTTAACTAACTCTATTCTTTTTACTCGGTTTTCAATATTAAAATGCCGTTTTCTCGAAAATGCAATTTTGTGACATTCCTTGTTTTTTTCCTCCTTACCCTTCATTTATAATTGCATTGTGTATTTTTGTGCTATACTTAGTTATAATACTATTTAGTAAAACTAAATCTCGTACCCTATAAATCTCAAGAGGATATCTTCGTATTTCATATAGTAACTGTCACCATATGGAATAAAATTTTCACTTACTATACTGCAAACATCCTCAATAATTTAGAAATTAGTTCTAGATAAGGAGGGATATCATGACAATTGATGGGTAAGGAAAGAATGAAAATGAGCCAAATTCCTGTATATAGATTGATACATGATGCTTTAATTTTTTCTTGTGCGTTAAATTGTAAATTTCTTTTGTTTTTGAAGATGTATTTCATTTTGCTTTACGGATGGAATCTTTATCTTAAGAGCGAAATTTTAATGAATGCATTATTTTATTTTATTTTATTTTATTTTATTTATTATTATTATTATTATTATTATTATTATTATTATTATTATTATTATTATTATTATTATTATTATTATTATTATTATTATTATTATTATTATTATGTCCATTTATGTATTTTTTAATTATCTATGTCAGTAGTTAGGGCCAGTTTAGATATATGGTTTCAAATACTATCTTCCTCGGAAAAATGAAAATTATTTTCAGTGTTTCGGAGACAACCATTTTTGTACATGATGCATTGAAAATACTTCCTGACTTCTTGACTTAATTCATAAAATTACAATTTACTTAGTAGTTATTACGATTACCAAAATAAATGTATACAGTCGTTGTACATAAAGGTTTTGCTTCTATAAGCAATATATTTTTACAATTTCAAATGTTTTAAAAATGTCGGTGAAAACGTAGTATAGGCAATTACTGATTTGGTCTTATCAATATAAATATAAACTTTTTAATCTAATAAAGTAATAACAAAATACCCTTACATACTATGAAAAAAATGTCACTGCGTCGTAAAACTAATTTTATGTAAATGATAAAATCTAATGAAGTTAAACCTACGTAAATATACATGCTGTATCTAAGTAAAATATTTGTAGATAGAAATCCAATATACTAAAATCCTGTCAGTTCCGGTCATAATGAAGTGGACCTGTCATTGACCACCCTTTGAATTAGGTGAAGTTCTTAGAAAATTTATGATATGGTTTAGCACATCCATTGTAACAGTAACTTAAGATTCTAATACTAAGAATAGATACTAAACGGGCAAACTTCCCAGTACACTGTCAGCATGTGACAATGGCACATATTAAAGAGTTTGAAGAGTCTGAAATCACACACACACCATGTAACAAGGTGGACATATAATAAGATTCCAGTAACCAGATTCTGTTCGTCGACGCATTATGTAATATAGTAAACATCATACCTGTTGGAAATCACAACTCCACCACATGACATAATAAAAATTGTGTTTTTCTACTAGAAGAGAAACTAATAAATAATAATGGTAAAGACTTACGTTAATTTGATAGGGCTTAAAAGTTAATGAATAATTAATTAAAACTATGAAATTAGGTTTTTCAACTTAATTATAAAAGACTTATTCGTGTACTTTCAATGTGTAAGATATTTGTGAAGGTACGGTGAAGTAGAGACGTCTATAATGATAGTTACGATGCTGGAGTCTGCAAAATTAAGTCGAGAGACTCGAATTGAATCCGACGAATGACAAAATTGTATAAAGCTATACGAATGTATGTCAGTACTGTTTGCATTCTAAGATTGTGTATCTAAATATACGTATCATGGCAGGACTCCTTGATTGTATAATCATAATAAGTATTATTTGTTCTTATTTCCGAGGAAACTAGAAAACCGACAAAGCACAAGAGAAACAATTTTCTATGTAAGGAAGAGATACACAAAACGCAGAAAACTAAATCTGAAACAAGTAAAGAATGACGGAAGTTTGTTTGTGCAATTTCCAGCTTAATATAAATGTTTTACTTATATGCAATTGTGATTTCTGAAAATACCTTGTACATTCTAGCTTTCGGCTCTCCCCTAGAGCCTTGTTCATGAGAGAAAAAATAATAAAAAGTCAGAAAAATCAAAAGAATAGATAGAGCAGTGCGAAGAACACCTTATCTTAGCTAAAAGTCACAAGTCGAATGAAGTGACTCCGCGTAGCTTAGTCGCTAACGTTCTCACGTTTGGTGCGAATGGTCCCGGGTTTGATTACCGGTGGGAACATTTGGTCGGAAAGGTGTAACACCCTTTTCAGGTCAAGCATCCTGAGTGGGGTTTTTCGTGGGTTTTCCTAATTCAAATCAGGCATATGCTGAAATGGTACCTAACATACAGATCCGAGGCCGTTTCCTTCCTTCCCCAGGGGACGCGGTGGCTCAATGGTAGAGCGTTCACCGGTGCTTGGGGTTCCTGGTTCGATCGCAGTTCGCGCCGTGTGGACACCGTGCTTGTGGGTTTTCTCGGGGTTCTCCCGTTTTCTTCATTCCACCATTTCATTCATTTCTCATCATCACCATCCCCAGCCCCTTTAGCCTAACCGACATAACCGTGGGACGAAAATTTTAAGATTGCATTGCTGCATTGCTTCCTTCCTTCTCCCATTCTTTCTTCCTCTCCAATTCCGCGGATAGTGTGATCGCCAAGGGACATCATACCTCATACGTGGCAGACTATCATGGCCATATATGCTGAAGGCTCAGAAATCTAATTCCTAATCCTAATCTTAACACGTGGAATGATTCGCCCTGCACTACTCCGGTGAGCCTGTTCTTTTGATTTTCTGATGCTGTTATTATTTTTACTCTTGTTTTTGTCCTCTGTGAACCAGGCTTCAGCGGAGAGCCGAAAGCTAGGAAGCGCAAGGGAATTTCAGAAATCACAATTGCATGTGAATAAAATGTAGTTAAAGTTTCTGAACATGTTAGCATATAATCTGAAATAAACAATTTAAAGAGTTAAAAAGAATACAGGACTGTGATGTAAATATATTGGATTTGTAGCTAGCAGTTGTTTGAGTAATAATGATAAAATACCTTCCCTGAGACATGCTATGATCTAGAGGTGCCTAACCATGTTACGCTTGTAATCATTTTCAACATTCACATTTTGAATTTAAAGAAATCAATTTATGTTTTAAGTCCTATTTATTTTTGGAATATTTTATGGCTTTCTTGATTATTATTTTATTTTATTTTTTTGCCATATGTTGGCTTAAGTTTTATTTGGATGTGTAGCGGAAGAATGGACATATTGCGTACCAGCTGCCCCTTTCCTGTTTGTTTCAGAAATCGTCTTTTCAGTGGATTTGTAGATCAAGAAAATTAATGCAGAAGTACCTTTCCGTTTTGCCTAAGAATCTTCATTTCCAATAGAAAGACAAGTACAAGTGTTTAAAACATTAATATCCGGAGCACTGATAACAATGGCCAAAACATGTGAAAAATGAAATCTTTGAGTTTTACGTCCCTCGCTTATGCCGGGTAGGCTAAAGGGACGGTGATGATGAGTAATGAATGAAATGGTGGAATGAAGAAAGTGGGGGGAAACGGGAGAACCCCGAGGAAGCCCAAGCACATGGTGTTTGCCCACCACAAAGTTCACTTGGCGGGGGCTGAGATTGAACCCGGAACCCCAAGCACCAGAGGTGAACGCTCTACCATTGAGCCATCGAGACCCCACCGAAAAATGTGGTTCACGTTATTATTCAATTATGCTTTCAACAAAATTTCCGTTCCCAGCTTAAAATGTTTACACTGAAAAAAAGGAAGATTAAACATATTTTGAAAACAAGAGAACTTCACAACGCAAACCACAAGAAAAACGTGAAAACCATGTATATTCTATAAACAGGAATTTGGTTCAGGTCCCTTACCTTTCCTCGTCAGTTATCATAAGTCATCTTTCTATGATATGTAATCAAATCTAATTTTTAAACTGCTGATGATGATTGTAGTATTAGCAGTTGAAATTTTTGGTATACAAAATTTGCTGAAACTTGTTTTCAGATTTTACCAGATACATCATTCATTTTATATTATATTAACCCTCTGTGTAATAACAAGAATTATTTATTAAAATTTATTTATGTACTAAGATATGATGAAAGTACTATTTTTTTCTTTTGGTTAGGAATCCCATCTCAGGTACTGAAAGAATGTCAGCTTATTCTCAGATCAATCGTGGAGTTAGAACAACTTAATTCGTATGCTTTAATGGGAAAAACCCGAATTTTTCTCAAAGAAGAAGCTCTTACGAGCCTCGAAAAGTTACGTAAAATGAAGCTCGAAAGATCAGCTAAGATTATTCAAAGATCTTGGAAGAAATATTACAAGAAACTACAAAAAGCTGCAGTACTTATCCAGAAAAGTAAGTTTTTCTTGTTTTTTTATAGTATATAGCAAATACACTTTGAATAATCGCTTATTTTTTACTGTTACTAACTGAATTATTAACCTACATAATGATGTCTCCACAATCTTCATACTCTCATTACGAAAAGTGGTCGCTTGAATCTTGCACTTCTGCTTTAAAAAAAATAAAAATCAGAAATCCATAGGGAAAACTTATTTAAATTCAGCATTAGTCTGAGTTTCCACCATAAGGATAACATTCAGCCAGTCTGTTAGTTGGAAGAATCATAGCTATATTCATTTACATCCTTAAATGCTCCGACTGCCCAACCTTCTATGTTGGAAAACTTTCACTTCTCTTATCGATTCATATCAATAATCACCCATATTCCTACACAACGCTCAAATGCAAGGTACGGTTTGTCGATATCTTCAAACAGCTCATCACGTTTTCCTCACAGATATTCTCCAAATTCTTCTCTTAGATTCTTTCCCGTCTCTCAGAAACAGACGAGAATAGACGTTAACATTTTATTCACCTCGCACTGGATAACAATTATTTTCACAAGTTTCTTTGTAATGATTTTCAGCTGGATGACTTCTTTCCTTCTTTTAAATAGTTTGTCTTCTCTGTTTACAATATACTTCGACCTGATTTCGGGTTCTGTTACCATAACATTCAGTATCGCTGACAAATATAAACGACTAAATACTTCTTTTTTATTTCACTTCTTTCAACATTTCAAAGTCTGTAGTTCCTTAGTGTTCTTGTTCATAAATATCGTATATAGAATGAACCATAGAACCATAAACACCTGACGGCTTGGCAATAAAACAGTGTGATAAGGAAAACGATAGCATATACTGCATATACAGACGTGAACAAAATTGACAAATGACCAAAATTTACTTTTTGGACAAGATGATAGTAGTTTGACCTGGAATGTGACCGTAGTCTCTGTGATGATTATACTGAGTTTAGTTTATATCATGAGCCTCTCCGATTTGATTTTAATGTTCATGAACCAGTTCATTTTGAACATTATATTGTTGTGTTGTATAATAAGTGCATTTTTCTATTTGTTTACATTATTTTGCTACAGGAACTATGCTAATTTGTACGACGAGTATTTGCGTGTTTTCTCTCCTGGTACTCTAAAGACATTGTGTACAGCATCGATAAATTGATCAACATTTCCTCAAGTTAAAGATCGCTTAAAGAAAGATTAGAAATGGCAGCAATCGAAATTAGGAGGTGTAAAGACAATGAAGGAGGTAGCAGTGGCTTTTTACAATTGTACAGAATAAGAACATCTGAAACTGGGCAAGACAATCTATTTTTTTCTTCGAAACGGACGAAAGTTGAGATGTACTGATATCCACAAATAAAATCCACACTGAAATTAGCAAAAATTAGAAAATAGTGTGTTGCGGAGAAACTGAAAGAACCTTCAGAAGAGAAAATGTGTCCTAAAGCGATCTACAGCAGATATTTTTTTAAATCTTCTTTTGCTAAAGATAGCACTTGAGAACACGAAATAACTTAAATACAACAAAAATGCATCGTTGATGAACACGGCATGAAGATTTCAAGAAGTGTGTAGAGAGAGATTTGAAAATGGCTTGAAGCCACGGCTGTCCCAAACTGAGAAAAATTTATCACGGCTATGTCGAAGAGACATTTTTACTGGGCTAATTATACCGAGATTAATTCATTCTTCAGTGGAGAAAAGTAAACAAGTACACCAAACAAATACATTCATTTTAATATTAATTTATGCAAGAAAAATTTTGTCTTTTGATGTCACGAATCCTCCCCCCCTTCCCGGAGTTTGTGCACATCTTTCAGGTTCACCCTGTATAATGTATAATTTTATTTAGTATTAACGTTTTATTGTGTTCGAAATACAGGAACTCATAATAAATAAATAAATAAAAAAAAAATGGTTAAATCATAAATCAGATTTCCATCTCATGTAGCTATATGTTCTTCCTATTTCTAGAATGAGTAAAGATAGGTACTATGTGATGGAAGAATACACAAGTTTGAAGTACCAATTATTGCTTAATAGTCTCTTATAGGTGATCTGTTCGTTTAAGCTATGTACAAATTCACTTACATTAATAATAATAATAATAATAATAATAATATGTCATTCATGTGTTCTTTATTATCGATGTCCTATTTTTTTATTTTATAGCTATCCGTGGATGGCAGGTCAGAAAACGCTTCTTAAGATTAAGAAATGCAGCTATCAAGATACAAAGGCGATATAGGCAATTCTATGAGCGACAAATTCTTGAAAGTTCCGCAAGAAGCACGGAGACATTCGCCTCATGTAGTGATCATTTACTAGAGGATAACAAATTTAGCTCACCTATCGTAAATGACTCTTGTATGTCCTTATCTAGCACTGAATGTAACAAAGATCATCCTGTACCAACGAGAATGAGAAAGTGTATTTTTCGTAGTGAGTCATTATTAAACACCTCGCAGTCTTCAGAAGTTTCAGCATGCGAAGATTTAAACACACATTCCAGTTCAGGTCTCTCACTTACAAATTCTGCGGACGCTGGCAGTCCAGATTCTATTTCGTCGGAAAAGTTGAAGAAAAAGAGAACACTTGGTACGATATTCTTTGGAAGAGGAATTATTAGTAGAAGACGTATACCTCAGGTATGTTGCTGTTGCTTTTAGATTTGACACTAAAAGAGCTCTGTTATTTTAAGAAATAAAACATGAACTTTCTAGTTTTATGTCTTTTAGATTAAAGAAGCCGGATGTTCGTGAAAGTAAATGATTGTGAAATCATTTATCGTATGAAAATGAGGGAGGAAATTGGAGAACCCTGAGAGAAGCCACGGGCATGATGTTCATCACAAGCTTGTGTGATTGAGGATCGAATCAAGGCTCTCTCGCATCAGAGGTGAGCGCTCTACTACAGAGCGACCATACTTTTATTTAAGCAAAGAAAATACTTTTTTAGGATTGTAGCAAACATAAGATAGATGCATATTCTTTTTGCCTTCTTCAAGTCTTTATTACTAATCTGTAACCATGCAACATATAGGTATAACAAAAAAAGATTTCAAACGGAAAGTAGTGTTCAATTATCTTTATACATGAATGTACATTCATACACAAAAGTTGACATGAAATACGAAAAATATACAGAATCCTATTTGTACAATATTATAAGCGTCTAACGAAGAAATAAATTGTCCAAAGATAGTATATATATACAAATCGACGGATCCTTTTGAATTGATGAAAATTATATGAGTGAATGTAAATTCTCCTATGTAGTTTTCGAGAAAATCGGCAGAAAAGAATTTTTTGGCAACCTAAAAATTTATGCTGTACGATAACCA
The DNA here is from genome assembly GCF_964235325.1 of Thermobia domestica. Lineage (NCBI taxonomy): Eukaryota > Metazoa > Arthropoda > Insecta > Zygentoma > Lepismatidae > Thermobia > Thermobia domestica. The sequence continues at coordinate 71,332,882 of NC_137462.1, read as the reverse complement.
CCCCAAGTATTAAGATGAGACTGCTGCTGAAGTATATCCTCATCAAGTTTTTCTCTACGACACTACCTAGACGACAGTATACCGTGTTGGTAATGAGAAATATAGCCCCAAATTATGATTTTAACTTTTAAACTGTAATAATTTTTGTTTAATATTGTGCATAGATGAGTCAAATAATGAATCGATAAATGACATTGAGCTGAACAAAATATGAGGAGTGAACAGAAAGTAAGGTTAACAAAGTCTGCAGTGAAACGTATATATATTATTTCATACATCCTATACAACCAACACATAGTACATATGTTAGTTATTTTTTCGATATAGTTTCCATGTCGGTTGAGATACTTGTCGCATAGTGGGATGCGTTTGAAAATTTCTTCCTGGTAAAAATCCTGTACTTGCATGTTCAGCCACATTGTCACGAAATGTTTCACCTCCAGAGTATCGTGCACTATGTGACGAACCTTCCGAACGACATTCCCAATTCTGCCATCAGATGTAACGTGATCCTTCTGTTGTCCTGAACCACCTCCTCCACGCGAGCTGTGTTCAAATCTGTTGATGCCGTACTGGGTCGGAGACTGCGCTCCTCGTCGGTGACGTTTTCTCTACCAGCACAAATTTTCGACACGATGCTGCTACATGCTGACGAGACATTACAATCTCTCCGTAAACCTCTACCAGCTGCTGGTAAATTTCAACCGCGGTTACATGTTTCCCCCACAGAAATCAAATAACTGAGATCAGTTTTCTAAATAAGTTATAATTTATGTTTACGTACAACTAGCGCCGTAGGTGGCGAGTGGCTGAAACTGCACAGTTGCCAACTACATGTATTTAAATTACCACACATTCCTAATTCCTCTGTAACAGACGAAACTCCAGAAATATCGACCTTGTAATCTTAGTTTCTGATCCTCTCTCGTAATATGCTTGACGATAAATTTCTGATAAAAACCAACAAAAACTTAATTTTTATAGCTCTAAAATTTATGCCTTTCGTTGACGATAATAATAGATAGTTTTTATTGTGCTGGAACAGCTTTTTTTTTTTTTTATTATTATGTATCGTATATATAAAAATACATTGTCAAGTAGCAATTGTATCTATTGTATGTTCTGTTCCAATGCTGACACACAGAGTTTTAGGAGTGACACATATACTCTTAACAGTGATGCATACTACTTGAAAACATATGTTGAAATATACTTAGTGTAGGATGATTAGAAAAAGTTTGTCCCTGAAATTAAAAAGGAAATAAGTTGCAAAGAAACTTGATGTTGACGCAGCATCATGAGACACGCAGCATCATGAAACATTTTCAGGAGCGAAGAAACTTGAATCAAAAGATAACGAGCTCGAGTCTAAAATTAATAATGGCGTTGGGAGACGATGCATTTATTACTTCACCGACTTAAACATGCATTAATATGTCGTTCGTATGCTGTAGCGGAAGAGAGTTCACTTACGGATCTTTTAAATGCCAAAAGAGGCCAATCATATTCGTAGAGTTTATTTACGTCTAAATTTTCGCGAAACAAATGTTGAAGTAGCTGTTCCAGGACCTTATTTTACTGTTAAGGAATAAAGATTTGGGTAACAGCTGGTAACATTCGTAGAACGGAAGAGTTTAAAGTGAGTGGATGCTGGTAATATAATATAACTTCTTTCGGTTCAGAATTACTGTTAAGAGCACAGACATTTGTTTTATTTATTTCTAGATACAACAGGTTACATAAACCAATTATAGTGTCCGTTACATGTATTAAACGATTGTCACACATTCATATTATAATATATTTATAGGTGTAATGCGGTTGCAACAACATTAATATTCTTTCATCTCCAATTATTTCTTATTACATTACAAAGAACTGCCCTGAATTGACTTATGCTGTTCCAAATCTATTCTGTATTTTGTTAACCTATTGTAGATTGTACTCAATCTCCATACTGGTGACCTCTTCTTTGCATTCGTGTGTAATCTGCCGCAGTAAAAGATATTGAAATTTTCAAGATGAGTTACATTTGTAGGAGTGCGTATTTTAAATTCTTGAAATAAATCGGTGCAGTCGATTTTATTTAATATTTTATATAAAAAACATACTATACATTATTCGTTGCTGTTCTAGATTTGAAGTGTCGCTGCTGTGATGTGTTGAAGTTTAAAATTTAAAGATTGACTATTGTATGTCTTCGGATATATTTGTGTCTCCCTATATGTCAAGTACGTTAAATATTTATTCTGAACTTTTTCTATATTTGTTTGTTTTTGTGTAAGGGTTCCATGTAGTGGCTGCGTGTTCAAATTTGGTACGAACACGCAGCGTAGTGCTCATATAGCTTTTGGATAGCGGTAATACCAGTAAACTCTTTACTGATCTTGATCAATTCGAGATTTCTGTACACCTGGTCAATTATGTGGTTTATATGATTGTTAAATGTTAAATTTCTGTACTACATTACCTCTAAATCCCTGACAACGTCCATGATTGGTAAAATAATGTCATTCATCTTATACGAAAATTTCTGAGTTATTTTGCAATTTGTGAAGGACATTACATTGCATTTGTTAGTGTTCACGTTTATGATGTTCTCTTTGGACCATTCCATTAGTTCATTCAAGTCATTTCGAAGCATTTTACAATCATTTGATGTTTCTATTGCCATGTATATTTTAACATCATCTGCAAATATCAGCGTGTGAGAATTTTGTATACTTCGCGGTAGATCACTAATAAATAGCAGAAACAACAATGGTCCTAAGTTTGACTCCTGTGGCACCTCTGATAGTTGTGCATACTCTGGAGACTTACAATCTTTGTACATCACGAATTGTTTTCTGTTTTCCAAGTAAAATTTAAATAGATCAATAAGTTCGCTTCTGAAACTGAATTGCTTAAGCGTGCTGAGCAACCTATTATGATTTACACTGTCGAACGCTTTCGCAAAATCTATGTATATTACATCCACGTGTCCCCCCACGTCTAGTGTTTTACTTATAAAGGTAGTTATAAGACTAAGATTTGTAAGATCGTTGACCTGCCTGTAAGAAAGCCATTTATGATTCTGATATAGATGGCAGCACGTGTGCTGGTATCCGCTAATATAAGATTGTTTCATATATCTTAGCAAAGACGCTTAAGATTGAGATTAATTTCTCTTTTGTTATTATTCGATTTCGGAATAGGTGAAACCCTTGTTTTTTTTTTCACTCATTTGGAAATTTTCTAGGTTTAATTGACAGGTTAAATATGATGATCAACGGTATTAGGAAGTGATCTATACAATCCTTTTCAATATAACTTGGGATTCCATTGGGACCTACCGCACTTTTGGATTTCATCGTTTTAATTATATTAGCAATTTCCTGCATTTCTATTGATGATATGTGCAGTATATTTAGAGCGTTGTCTACTCACACGTACTGTTTTGTCGTATTGTATTTACTTGTGCTATATACAGACTGAAAGTAGTCAGCGAACTTCCTTGGTGATTTCGTCATTATTGGTTATTTCTTTGTTATTAATAGATGAGAATTCAGCATTTAAATGCCGTGTCTTACTTTTATAAAATTCCATAGTTCGGATGGACTTGTGGCTTTTAAAATTTACGATTATTTTTCATTTTGTTAATATACATGTTTAGAACTACTTTGGTTAATTTTGTACGAGAAAATCTTCAAAAATTTTTGTCATTTTTCTTTTCCAACATATTTTGGTTTATTTGTATACATCCTTTAATATACTGCTTTCAAATCTAAGTTAAATGCTTTATGTAAATAGCCATAATTATTATATAAGATGAAAAATGTCTGGCATACCATAATTAACTCAGTAATGAAATTTATATTATGTCCATATATTTCCCAGTGATATAATTTCAAGAACTCTACTGCTGTCTCCATCTGTCATGATGTACATTGAAAAAACTTATGTCAAGAACTTACACATCTAACTAGTTGATATAAAAGCACAGAAAAAACTATAGCATGTCCATAAGAAATGAAATGAAATGAAATTTTGAGTTTTACGTCCCACGGTTATGCCGGTTAGGCTAAAGGAGACGGTGATAATGAGTAATGAATGAAATGGTGGAATGAAGAAAGTGGGAGGAAACGGGAGAACCCCGAGAAAACCCACGCACACGGTGTTTGTCCACCACAAAGTTCACTTGGCGGGAGCAGGGTTTGAGCATGTCCATAAGAAAACAACTGTAATCACTATCTAGAAAGAACTCACATATACGTAACCAAGTTGTCAAAACAAAAATACGAAAGACATAAATTAAAAGACGATCAGCGATGAGCATTCACTGTCCAATAAGTAGTCACGAAATATAAACCAAATCAGGATAATACTTCTTATTGGATCAAAAAATCCAATATATTTCAGGCAAAAATTTTCTTGTACACCTTATAACCGGAGAACTACATATAGTGTAGCCAAACCCAAATTATCACTTAACTCAGTATGATGTGCTTATTCCGTTAAAAAAATCGATTTAGGGGCCGTTCAAAAATTTTGAAGCCCCTGATCCAAAAACTAATTATTGGCCAAGATCGCAATCTTTTGATCCTTTTTTTATTTTTAATCATTCCTAAAATTCTTGTCTTTTAATTTACATTTTTAGATAAATATATAGGCATAGTAACATCAGTTTTATCCCCAATAACTGTTTCGTTTATAGGTCCTATAACTTCTTTTGTTTGATCAGTATTATTATATGCTTTTTTCAGATTCCGATTAGATTTCACGTCAAGAAAACTTGTCTTCCATTTTCGTATTATCCTCCAATTTGGGAGCTTCCCCAAGGGTTGCAGGATGCATTATTGTAAGATCATGTATAGTTACTATTATTAGTAACTTTTTTAAAAGCTTTAATTTGTTTTAAATGTAGGTAAGTAGTAAAAATAACTTCTATGTACAGTACCTGACTTGCTAAGTTCAGAGAACCTTAAAGCAAATAAGAAGCATTATTCTTACAAGGATTTATTTTGTATTGTGTGTAAAAGGAGTACAAATCTGCAATACTCTGGAAGAATTCCCTAAAGATAAAGGAAACAATTACGTTTAATATTCTGTTTGGTTAAACTAGAAAACCATGATTCTTCCTCAACAGTCTCTGTAATTTTTTTAAATATTTAATTGCTTGAGATATGAAAGGGAAAACAAGAATTAATAGTGTCAATTTTGCAATTAAATATTTTATTTTTATACAAAATTAATAAATGTTATTACTCACATGAGACATTTCTTCAATAGTTTCTTTATTCTTTAAGAAAATTTCTACTTACCACTTGGGAAATTATTACGTTAAAACTCTAATTTTGTACATCTGGAACAAACCAGCATACATTTTTCCCTCAAAGTTAGCAGAACGAAAGGTCTCACGCAGAAAGTTCAAGCAAGTTTTTGAACCAACTATCCCAACATTAAAAAAAATAAAAAAATAAAAAAAGTAAATGATTTAGTCACGAACATCCTTAATAGTTTTTTGTGTCGTGGTTCATCAATGAACACTATATATTGACACTTTTGTATGTCGGATGGAGAGGATTATATGCTACAGTGAAATTCAAGCAAGTTGTAGATAGATATTATCAGGAAGCTTACCAGTATTGAATTGGCGTGTATGTAATTGCAAGAATAAGAATGTTCTGGTAGATAGCAACAGTTTTTCATATACACAAGTTGGTGTAAGTTGTACCGATTAGTACGGCAAGTTGAATGTTAATCCTGTCATCAGATTGAATGTAAAGATTGCGGACTGTGTTATGAAGAGCAAAGAAAATTACATTATTCTCCCAATTAAAAAAAAAAAAAAAAAAAAAAAGCGTATCTGGATGATACTCTTGAAACTAGTGTACGTAAATCTGCAGTTGCACATTCTCAGATTTTTGCTAAGTTGAACTTGTGACATTCTCAGGAGCTTAACGTATTAAGGAGAAAACAAACATTGTAATACTTTTTGTGTACACATTAACATTCCCAAATGAAGTGTGTTCAGACGCTGTCTGCTGTTCATTAATTTTTGCAATGTAATATTTTCCTCTTAGTATTATTGTATATCCCGTTCAGTTTCATTTTATTACATCTTTAAATCATACATGATATTGGAATTGTCAAATTGCAAGCATAATATATTATATCTAGTACAGCCAAGATTACAAAACCCTTCCAACTGAAGATGCGTCTATTTATATAGCAAGTACTAGCAGCGTTCACCCCGCTTCGCTGCGGTCACCCCGGAACGCAATAAACTTTGTTACTTAGATAATTTTTACTTTTTCGCTTTCAAGTGATTTATAGCGCCTGTCAGTTATGTTAACCCGCCGAGTCACAGGGTCATGCGGGTTGCATATAAATACGTTTATTTTTATACCTATGATGAACTAATAACAAAGGATTTGTACGTATGGACACCTGAATGGTCAATTATCTCAAGACACTGGTAATTGAAAATTAAAGTGATATGATAAAAAACATCTAGGGTCCACATCCTAACAACCCCCCAAAAATGAAAGAAATCGGTTCAGCCGTATTAGCGTGATGAGCGGACAAAGGATTTTTTGTACGTATTGACACCTGATTGGTCAATTATCTCAAGACACTGGTAATTGAAAATTAAAGTGATATGATAAAAACCATCTAGGGTCCAAATCCTAACAACCCCCCAAAAATGAAAGAAATCGGTTCAGCCGTATTAGCGTGATGAGCGGACAAAGGATTTTGTGCGTTCTCTTTTATATATATAGATTATTACGTCAACTTTATATTTTAATTCCTTTTATCTCCCTTCTTTCTACCTTTTCCTTAGTACCGTAAGTTCCTGAGAATACTAAGATCTTAACTTATCGAAAATTAATAAATATAAAACTTTTTTTTTTTCAACAAAACTCTTAACCGACTTCAACTCAACATCCCTTGAGGTTTCATGGTCTATCTTCAAATATTACCAACTCATTCTAAAAAAATATATATATATGGAACCATTGGAAAGGTGTATTTTGTCGACCAAAAAATAGTCATCTAAATCGGCGGAACTGGGTTGAAGTTATGCGTTAACATATCCACGACATATATATTAAAAACAGGTTGAACTGAGCACGACCTTGTTTTTTGAAGAAGATTAAAAATGTAACAGAATTATTCACGGCTGTTCCCACATCATCCCGCTGCACATTGTCTTTTATTGTAGTTCAGATATTATGTGCTTCAGATATTATTCCTAGTTTCTTGAGAGAACAAAAGAAAAATAAGCAGAATACACTAGACTTTCGCTAATCCGACCATTTCTGGCACATATGGATGCCGGATTAGCGGAAGTGCCGGATTATTGAGTGTTTGACATTTATTTGATTTATTTATTTATCTTATTTTATTTATTTTAAAAACATAGGGGATATAGTGTACTGTACTTTATAAAATCGAAGGATATAATTTTAAAACATAAAGGATAACTAACTAACTCACTCTATGCCCTATGGAACCCGGAGGTTCAGTGCCGCGTTCACAAAAGCTCTCCATTGACTTCTATCCTTAGCTAATTGCATCCAGTTTCTACTTTGTATTCCTATCTCTGCGAGATCCATCTTAATATTGTCCTCCCATCTGCGCCTAGGTCTTCCTAATGGTCGTTTTCCTATGGGTCTACCAGTCAAGACTTTGAAAGCGTTTCTACTTTCTTCCATTCTAGCTACATGACCTGCCCACCTAAGCCTCCTAGACTTGACGACCCTAACAATGTTGGGTAAACCGTATAAACTATGTAGTTCCTCGTTATGAAGCTTCCGCCATTCCCCATTCTCGTTCCTCTTGGGTCCGAATATTCTTCTCAGGATCCTGTTCTCAAATACTTTCAGTCTATGTTCTTCCCTCAGAGTAAGCGACCATGTTTCACAACCATACAGAACAACAGGCATGATTATCGTTTTATATATTTTAAGCTTCAAATTCCTCGACAGAATTCGCGACGACAAGAGATTTTGAACCGAATAGTAACACGAATTCCCTGCTTTTAGTCGACATTTAATTTCTTCGTGAATATGATTTTCGTCTGTTAATATTGATCCTAAATATTTGAAAGTATCCACTTTATCAAAAGTATTATTTAATATTTTAACGCCTCCACAATTTGCCGTATTACGGTCCCGACGCACTTCCATGTATTTAGTTTTCTCTGCATTTACTTCTAAACCCATGTCCCTGCAAGCGTTTAATAATATCTCTGCATTTATTTCTACTGTTCTCCTATCATCCCCTATTAAATTTACATCATCAGCATATGCCATAACCTGGTGAATGCCGTTCAACTCTAGGCCCTGGTTGCTATCTTTGATTTTTCTTATGGCGTATTCCAGCACAAAGTTAAATAATAATGGCGACAACGCATCTCCTTGTTTCAGGCCATTTTCGACGTGGAAGCTCGTGGACAAAAATTTTCCTACCCGGACTTTACTTTGGGATTCACTTAAACATATCTTAATTAATCTAATTAGCTTTCTCGGTATTCCAAGTTCTGTAAGAACGTTGTATAATGTTTCTCTCCTAACCGAGTCGTAAGCCTTTCTAAAATCAATAAATAGTTGATGTACCGGGGTATTGTATTCCCACTTCTTTTCGAGTATTTGGCGAATGGTTGATCGATTTCGTCTAAATCCGCACTGATAATCTCCAATAATTTCATCTGCGTATGGGGTCAATCTTACTAATAGAATATTTGAAAGGATTTTATAGGATGTTGACAGAAGAGAAATGCCTCGATAATTATTACAGTCAGTTTTGTCGCCTTTCTTGTGAATTGGAACAAGGATTGATTCTTTCCACTCTTGTGGCAATTCTTCCTTGTTCCAGATAAGGAGAATGAGTTTGTGTATCTTGTTCCACAATTTTTCGCCTCCAGCTAAAATTAACTCAGCCGGAATTTCATCTACACCCGGAGATTTGTGTTTCTTCAATTTCTTTATAGCGGCTTCCACTTCTATTCGATTGGGTTCTGGAATATACGGTTCTGCGGTGTGTATCTCCTTTTCTCCACGCACATTACATAAACATAAAGGATATACTTTATTAAATCCAAATATAGATTAATCTTCAAAGAAAACTTAGTCCTTGACTAGTATCACTCACTATGTCCCTAATTTTTAACTGTCGCAATGATGATACGCGACGGTGAAATGCTTTATCACGCAACCGAACTGTAAAGAATGCTATAATTTCGAATACGTACAGTATATAAAGCATTGTTGCGCATGCTCACGATAATTCATTGTGCACGTGTTTTTGGTTGGATATGCACCTTATTACTGAGGGCCGGATTAGCGAGAGTCTAGTGCAGCGTTTCCCAACCTTTTGTAACTTGCGGCACACTACGGGTGTTACTTGGATTCTCGCGGCACACTTATAGGTATTATTATTTGTAAATATAAAACACAGTGTTTATTATTATTATTATTATTATTATTATTATTATTATTATTATTATTATTATTATTATTATTATTATTATTATTATTATTGATCTCCTTCTCACAGAGAAGAAAGCTCTATCACTGGTTTTTCCCCGTGGTAAATCATTATGCTTATTTTTCATCCTAATTTAAAAACAGAAAACAATTGCAATGAAATATTGGACTCAGGTTTTTAAAAATACGCTTTCTTTTTACAAACTGTATCCAACCTTTTACTAAGAAGGAAGATCACTAAATAACGAACAAACAAACAAATCTCTTTTACTTTTAAAACACAAATACAGTAGATAATTTGTCGAAAGGATTGCATGGCATTTTAAATTTTCAAGTTACGAAATAGTCTGCAACAATAAAGAAGCAATAATGGTCATAACAATGATAATAAATACTTTTTTCAACATTAGAAATGTACAGAACAGTAGCCCGATATGAAACTTTGAATTATAGACTTATAATAGAGGTTCATAGTAATGTGAAATACAAATATACATTTTTCCCTACGTTTTGAAATTTGATTGCTATAAAATTAACAATTTTGTTTCGATTCCCCGCGGCACACCAGCGTCCCATTCGCGGCACACCGGTTGGGAAAGACTGGTCTAGTGTAATCTTTCCCCAAGGTGAAATATCCCTATTTGGGTTTCCAGAAGGGAAATATCTTGGAATAAGAGTGCAACAAATAGTTCGGGAGCTTTTTACAAATAACTCTTCTCTTATTAATGAAGAAGGAAATAACCGATTTAAAGTTATTTTTACAACCAAACCTTCTGTGGATGTGAATTCAATAACATACAAAGAGTGAAAGCGATTGACTGGAGCAGAACTCGAACCCGGGATCTCCGGCATACTATGCGTTAACCACTATGTCACCCAGTCCGCTTCCCAGAACAGCCAAACACACTTCCACTGCTGTAGTAGGTGCTCCATCCACTTGTTTAGAAGATTAACTTATCACTCACAATGAATCTTTTATTTTTTTTAAGTTACATTTGAAGTTACTTTTTTTTCTGCCTTCAACTGAATAATTATTTCTAAAATAAGAATGAATGCTCATCTTACTTTTAAAAGTCTTGAACTATACTATTTACGGAAGGACTTTTAAAAAGAAGGTTGGTGTTTCGTTGATAATGAATATATGTAAATAAATCACCGGAAAATAATGATGATATAATCACACGCCCTTAAAGAAGAAAAAAGTACATTACACTATGTGTATGCTTTCATCGTAGCGGAAAGAGAAAAGTTAATGAACAGAGAAGAAGCAAGCAAACTTCTACGGAATGCACGGTCATGTGTTCACGTTTTAAATAATAAACAAACAAAAATAATAAACAAAGAGAAAAAAATTGCATAGTATAGGGAAAAGGGATTGGAAACCAAAACTCACAAAGAAATTCATAAAAAGAGACTAAATAAAAATATAAAAAGGTAATAAATTCAAAAATAGGAGGTAGGTCAGAATGTAACGTAAATAATATTACATATTCCTTTTTTAACATACTTATTCAAATACTTTCAATTTGTAGGATCTTTGTGAGAGTAAGGCAAAGACTTAGATATAGACTTCTATAATGATAGTTCCCATGCTGGACTCTGCCAAGATGAAGACTGGCTGTCGCGAGACTCGATTATATAAAGTAATGCGATTCATGATTGAGCATACAGGATAACTGTCTGTTGAACATGAGCGTATGATAAGTGTATGATCAGAGTATGATCCCAAGTATTCTTTGTTGTTACTTTTTAAGAAGATATAATGCCGACGTGGACACAAGAGAATTCATTTCTGTACATTTGAGAAGAGATTCACAAACATAGTAAACTAAAGTATTCCTGGAATCTGAGTGAGCGAGATTTGTTTGTGTAGTGTCCAACTCAATACAAATGTTTTCTTAGTTCGGAAGAAAGAGCATGGGACTAAGATGTAAACATTGTTGGCACGTATGCGGTTCGTATCAAATAGTTATTTGAACAATAAAGCTAAACTACTTCACTAAAACTTGTCGCGATTTAAAGAATATATGACATTTCTCCCGATCTCTTCGGTTTTATCAGGGAGCTGAAACCAGTTACTCACAAAATTCTTCCTTGAAACATACCGTGGTTTAAAGGATACCTGAAACATGTCTGTCAATCTCTTTGGTTTCTTCGGAGCATGGTTAAAAACAATCATTTGCTAAATACTTCTCTGAGATATGCCATGACTTAGGGAATATTCAATAATTTGACAATGTAATTTCGTCATATCCTTTTCCAAGTAATTCTTGTTCTTACAGTCATTACAGTATGACGTCTTTACAGTCATTTGCGACGTCATTTACTTTCATAACGTACTGAAAAAGAAGGGTCCGTTTCAATAATGAAACTCGTCTTATACTACTAGTGTAGACCTCAACGTTTTGCAATAGTACGTGTCACAAAATTTCAACTATACATGACAAATGTAAGCACTGGTATTTAGAAATCTACTTTTACTATAGGGGCCGCGGTGGCTCAGTGGTAGAGCGTTTACCTCTGGTGCTAGGGGTCCCGCGTTCGATCCCAGTCCCCGCCAAGTGAAGTTTGTGATGGACAAACACCGTGTGCATGGGTTTTCTCGGAGCTCTCTCGTTTCCTCCTATTTTCTTCATTCCACCATTTCATTCATTACTCATCATCACCGTCTCCTTTAGCCTAACCGGCATAACCGTGGGACGTAAAACTCAGATTTCATTTCATTCATTCATTCTGCTTTTACTATAGTTGTGGTTTCGTTGTAAAATCCACATAAATATAGATGCTTGCTTCAGAAATCTTACAAGTCTGTCAGTGCTTTCTGAACTCATCATATACTATGAAAAAAATACAGAAGAATCACAGTAAAAGCCATTTGTAAGTTCGTAGTGTAACCTATAATTTGGCATAATTTTTGTCCTTCATTTGATTTTTCTCTGAGTTCCCCAGTTATGGACGGTGAATTTTGCGCTATATTTTCAAAAGTAAAAACTCATACACTGAATTCATTCGATTGAGATCAAATTTGACATGGTTTTTGACTTTGATCTGTTTATTAGCATGTGAAATATTACATTATCCAGGCTTTGGGTTCCCGAGTTACGCACACAATTGTAACAATTTGATTTTTATAAGTTCTGCTCTACTATTACAACATTAGTACCCTATGTGAAACAGAAATCTCATGAAAACATTATTTAGATCCTGGTATTTTGTAAGTACTAAAAATTTCGTTGTCATATTTTAATTTCGGTGATAAATTTTTGTATTTGGAAAAACGAACAAAAATAAAAAAAAGACAAAATGAATACACTGTACAATTAAACCAACATTTTAACGAAAAATCTAATTAAATTTTAAATTAATAAGCTTCTAAAACTAATGGATACTAAACACAATAAACGTCGTTAAATTCGAAAACTCCAGTTTAGACAATAAATAAGCAAATATAATATCGTTTGGAAAAAATCTAGCAAACGCAATTTTCATTAATCCTTCCATTCAGCTACTTAAGAACATTTTTGTTCTTAAGCTTTCAGTAAAAGGTTTGAAAGAATCAAAAAAGATACGAGAATGTAGTACAACTCTTTCTGTAATATATATATATATATATATATATATATATATATATATATATATATATATATATATATATATATAATATTACAGAACAGGACTGTTTCTAACGCATTAAATTAAACCTATATATTAATGAAATTAAAATAAAATCAGATAATAGTATTATTATCAGCCTTGCAAATAATATTTTGTCAATAGCAGAAAATCTTCACAAATAGAATTGTAGTATTAAAATATTTTTCTGCATGTTATTAAAACATTTGAATGAAATTTTATTTTAATACTTAGTAGATGATCAGAGAAAAACGGAGTACGGCTCAAAATAACTTAAACGATTATCCATGATAGTGAACATCATAAAAGAATAGAAGTAGGATTTTTATTCTAACTGAGCACACACTTGTTTTATAAGAGACTCTACTAAATACTTTCCATTAAAAAAAATAATAAGAAGAATTGAGATAAATCTGAAGCAAGTTAAATAAGTAAAGAACTCGAATTCGAAATGACAAAGCACATGTAATTAATGCTATTATGCTTCAGAAATAAGGGATGCAATTTGTATATATCAAAAGACACCCTGTAAAGATAAATAAGAAAGATTTATTAAGCATTTGAATATATTAAACAAAATACAATTTATCTATAGCAAAGATTAATATAATTTAAATCAAGCATATCATTTTTTACGTGAATAATCATCTCGTTACTATCTTTGGGGTAGCTCAATTTCAGTTATTCGTGTATTTTATATATACGTCATATTCTTAATTCTGTTTTTCCCATATGGCATTCACGAGTCACTTTACAATAGTATGAGTATATATTAATGAAATAGCATTATGAGTGGAAATAAATCGCATTATTACCTTTCACAAAAATCAAATGATACAGTTTATAATTGCAAAATGTAAAGACCGCATCATGGCAACAATCTTATAAAGACATTTCTTCTACAACTGTAACTAATCCAACCGAAAGAGTTTTTGTCTATAACTTTCCACTTACTAGAATACATAGTGTGTATTATAAAGACTTTTCTGTACCCATAAATCTAGTCTTCTTCCTATAAGAATAATGCTTAAAGAATGAGATTCTTGTCCTGAAAGAAGTGCTATAGGGTGACAAGCATAGACACCCATAACTGGAGCTGCTGTCAGTAGATCATTAAGAAGTCAGCTGTCGAACTGGCAAGGTTACAAAAACCTGCGGGAAAACAGTAACAAATCAAACGCAAGGAATCTCATCATTGACTTTTTTCTTGCACATGATCATGGGGCTCCTTGTGAAAACGGGTGGTGAAAAATTCATCATGGATGATGAAACATATGTTCTACATTACTTCCAGACAGTTCTGGAATGACATTTCTGCAGTGAATGTCTCTGCAGACTGCGAAATGAAGCGGAAAGAAGAATTTCGAGCTAAATTCTTAATCTGGCAAGAAATCGATGAAGATGGTGCCATCAGTAAACTTGTCATCATAAAGAAATGTTTGACTACTTACACAATTGAGAAATCCTGGATGCTTCGCAAACTGGAATACATGAAATTGGGTATGACCTGCACCGATGTGACAGCATTCAAATGTCTCTGGACCCGCATTTCTGAAAGGATGGCTGCCCAGTCTGGGTAAAAATGTTTACTGCGACTGGTTGGTCAGCATTGATGCAATATTTTAATTAATGTGAAATATGTAATAAATTGCTTTACGCGAATCCTCATTCCTGTTTTTTTTTTTTTTTTCACCCGTTTTCCTTTCACTGCCGTTCTCCGTTTGAAATGGGAATACTGACCCATTCTTTATTAGAAAAATATAACTTCTACCGGAGAATTATGTCTTCTACTTTAAAAAGAAAAATGTGTTACAGTTATTAGATTCTTAGATTATAAAAAGTTCATCTTAAAGTATATACAAAATCCAGTCATTCATTCATTCATATATATATATATAAAATACAATGGTATATGTATATCTAAATAACATTTTGAAGAATATTTTGTGTAATACTAATAATACCTTAAATGTTCCAAATAAAATCTTGGAATTTCATTACAATTAAATCACCATAATTCTAATGCTTCAAAAAGTACATAAATGTTACTTAAGAAGCCCATACATAGGGCAACGTACATATAGCATATTATGGAAATAACTTTCTTTCTGTCATTCATGACATTTTAATGTTACATTTGCGACAGATCCGAAGGAGGGTTCCCGCCGAACTTTTCTACCATATTATTAACATTCTTATGAACTTCATCATAATGCGGTTGAGTTTCTTTTCTTACTCTTTCCATCCACTCAGCAATCTTGGGTCTTCCTTCCTTTACATCATAACCAGCCATTCCTAGGGAAAGGTACAGATAAAAGTACATATCATGATAATAAAGAAAGTAATTAACTTTATGTACCTTTGTGTAGTTTTATTTCTTTCAATCGTAGTATTTCCTCACAGAAGCAGAAGTGAGCGAAATATTAAGATTAAAATAAGTAAAACTAGGCAGAAGTACGTATCTTATTGTACATAATTATGTACAATTTGCATATTATGTACAATTATAATTTGCATAATTAGTGTGAAAACTTGAAACTATCATGATGGTTTCTTACTTCATAAATGAAAACTAGAAATATACCAAAACGTTTTCAAAGGATTGGATATACATAAGAATGTACTTAAAATAAATTTTAGTTATTTCATATATTACATGTTGAGAAGACATTTCACTTAAATCGAATACCTCTTCGTAAATGTTAACGGTTACGAATTCTTACATTTTAGACGAGAATTGCAGAAGAGAAAAAATAGGATAATATGTATTGGAGAACCCTCAGAATGGAGTGAGTTTTGCTACTAATATTACAAACTACAAACTATAAAATATCAATGTGGCTTAGCCCTTTCATTTCTCCAGTTTAAGAACTTGAATTGGGTCATCGTGGTTTTTGTATTTTGTTATTCTGTTATATTTTTCAAGTGTCTAACTAAATCAATGGGATTACGAAAAAATGGAAAATAAACTTTTGCAGGGAAATAGGTAAACTTTTGTCAGGGGAAGTCAGGAAAAACACTTTACAAACATCTGTGGGAAAGCTGGATTACATTAGGTAAGCATAGCACATTATCAGGAGTCATCCGTAAACATAGAAACGAGAAAGTTACCATTTTACTTATTTTGCCAGATCTGTAGTTTGGAATACTAGAATTTTGGTGATATTTAACCTTAAACATTCCAAACGACGTCGGAATTGAAGAAATGTGGAACAAGAGGGTCCTGGGCTCAGAACGATTTTAAAAAGCATATTCACTTTAAATATTGCAATACATGAAAATCTTAGAAACATTGAGATATTGAAACACATTTAAAAATATTTATCTGCTTCTCCAACTTCTGTTTTACGGATTAGTGCAAAGCTAAAATTTCATAAAATTTGTCCGGTCTATACTTCGTTTGTAAGTATGGACATAGATTTTCAACTATCTTATTATCAGATTTAAACTACTACTTTTCAATAAAGAACTAGCGATCATGCCATTATTAAAATGTGCCCATGCTTGAATAATTTTCTAATTACTCTCTTTATATTATTTTGAGAATTCTGAACCCAGTGAAACTATTTTTAAACATACCCGTCCGTGGGGTCTCGAGGAAAAGGACCTCAAAGTTGAGATCTTTGAAGTACTACTTACGTCAATGGTAAAAGTGCCTACGCTTCGGTACATTGTTACTTGCACTTTTTATACTATGGTGAGAATGCTGAATCTAATGAAGCTATTTTTAAACATTCGTCTATGAGATTCCTGGAAAAGTGATCTCAAATTTGGAATATAAATAAATATTCCAACTTGGAGGTAATTTTTCTCGTGACCCCATTTTTCTTTTTGAGGTCATTTTTTTTTTCTTTCATGCGAGTGGTCATGGGTAAAACCTGGCGGAAACATTCAGTCGGAAAGCTGTAAAAGTCTTTTAAGGCCAACCATCTGAGTATGGTTTTTCCTGGGTTTTTCTCATTCACACCAGCAAATGCCAGGATAGTACCTACTATAAAGTTCTCAAGCAATGGCCTTCTTATCCCATTCCTCTTCTCTTTCCCCACTTTCGCGGGTATTGTCATCGACGAGGGCGTCACCTCTCACACGTGATGGGCTTAAAAGACCATAGATATCGAAGACACCGAAATGTACTGTAATTTAGAATCTTAATCCTAAACTAAATATTGCAATGGGTAATTGCTTGCAAGATGGTGATTAAAAGTACAGAATTAAGCATTCTTGCAAAGTTTTTTAAAATTAAAACCTAGTTCAAGTCCCAATAAATGTTCAACTTGAATCACACTTACAAATGACAATTTTTTATTCTGTTAACAGTTAAATTACACAATACACATACTTTGCAAGAAAAAGCTTTGTATACTATTGTCGTAAAATGGTCAGGAAGCCCCCAGATCTTCATTCTTATCCCGCCCAGATGATGAACAGCAAATAAGCATACGAAATATAGATGAATTTGACTAGATTCGTTTAGATAGAAGTGTTTTGAGCAGATTAGTGTTTCGGGTCGTACAGTTCCAACTTGCTTTAAGTTATTTTTTTAAACATCAGAATCAGGAGTCCATTTTGTATATAAGTGTTAGTTCAAACATCATCAATTCAATTAAACTTAGTAGTAATGTATATATTTCCTTTATACTTACGTGGTTGTTCCAATTCACAGACTCCGAAAAGATCCGCTATGCTAATCTTATCTCCAGTTAGGTAAGGTTTTCCATTAAGCCACACATCCTCTATGTACCCAACGCTCTTTTCTAAGTTCTCTTTCATCTCGGCAACTCGATCAGGATTAGCCGGTGTCTTTGTGAGGATAGGATAAAGGAACTAAAAAAAAAAAAGTTATTTTACCTCTTCAGCCACTGAAGACGCGATTCTTGGAGTAACACAATACTGACATTAAAGGGAGAAAAGACAAGAAAAAAAGTAATTATATATTTTATGCTTTCATAATTCATTTATAATGAAACACGAGCAAAGAGCTAAACAAACAAAGTGATCTCACTTGGTAAAGACAAGTATGAAATCTTATGTCACTATTTACGGTACAGACCTAGTTAGGTAAGTAAGATACATCCTATTGTAATAGGAAATCAAATTCAGTATGATGCGAACTCGTAACTCTTATGCTTTGAAAATTTTGTACATTTGGAAACAATTAGCTTGAGACCAATCGTTGTTTATTAGCACCGGTTATAGATATGAAGAAATTTCAGTTTGAATAAGATCTACGCCTTCCTGAATGTCAAGAAAAATTATGGAATACGAAAGAATTTGACTTTGACCAGAGGAAGTCAGAAGTCAAGGAAAATAGATTTTAAAAGGTGTGAACAGTCACAGAATGTTTACTGTTAGGCTTCAAATTATACTTCAGTAGTAGCTTTACTTAGACTATGGAAATTTATTCCAGAGTATTATGAAAATTAGGAACACAGTTTCACAAACTCTGTGCTGTATACATTTGTTGTGAGACTGCATATTCAGAAAGGATAATTTTCAACGAGGTTTTCTTTGTATATATATATATATATATATATATATATATATATATATATACATATATATATATATATATATATATATATACATATACGAGGGCGGTTTGATAAGTCCGTGCAAAGTCCGAGAGAGGGCAACACTGATGCGTACCGAGGTGATTGTCAGTTAGTAACATCTCTTGGAAGAACATACACCAAGTGGCAGCCAGATCTGTTCAGTGCTCTCTGTTTGACATGCGGTTAAATTGGGTAAGTCGAGTAAGTTTCACAAACGTGGATGAAAGAGAATTTGTGTGGTGATCAAACATTATTTTATGAAAGGTATTTCCCCTCAGAAGACGGAGGAGAAGCTAGATAAACATTATGGTGAATCTGCACCTTCGATTAGAACAGTGTATAAGTGGTTTCAAAATTTTCGGAGTGGCCATATGAGCACAAGTGGCGGTGAACGTTCTGGACGCCCTATCGAGATCACTACACCAAAAATCATTGAGAAAATCCATGATATGGTCATGGATGATAGACGAATGAAGGTGCGTGAGATTGCTAGTGCTATGGGCATCTCTAGTGAAAGGGTACATAATATTTTGCATCAACACTTGGGCATGAAAAAGCTATCCGCACGATGGGTGCCGCGATTGCTCACAGTGAATCAAAAACGAAATCGTGTGAGGTGTTCCCAGGACAGTTTGCGGCTGTTTCAACGGAATCCACAGGACAAAGTGCCGTTTCGTCACTGTGGACGAAACGTGGATACACCACTACACACTGGAACCAAGGCACAGTCCAAACAATGGGTTGCCAGCGGGGAATCTGCACCAAAGAAGGCGAAGACCGTTCCTTCAGCCGGGAAAGTGATGGCGACTGTCTTTTCGGATTCTCAACGCATAATCCTCATCGACTATTTAGCAAAGGGGAAAACTATTACAGGTGAATATTATTCATCGTTATTGGACCGTTTAAAAACTGAGCTGGAAGAAAAACGTTCACGATTGACCCACAAAAAGCTCTTTTCCAACACGACAATTTCCCAGTGCACTCATCTGTCATTGTAGCCGCAAAATTGATGGAATTAAAATTCCAACTCCTTCCACATCCCCCTTATTCGCCAGATTTGGCCCCCTCGGACTACTGCTTGTTTCCCGATCTGAAGAAATGGTTGGCGGGACGCAGATTTTCGTCAAACGAGGAGGTGGTTGCAGCAACTAGTGCCTATTTTGCAGAGTTGGACCAATCATATTATTTAGAGGGGATCAACAAACTGGAGCAGCGTTGGATGAAGTGTATCAGTCTCAAAGGAGACTACGTTGAAAAACAAAATAATGTTATCCATGAAAATGCAGTAGTTTTCAATTTTGTACTGACTTATCAAACCGTCCTCATATATATAAATATATACTCATGTTGCAATACTTACATGCTCATGTTGTAGGTTTTTGCTGCGGACTGTACCAATACTTTATCTACGTCGCCTGATAAGTAGGCCCTATAATATACAACAGGTTCACCTCGGAAATCATATTCATCTACCGTAATATGAGTCTCATTTCCTCCCTTCCCTCTCAGAATGTGTATATATATAATATGGGAAAGGTCTTACCCGTCCCCCCTTCCCCAATGTTGAAGACAGATTTGCGCTGTTGATTATAAATATGCTCCTTTGTAGAATCTTTTTTTTTAACTCCTCGCGCCTCCCCTTACAACCATTGGCGTCTCCCAAGGGTGGCGCGCCGCACAGTTTGAAAACCCCTGATCTTTACTATCAAGAATTATCTTTTTAAACTATTGCAATAATTGTAAAATATACCTTTGTTAGAAAATACATGGAACCATTTCGTCTTGTATCTAAATGTTGCCATTCTAGGTACTCATCCACTCTTGCTTGGCCTTGACTGTCTTTTGGGTACCAATGCTCAGGTACATTGAACTCACGGCACAAATATCTTAGAATAGCAACGCTAAAAATATAAATAAATAAAGAATAAAAATGCTGGAAAACACTTTATGAAAGCTAAAATAGACAAGTGAATCTGATTCAAAAGCTGCTCTGAAAAATATTTTCACAATAGGAAAAAAAAAATCGATTGCATCAAAGATTTCATCAAAGATATCAAAGATTGCAAGAAAGACAGTGGAAACCCTATTTCCCAATAGAGCAATATGTCCCTATTTTGTAGTGAAAATCAGCGTGTCTTATTTGGTATATTCTTTTACTATGGCCTGTTAGACTCCGGACCGATTTCCTACCGACCACGTGTGAGACAAGGTGGGTCGGCCCCTGGCTGTTATGATTCTGGTAACGACCCAGCTACGTCAAGACAGTGAGCATGGGATATCATAACCCAGACACATATTCAGCATCTGTATGACCATCTACCTGTTTTAACAGCTACTTGTGTGACCGCTTGTAGTGGTCAAACGTGCTTGTAGGTGAATGGTATGTTTTTGAACACCTTGTATAATATATAATGGATTTTACACGGGAGTCCTGTTGAGATCATTGATATCACTATAGCATTTGTCTATTATACCAACTTTAGGCTAGATCCGCGAATTCCTACCAAAATAATAGAAACATTCACGTACTGCAGCACGCTTAATCTTTAATTTTAACGTTCATGTACTGACTATCATCTGTTATGTTCTTTTCACACAGAGCCATTGAGTCGCGTCACTAGTATGAACGGAAATATAAACCAAGCAACTGATAGCAGACATCGACACTTTTTTTTCTTTCAACACCCACGTCTTTTTTTCTGTACTGGAACGGTGTTGCCAGGACGCAAGAAATATATAGCACCTAGATACTAAAGCCGGTGACAAACATCTTGGCATTTCAGCTAAACGAATAAGACGCAAGCTCTGGCGCGACATTGCCGAGTGCTAAGGGGTGTGGCTATGGCTAAGCAGACAAACTACAGCGCGATCAGGTGACAGGAGATAGATGTGGATGTGTGCAAAATAAACGTGACAATACCGTTGGCCTCTCATTTGCTAGCAGCATTTAAAGGGAACTTGGAGTGCCGCCTTCAAATGCCAAGATGTTTGTCACGCCGTTTAGTAGGCTATATTAGATGTAGATCCGTGGCTGTAATTAAAAATTCAAACCAACGCTCTTCACACAGTGTACACAGACACTGTAAATATAAATGAGATTAAATACTTAGTTTGACTTTCCACGATTATATCCTTTAGGCTAAAGAAGAGGGATGATTAGTGAAAGCGATATTTAACGAAATGAAAATGTTGGAAGAACCGAGTGAACCCAAAGAGAACCACGGGCATGATGATGTCCACTACAAATGCATATGCTTTGCAGTCCAACCTTGACTCTAGCATCAGAGGAAACCTCTCTATCACTGAACTACAGTATCCATAAATCCTTTACGAGAAACTAACAATCCCGTAGAAACTATATTCGAAAATGAGTTTGGTTTTGCTGAGGGATATATATGTACACACATCTCATATAGCCTCATTACGCAAATATGACCTTAAACTAGATATCAGCCAATAGCGAGCACGGTACCTCAGGGATAAAGCGTTCACTTCTAGTGTGAGGGATCCCTGGTTCGATCCCAATGATGTGAATATGGGGGATCCGTGTTTTCTCGAGGTTCTTCCGTTTCCTCTGACATGTTTATTCCACTTAGAGTATTCTTTTTTACAATCATTCACTTTCATTAATCACTCATCTCTTTTAACGTAAAGGGCATAACCTTGGGACATTAAAGATTTATCTTAGATGTCAAGTAACTTTTCTTCTGGAATTAAGGATGCCGTTACGCTTAGCCAGAGAAAGATGGGTTTTTAATGCCTATATATTTAATAGTATATGTTCAGTGCATTTAGTACAATCGTTACCGAATCAAGATACGAATCTACTCTGGAAAAGGAGTATCAAATGTTAATTTCTTAAAATGTATGTGCGTTTGTGTGTAGCAGTTTTACCTTTCTGTTAATGCAAATCCATTGTGCACAATTGCAGGGACTTTCTGAAATGGATTAATCTTCTTATACTCTTCAGTGAGATGGTCACCTGTAAAAAATCATCTAAATATCAGCGTTTTTTAGAAAAAGAAAATAATGCTACAAGATTAAGTTAGCATGTAAATTTACCTATTCTAACTAATCTAGGAAATGACAAAAGTGTAGTCATAATAAAGAAATGTTGCCTAATAAATGTGTTCTATTTGCTGATGACACCAATGGTAACTCACGACATTTATTTATTTATTTCAATGCCATTGACAGAGCTATATGCTCCATTTAACAAGTGGCAAATAAAAGAATACATGAGCTAAATTACAATAAAAGAAAGTATGCAAAATTCTAGGAAAAATCTACAAATACAAGACAAATTATAATAAAGATATGTGAATACAAGAATATAATACGAAGAAATGATGCTAGGAATACAAAAAGTAGAAAAGAACTAATAAGGATAATACAAAATATGTGTAAATACATAGAAAATTTTTAAAAAATGATGAGGTAATGATGGAAATACAAGAGTGACTATTGATATATAAAGTTAAAAGTACGTTGTTACATTGAACATTGTTACCTATAGTAATTTCGAATTATAGATACATATTGAGCATTAGGCAGGGGCGTGTAGTGCATATTACCGCTGTTACCGGCGGTAACGGTAAAAATACGACAGTTTTTCGTTGTTTTCATATGTCTAAATTTCATCATCAACATGGGAAGATATTTACATATTTTCCTTTTCTTTTTTTTCTTTTTTTTTTTTTAAGTTCGGACGGTCTAGGCCGCATTTACACTGCCAGCGCCAAATAGGAACATAGTGTTGTTGATACCGTAGATTTCAGAGGTAACGCGAACCCCGATAGCAGTCATTCACTCCACAAGCACCTTTCAGCGTGCCAGCCAGAAGCATCCTGCGCGCTCGTATTTGGACGTTCGGAATGGCCCTTATGTTACCGTTCGGCTGAGTGGAACAGGAAAAAACAGGAACGTTCCCTGTCAAAATAAGGAAAATCTAGAATATCATCAGCATGTTTATTCTACTCGCTCTCCTCTCGCTATAGAGGATCGAGCTGGCAGTGTGATTCAACTATACTGTTTCGTTTGCTTCCTAATCCAAATATGGAAACCTGGCTGTAATTTCCGTATTCGTAAAGTTATTTCATTGTCTTAACAGTATACAATTTCATAGTAATGATAATTAGAGAGAATTAAAGATGTTTCCCAACGCTCCTTCTAATTCGTATATTTATTATTATTTAGGATTTATGCTAATTAAGTTGAAAATATTGTTTTTAATTTAGTATAGAATACTTTTGATTCAGCAAATTTCCAGCTCTAGCATCTAGCCTACTAGTTGAATTTGCACTTTGTTGCAGTTTGATGTGTTGAAAAAGAACTGTGCAATCGTCTTTATCATACCGTAGTTTGACTGTCCCAAATTGTGTTTGACAGTCTGACTAGTTTTCAGTCTACGGAAAACTTGTTGCTCAAACATACGATGGAGCTTCGGTTATGGTTGGTGAGGTAGGAAGCAGCAGCCTCTTGTTAAATAAAGATGTCTATTTACAGAAGTCTATTTTTTTTTTTTAATTGTAATGTCCATAGGCTTAATTTAGTGTTAGAAAAGTCCGTTGACTGTACAAAAGGGTGTAAGTTTTTTTTTTTTTTTTTTAACTATGTCGTGACTTGCTTCTTTATTCTCGCAGTCTTCAAAAAGAACAAATGCTTTGGACTATGTAGTCACAAGCCCGTATCCAGGGGGGTTTAGGGGTCCGGGTCCTCCTAAATTTTTGCTGCCCCCCTAAAATTTTCACGGTAGGCTTGCAAATTAACTATAATATGGTGATGAACTATAAAAAGATTGGATCGGGCCCCCCTAATTTCAGCCGTCTCCCCTACATTTTTAGGCTGACTACCGGCCTGTGCCCAGTCAACAAAAATATCCCAACAGTCTCAAACACAAGGTGGAACTATAGAAGTAAATGAACTGTTAGGACTCTTTAAATCCATGACGAAAACATTGATGAATGAGATTCTCAAACCAGAGTTCGTGCAGCAAAATTCTACCAAACCCTTTAAAGTTTTGACTTCAATTTTTTACTTGAACTGTTTTATGTTAAAGGATCAAAATAAGAAATCTTGTTCAAGAAAGTGAATCAGAAGGAAATTCATGATGTAAGTTTTGCACAATAATAATAATAATAATAATAATAATAATAATAATAATAATAATAATAATAATAATAATAATAATAATAAATGACTTGAAGAATACCTAAGATCATTGAGAGACGGTTTCGTTTATATTTAGTAAAAAATGGAAGAACCTGAAGAGCCACACTTTTCAAAAAGATCAAGGTAAATGACGTGGGATTTACTCCCCCCTAAAAAATTGTTGCCAATGGCTATAGTCTGAAATGATTGAAACGCTAAAAGAAAAAAAAAGAGTACTAGATTCTCTGATATTGAGTTGAGTTGATTTTGAGTTTAACGTCCTTTTTCAGCAGCGAGGCTATATGAGACGTGGACCTACTGATTAACGTGGAATCCGAACCACATGAGCTCCCTCCAGGAATCGAACCGGGGTCTCCCGCACCAAAGGCGCGTACGCAAACCTCTTAGCCACTGAGGAGCTCCCTCTGATATTGAAAAACTAGAGATACTTGTAATATCAACAACCGGTAACAATTGTGAAAGTGTCACGCCACGCCACTGGCATTAGGCATAGAAAAATCAATCTTTATACCCTTCACGATTAACTGATTGTGAAAATTACACAATCTAATTGCTGGCGAATGTTGATGTTGAATGATATTTGACCTGCTTATAGAAAATGGTATATGTAATCTTAAACGTACAGATTTAACATTTAATTTAATATATTGCAAAAAATCTTGCACTTCCACAAAATAATTAATAATCTTATACAATAAAATATTTTGTGTGTGCAATCTACGAGTTACTAGCATAGGCATGGAAAATTCTAACAACAAAGCAGAATAAGATACTCTATTTAATTTAGCTGATCTATTGTACTTTGTAAAATACAAATAACAAAGAAATTTATACTGAACACGTTCTAAGTCATCAATGTGAGTTTGAAAATAAGGGCTCCAAATTTCATAAGCATGTTCAAGTTTACTCCGTAAAAATTTGTATGTAATACAAAGTTGTGATTGCAGAAACGTCAGTCATAGATTTTGTTGTTCTTATGATAAATCCTAGACGTTTATATGATTCAGAAACTAAACATTTCAAATGTAAATTAATATGACTATGGTGACAATGATATCCATAGTCTGCTTGCCAGTATTGGTGTTGAAATACGTTTGCATTGTTTATCAATATGAGGTACGTGGTGTTCAGTGTCAATACGAGGGAATATTGGAATAATTTCTACTGTCAAAATGTTTCGTATTGTCTACAAATCAATTGTGATACCATAGGTTTAATAAAGAATTCAGCAAGAACGAAGATAATATCAAAACCATTGACTATTTACTGACAATGAGTGGTATTTTATATTTATACGAAACTTACATTGAAATTGTACTCTCTCATTTCATTTTTGCAATTTCTTTAAAAAGGAAAAACTGGAGAAAAAAAACTTATTAATTACCTTTTCTCAAAATAGTTGGTTTCGGTGTAAACGGTATGTTGTTCAGCTTCAGAAACAAAACAACCACTCTTGAGGGTTGCGACAGCAAATCAAAATATACTTCTAAACTCATTATGCCTCTTCAACAAGCAGTTGGTTACTGGAAAGGAAACACTTGAATATAAATTTTCTGAAATTCAAGACCTCAAACACTTTTGAATATTTGCTTTTCAATGTCAACATTCACTATTGATTTGTTGCAGTTTTTAAGTAACGTTTCCTAGTAACGCGTTATTTTTTTTCCAAAATAACTGTAACGGTAACGCGTTACAATTTTTTAAGTAACGTACATAGTTTGCGTTACTTTTTTCGCGTTACATTTCGGATGACTAACTATAATATATATATATATATATATATATATATATATATATATATATATATATATATATATATATATATATATATATGGGGGGAACAAATGTTTCTTTCCTGTAAGTGAATTTCTCAGAATGAAGCAATGGGCCATGAACTACGTATATCAGTGACCGACAGTCACCGACCCACAGAGAAACAGATAAGTTCGTAGTGCCACTTTTTTTTTTTTTTTTTTTTTTTTTTTTAGATGAGGACAGCCTCAGTGAAATCACGTGTACTGATTGCAAGCACCTGGAAGATTTTGACAGCTCCAAATCAATACATTCAGTGAGTGAACTAGGAGTGCAATGATACCGATGGTCTATTTTACTTTGATTGGTGTTGTTTTTATAAAGATGGAGAACGAAAATATTTTACCGTTCGAACATTTGAAAGAATACTTTTTTCTTAAGAGATTAGGATGACGGTAGACAGAATTTAAAAGTAGTGTCTGAAGTGCCCCGGAGGAAAATATTTATCAACAACTAGCGTGTCATAATTAACGATATACAGTAAGGGATTAATATGAATAAACTGTGTTCTGATGAGTAGGCCTACTTTATTAGGCTACTAGAAAATAGTTTGCTGATGTTATGTAATACTGGAGTTCTTTCAGATCAGTTTGCTTATCCTAGAGTCCCGTTGATTATGGAGTTTGAAACTAGCTTTAAAAAGCATATATCGATTTTAGAGTTACTGGCAAGTTTTGATTCACCCCCAGTTCATGTGTTCTCACTGTATTAGTCGTAGTGTAATGTTTCTTTATATTCTGTATTTTTAATTTTACATAAAAACATTGTTATTATTATATAATTAGTTTAGCAGAATAATAATAAGCAACCATTTTTTCTATTTGGTCTAGGAATTAATTCGTGCGGGTGGACAAGAGATGGCGCAACGAACGGAGCGTCCCACAGTTCCGTGTATCCACACATGTGTTGCAAACCCCTGTCATCGCGTATCGTTCGTAGTATAGGGCAGTGGATTAAAGCGTCAACAACACCAGTTTGTAGTTAAGTGAACATGGCGCAATTTGTGCCTGATAAAGTGTTTTTGCGGGGTGTCCTGCTGCATTACTTTAACATGCAGAAAAGTGCGACTGAAAGTCATCGTATTTTGGTGGAAGTGTATGGTGACCATGCTCTAGCTGAGCGAACGTGTCAGAATGGTTTGCACGGTTTAGAAGTGGTGATTTCGGCTTGGCAGACCAAGAGCGAGCTGGACAGCCAAAAAAATTTCAAGACGAAGAATTGACAGCATTGCTCGAGCAGGATTCGTGTCAAACGCAGGAACAACTTGCAGCAGCATTAGGCGTTGATCAAACAACAGTCTCCAAACGCTTGAAAGCCATGGGAATGATTCAAAAGATGTCACATTGGGTTCCACATGAATTGAAAGACAGAGACGTTGAAAGACGAAAAACCATTTGCGAATTGCTGCTTCAACGACAGAGTAGAAAGGGGTTTCTGCATCGAATTATTACGGGTGATGAGAAGTGGATCCATTACGAGAACCCTAAACGAAAAAAGGCCTGGGTGAAACCAGATGAACCAGGTCCATCACAACCAAAACGAGATATTCACTGTGCAAAGGTTATGCTGTGCATATGGTGGGATATGAAAGGTGTGGTGTACTATGAGCTGCTGCAACCGGGTGAAACTATGAATGGAGAACGTTATCGACGACAATTAATGCGTTTGAAGCAAGCTCTGGCCAGAACACGACCAGAATGGGAGAACAGACATGATAAACTTATTGTTCAACATGATAACGCTCGCCCACATGTCGCAAAACCGATCAAAACCTATTTAGAAAATGTCGGATGGGAAGTTTTACCCCACCCGCCGTATTCACCAGACGTTGCTCCTTCGGACTACTACTTGTTCGATTGCATGAACAACGATTTGATTGGACAGCGGTTTACTTCAGAAGATATCGAAACATGGGTCTCTGACTGGATCGCTTCCAAGGATGAGGACTTCTTTCGCCACGGAATCCGTACATTGCCTGACAGATGGGCGAAAGTGGTGGCTAGCGATGGACAATATTTTTCTTAAGGTATTTATGTATTTTGTGTTTGTACTACAGCTTCAATGTGTGCGTACCAACCGCACGAATTAATTCCTAGACCAAATAACTCGAATTCAAGTCAAGTCAAAGGTAATATTCTCGAGTTGAGTTCCGAGCCGATTCAATTTTTCGCGTCGAGTTTGATAAATGGCTCGTTCGTTTTAACTCGTTTTCAAATCATGGCCTGATTACACTAGAAAGCGAAAGCCATGAGAAATGTAAGCTAAGCAGTAATATGAAATACTTTTAGTGTTGCTCACGAGGGGACACTGCTTGCATCTCGTCTCGTCTCGATAGCGAGACCACAAGAGATTTTTTATAACAAGCTCAGCTCGGCTCGGCTCAACTGAGAAGATGGCTCGAGCGGGCTTGGTTGGGATGAGCCAACTGCTCGGTTGGGCTCAACTGAGCCGAGGGCTCTAGCCGAGTCGGTTGGGTGAGCTGTTGGCTCGGCTCACTTCTCGGTTCGGGTCGATAGTGAATGAGCTGTGAGCCGAGCTGCTCGAGTCGTTGACAATTCTAAACCCGGGCCGAGCAGTTTTGCAGATATTTGGCCAGTGTCCTATAAGTTTTAACAGTGTTTAGCTCGAACCGGAATACTCAACCTAGACCCTTTACCCAAATTCAGAAGCTCCTGAACAATGTCCTTGACTCCTAGACTTCACGACTACCAAGGTTGACAATCAACTAGTTTTTTAGTATTCAAATACAACCCGCCTATTTTCCATGTTTATATACAGTGTTGTTATAATAATAATAATAATAATAATAATAATAATAATAATAATAATAATAATAAAAGTTGTAGTAGTAGTAGTGTCATTGATAATAGTTACATTGACTATGTAATATACTTGAAGAGAGTACTCGAAACTACACACCGGATTTGGCTCGGCTCGACTCGAAACTCGACCCTAATTCGAGTCGAGTTGGAGGAAATTTTTCGAGCCGTTCTCGGGTCGAGCTCAAAGATGTCTGTTTCTAGTCGAATCGAGTTTCAAAGAAAACTCGCTTGAACTCGCTCGTGCCCATCCCTACGAGTAACGCAGCATGGCATTTTATCAATGTTACAACATTATATGAAAATGTTCATATATCAAGTAAAAATTTGTCCTTGCATTTACATAAAGCGATTCAGAACGTGCAATAATAATAATAATAACGGTAGTAATAGTAGTATGGAAAATTGAAGTAACATTTTTCACATTTAAAGTTTTGGACGTAAAAGTAAAGTAACAGTTACTTTTTGGGGGCAAGTAACGCGTTACATTTTTACAAGTAACTTACCCAACACTGATTTGTTGTTGTTAAAACAATATTATATTTTATATTTAATTCCTTAAATATGTTAATTCAAGTATAAAACGCGCGCACACACACATACAAATATTTGTTTATTTACTGTAAAGAACATATTTGTATAATATATTTTCAGTTTCTGAGTTTAGTTTAGTTGATTTTCAGTTTAGTGTCTCATTAGCATCCAGGCTATATTAGACGTGGTCCTACTGATTAACTGGAATGCGAACCACATGAGCTCTCACCGGGAATCGAACCTGGGTCTCCCACACTAAAGGCGCGGATGATAACCACTTAGCTACGAAGGAGCTCATTTTCAGTTTTTTTTTTTTTAAATTACATTGTCTCAATTAATGACTAAAGAAAGTAGAGAATATTGATTGGTAATATGG
The DNA here is from genome assembly GCF_964235325.1 of Thermobia domestica. Classification (NCBI taxonomy): domain Eukaryota; kingdom Metazoa; phylum Arthropoda; class Insecta; order Zygentoma; family Lepismatidae; genus Thermobia; species Thermobia domestica. The sequence goes on along the minus strand of NC_137462.1, from coordinate 71,302,515 downwards.
TTTTGTGATTATTTTCTCAGAGCAATGTCTACTATACTACTTAAGAGTATTTTCCTCGGAAGACTAAAATTATACGTAATCTTGAAAGTAAGTCATGTACAACAAAGGCATAAAAATTTCTAGCGAAAAGGTGAAAAAAAAAAAAACTACACAGAGAAAGTAATTAAACTTCACAAAGTCTTTTCAAGAATAATATTTGAAGTACAAAAATATACCGATTAATGCTATCCAAGCGAATATACAGAAATAGAATACAACTAAACAGTAATAAAATTAAACATGCGGGGAATAATATGGAAAAGGAAAACACTAGGAGATTGTGTTCAAAAATGTATACCTTCTTTGAAAATAAAATCTACACATTAAATTTATTCTGTAGTAGGTGTACATTTGAAACTGTTATAATATGCTTCAAAAGAAAGCTATTCAAGTGTGGCATTAGAGAAGTTGTCTTCAAACGTTGTGAATATTTGTTGAAAAGACGACAAATTCTGCATATTTCTTATCGTGATAAAGTAGATATTTAAAATAAATAATATAAAGGAAGCAAAATTAGGAATACCACAAGACAATGTTCTAGGGCTATTGCTTTCTCACTGTATGTAAGCTATCTTCCGAATTTCATGGAAACCGTAGACATGATTTTTTCTACAGATGATACGTCCCTGCTTAATAAATCTAGCATTTGATACAATAAAATAGAATCCAACTAAATACATGTAAATTAAGGTATAAATGTCATTAATAATTAACTATAAGTAATTGAATATTTATGCCCTTAAATTCAGGTCGTTGGTCCGTAGATCGGTACAATGCGTTTCGATCCTGGTACTCCTGGCGGCGCTTACAGATCTGCCATTCTAGATCCAAATCGTACGTATGAGAATTGAATGTTTGTCTTGTAATACGACAAGAAAGCTAGTGCTCTAGTCGCTAAGAAGCTCAACTCTATACAGCAAAAAATAATATTATTAATACAACTCAATTTTAATACGAACCAGTGTTAGCATGTTACTAGCATCAATTACCTGCTCCGCTGGGTTAAATTTTAAAATAGTAATATGGTCCGTTAGTCGGTCACTTTTTACTATTACTAAAGCGCTCTTTGACATCGGTCATTTTTGATTATTTTTATATACCTCCTCCCCTTCCCATGTTGCTGAGCATGGCATGGAAGTGTCATTGTTCATCTCAGCGATCCTGAAACTATGAATTCGACACTGGTATTGGTCATTTCCATCACTTTTATTTATCTCCCCCTCCCCTAAGTTTCGGGGTTGAATTTGGATTTAAACGGCATCAGAAGTATCATTGTTCATCTTAGCGACACGGAAAGCTATGGATTCGACACTAATATTGGTCATTTTCGATCATTTTTAAATGTATCTCCCCTCCCCTACCTTTAAGTCAAAGTGATATGACAAAAACCATCTCAGGTTTAATCTTCATCTAGGTTGTAAATTTGATCGAGATCGGTTCGATGGTCCAAGAGTTGAGTTTTATTCATTTTCATATATTTCCCCTTCTCTCTTCCCCTCCCCTAAGATCTACTGTTACGGTAAAATGATAGAAAAACTTCCCAGGTTTGAACCTCATCTATATTGAAAATTTGATCGAGATTCATTGTTTCGTTCAAGAGTTATTAAGTTTTATTTATTGTTTTATAATTCCCCCTCCTCTCCCTCCCCTAAGTTCTACCGGCAACGTAAATAGCTGAAAGCACTCCCAGGCCAGAACCGCATCTACGTCAAAAATTTGATCGAGATCGGTCGGCCTGTTCAAGAGATGAAGAGTCACAAAAATAGTCACTTTCAATTTTATAATATAGACTTCGCTAGGTTAAATTGTAGTAATGTGTTCCGTTAGTCAGTCAGTTTTTACTATTAGTAAAGCGCTCTTTGATATCGATCATTTCCGATGACTTTTACATACCCCTCTCCCATTCTCATGTTGCAGGGCATGGCATCGGAAGTGTCATTGTTTATCTCAGCGACCCTGAAAACTATGAATTCGACACTGATATTGGTCATTTCGATAATTTATATATCTATATATCTCCCTCCCCAAGTTGCGGGTTTGAATTTGGATTTAAACGGCATCAGAAGTGTCACTGTTCATCTCAGCAGCCCCGAAAACTATGGATTCGACACTAATATCGGCCATTTTCGATCATTTTTAAATGTCTCTCCCCTCCCCTACCATTAAGTTACACTGTCAAAGTGATATGACAAAAACTATCTCAGGTTTAAACTTCATCTAGGTTGTAAATTTGATCCAGATCGGTCCGGTGGTCCAATAGTTATTAAGTTCTATTTATTTTTATATATCTCCCCCTCCTATCCCTCCCCTAAGTTCTACCGTCAAAGTAAAATGATAAAATAACATCTCAGGCCCGAACCTGATCTATGTTAAAGGTTTGATCGAGATTGATCGTTTGGATCAATAATTATTAAGTGTCATTTATTTTTTAACTCCTTCCTTCCCTCCCTTAACTTCTACCGTCAAAGCGAATAGATAAATACCATCCCAGGCCCGAATATCATCTATGCTGAAAATGTGATCAAGATCGGTCGGGTGGTTCAAGAGTAATGAAGTCACACAGTCACTTTCATTTTTACTTTTTACATATATCTTCCCCTCCCCTTCGTTGCACTGTCAAATTTAAATGACAAAAATTATCCCAGGCCTGAAAATAATCTATGTGGAAAATTTGATCGAGATCGGTTGGGTGGTTCAAAAGTCAAGTTTTATTTATTTTTACATATAAATCTACCCCTTCACGCCCCCTCCCCTAGATTCTACCGACGAAGTGAAAATATATTTAAAAAATTCCAGGCCCGAACCTCGTCTATGTTGAAAACTCGATCGAGATCGGTCGGGTGGTTCAAGAGTTACTAAGTTTTATTTATTTTTAAAGATCTCTCCCTCCCCCTCCCTAAGTTCTGTAAAAGTGATTCGACAGAAAATTTGGTTCGAACCTCATCTATGTGAAAATTTGGTTAACAAGTAAGGGACCATATGGTTGTCGCGCAAATCAGATGCAGACATACGCCATCTGATTGAGCATGAAAAGATATGGAGAACACAGAAATTTAAGGTGCTAAGGGCCATAGGGAGCAGAGCGAGGAAAGAGGAAACATTGAATGTCGGCAAAATTGGAGAAAGTCAGGAATGATGGGAAAAGTTAATTTCTTGCAAACAGGGAAAGAAAGTCAACCAAATGAAAGAAACTAAACATAACAAAGGCATCAAGGACGAAGAAAGATCATAGTCAGGGTTGCCATCCGGACCGCAGTGTTGCCAGCGCTGCATAACATTGATATGGAAGATATAGCACAGTATAACAATTCATGCACAAGGAAACATATTAGTAACACAAAAGACAATTGAAAAGACTCTGTACACGTGCGTAAAAAGGTTTAACGTAGTCGTGAGTGAATAATATTACACCCGAGTAAATATACAAATGGAGGAAAATAGAGAACAGTACGCACCATTTGTAGTTTAATTGCAATTGACGTGAAGATCACGAATGAATGCGTGGTCAACACACAAACATTTCTCGCAGTGAGCACAGCGGATGAAAGCAAGCTGGTCACACGCGTCTCTGCAGCATTCCTCTGTGAGTCCTTTTTCAAAGCAATATGCGGAAGGTGTTTCAAACTGTCCAGGATGTTCATTGGAGTAGCCACATTTGAAAAACGCAAAGCGTATCATCTTTTGGAATCGCCTAGAGGAAAACTGGTAATGAACAAATGACTGAAGGCGGAGAAAGTTCTCACGTTGCCACACATTAATACTGGAGAACACAAACGTATTTGTGATAAACTTCACCATGTTTTTGAATGGACGAAAGAAGGACACATCAGCAGGTTGTATAAGGCCTGTACATTTCGGAGAAATCAGCTTTTTGTAGAATTGAACACCGTTAGGAACTGTCATGTTGTAAAGTGTGTCATCCTTGTTTGGAGTCCAAAAGTCAACCAAAAGCAAAACACGATTCTTACCCTGAAGATCGGACCACAAAACTTCTTCCAGGAAGATTTGCAAATCCCAGATCGAACACAAAAGGTTCGGATCCCTCGTTAAACTGTAGCTCCCGTCCTTTATACGTTATTATTTATCATCCCATGGAAGGCAATAGCAAACCACCATGGGTTCATCCTGCCCAGGGACCTTCAGATCAAAACCTGCCTTCGAGCAGAACACCGATCATTATCATCATCATGGAACGATGCTCCCAAACACTTTCGTTTCTGTATTATCATGTGTACATCCTTCACTTTCATGTCTATATTTGTCCTCCCTCATGTACATTATTCACTCACGACTATTGTTAAACCTTTTTACGCACGTGTACAGAGTCTTTTCAATTGTCTTTTGTGTTACTAATATTTTTCCTTGTGCATGAATTGTTATACTGTGCTATATCTTCCATATCAATGTTATGCAGCGCTGGCAACCCCGCGGTCCGGATGGCAACCCTGATTATGATCTTTCTTCGTCCTTGATGCCCTTGTTATGTTTAGTTTCTTTCTTTTGCTTGACTTTCTTTCCCTGTTTGCACGAAATTAACTTTTCCCATCATTCCTGACTTTCTTCAATTTTGCCGACATTCAATGTTTCCTCCTTCCTCGCTCCGCTCCCTATGGCCCTTAGCACCTTAAATTTCTGTGTTCTCCATATCTTTTCATACTCAATCAGATGGCGTATGTCTGCATCTGATTTGCGCGACAACCATATGGTCACATACTTGTAAGATCGGTCGGGTGGTTTAAGCGTGATAAAGTTACAAAGAGAGTCACTTTTATTATTTTTTTTACATATATCATCCCTTTCCCCCTCCTCTACGTTGCATCGTAAAAGTGAAATGACGAAAACATCCCAGTCCCTAACTGTATCTATGTTGAAAGTTTAATCGAGATCGGTCGGGCGGTTCAAGAGTTATTAAGTTTTATTGATTTTCATATATTTCTCCTTCTACCCTTCCCTAAGATCACGAACATGGTAACTTTTATTTTTATATTTATTGATTTTTCTATATCTCCCCCTCCTCTCTATCTCCTACGTTGTTCCGTCAAAGTGAAGTGGCAAAATCCATCCCAGGCACGAACGTCATCTATGTTAAAAATTTGATCGAGATTGATCGTTTGGTTCCAGAGTTATTAGGTTTTATTAATTTTTTTATAATTCCCCCTACTCCTCCTCCCCTAAGTTCTACCGTCAACGTGAATAGCTAAAAACACTCTCAGGTCAGAACCTCATCTACGTCAAAAATTTGATCGAGATCGGTCGGGTGGTTCAAAAGATTAAGTCACAAAAATAGTCACTTTCAATTTTATAGTATAGATTTCAAGCACCATGGGACTGTTGAGGTCCGTTGTTAATGGTTTGCACATCCGTAATTGAGTGGTGTAAAATTAACTAAATAAATTAACGAAGGAACGTGAAAATAGGAACAATGCTGTTCTTTCCATGTATATCTTAGTTGTTAGTAACATCCCAGCTCGCATGGTGAACAAGTATTGAGGTACTAATATTAAGAACTGTATTAGTCGTTATTGATGAGGCAAACATTTTATTTGCTTTGTGGGGAAAGAAGTTATCTCCATTCTCCCCGCAGCAAGCAAAACAAAATCACATGCAGCTGTATCCTTCTCTTTGTAAGCGGCTGTCAGCATTTTTGGTACCCACCTCACATACAGTTTGTAATAATTCAGCTTGTCAGTCACAATTCAATGCACTGTTCTCGCAGGCATTTCTGGAAATTCTTGGGCGAGTTTAGTTATTGTGCATAGGCGATTTGATCGCTCTTTCCCACTAAAGCGTTAGTAGTAATTGCCCCACCTGATCGCGTTTTGGACTTTGACCCCGACCTTTGTGACGTCATAGGTCAAAGGTCAATGACCTTGGCCCGGGGTAAATGACCTAGGGGTACATAGGATCACCCCCTCTAAATTTTGGCAGGGGTACCATGGCCCACCCCCTAAATTTTGTCAGGGGTACATAGGACCACCCCCTTAAATTTTGGAAATTGCCAAATTATAAATTTGGTATGGTAGCCTAGGACCATAGTATGTACCTCTATGAGTATTGGGGGTCTATGTCGTTCCCTTTCATGGGTAAAAATTGCCAAAAAGTCAAATTTCGGGGTTTTTTGACCTAATTTATCCCCTTTGATGAGGTGTTATTACCCTATATGGTTATATGGGCGTATACAGGGGTCCTTCCCTTTCATAAGACATGGGTATATTAATGCACCCCTTGAAAAATTTGGGAGGGGTACCTTGGCCCACCCCTTAAATTTTGGAAATTGCCCAATTTAAACATTTGGTATAATAGTATAGGACCCGAATATGTATTATGATAAATTTGAATGGTCCACCTCGTTCCCTTTTAGGGGTACCAAATTGCCAAAATATAAACGTAAGCAATACGTCGTACCACGTGTTTGGTTTTGACCTAAGTTATCCCCTTGGATGAGGTCCTATTACCTTATATGGTTATATGAGCGTATACAGGAGTCAATTACCTTTCATAAGACATGGGTATATTGGTGCACCCCTTTAAAAATTTGTGAGGGGTACCTTGGCCCACACCTTCATTTTTAGAAATTGCCCAATTTAAACATTTGGTATAATAGTATAGAACCCTAGTATGTACCACTATATAGTTCTAAAACCATCCACTCGGTTTTAGAAATTGTTTAATATAAGCATTTGGTATTATAGTACAGGACTTCAATATGCACCACTATAAATTTGGATGGTCCACATCGTTCCCTTTCATGGGCAAAGAACTACCAAAAATCAAATTTCGGAGGTTATTGACCCTTTTGATAAGTATTTAGCACGTTATATGGGTATGTACAGAGGTTTATTACCTTTATATGTTTATGTTCCCTTTTAAATTTGGGAATTATCAAATAAAATTCGGTAAACGTTTTCTAGGACCCATTGTAGATGTTGGTGTTCCTCTTATGACCAAATATTCAAACTTTAAAGGTTATTGACCGGCTTTATTATTAAATGAATACAGGATTTATTACTTTTTCATAAGACACAGGTGTATTTGTGTACCAATCTTAAATTTTGGGAGGGGGTACATTTCTTATTGTCATATCAATAATTGGTAATTGTTCTTAAAATTGGATAGTATCTCATTCATTGGGTAAATCATTGTCAAATATGAGTATGATCACGTGATCAGTTATTGACCTATGATGGGATTAGGAGTCCAGGACATTGGTACATTGAAACTTTGTAGGATAATTTGAGAATTGTCAAATGAAATTACGTCATTGGTTTTGATTATTCCAGCCAAATATAAACGTAAGCAACACGTGATTGTCCTTGATGAGGTAGTGTACAGGGATTCATTTCCTTTGTTGTGGTACTTCTTAAGTTTGAGTACACACTTCTAGAAAACAGTTGGTTCTACTCAGGTAAACAATTGACGGACATTATTGACCTTATTGAACATATAATGATATGATTAACTCTAAGACTTAGGTATATCAAGAGAAGTATTCTTTAAATTTGGGAATGGTGATAAACAGAATTTTAACATAAGGCGCGAAATTTGAAACAATACATTGAACTTTAGTCACAGCTCATAGTCTAAGGTCATTGGTGGTGATTGATTTGACCTTGAGCTTTAGAAATCTGATAGCTAACCTTATTGAATCTTATGACTCATAGACGAAAGGCAATACATGCTACAACAGTTTGAAATTTAATCATAAGGTGATGTAATCTGACACTAGCAAAGTTATTGTTAATGCAATTTGATTGGCTGATCACTATCTTTCCTGCAATCTGATTGGTTGATCACTATCTTTCGTGCAATCTGATTGGTTGATGATTTTCAAATCTTTGCTGCATTCAGTTTTAAGTTTTGTTTAACATTTAAAAATCTTGGTTTCGTTCAACATTTTGCACTCACTGATAAATATGATCAAAACCGTTTATTTGTTAATCGAATAGTTAAAAAAACTGGATAAAGTTTGACGGTTAACCGTGAAACGTAAAATTTTTAGTTTGAATTTTTTTGTTTGAAAATTCTTGCTTTCAAATTTTTGTTTGAATTTTTTGTTTCAGAATTTTGTTTGAAATTTTTTTTACATTTGTTTAAAAATTTTTTGTTTAAAAATTTTTCGTTTGAAATTTTTAAAATTTTTTTCGTTTCAAAATTTTGTTTAAAATTTTGTTTGAAAATTTTGTTTGAAATTTTTCGTTTCCAAATATTTTGTTTGAAATTTTTTGTTTCAAAATTTTGTTTGAAATTTTTTTTCGTTTCAAAATTTTGCTTGAATCTTTTTTCGTTTGAAATTTTTTTCAAAATTTTTTCCTTTCCAAGTTTTTTCGTTTCAGAATTTTTTCAAAATTTTGTTTCAGAGATTTTTGTTCGAAATTTTTGTTTGTAAACTTTTTTTGTTTGAAATTATTGTTTGGAAAATTTTGGTTTGAAATTTTTTAAGTTTGTGCACTCATTAGTAAGAACCGGAACTGTTTAGAACAAAAACCTTTGACAACATTGTTTTTTCATGATGCAATAGTACACGTCAGAACATGGGGGCTGTACTTGAAATGAAAAACACAAATCATTGAAATGGATCATTTTATTACATTGGACTGGTTAATTACATACATCCATACCAGATATAGAATCTGGATATTGTCGATACAATGTATTTTGAACTTCTTGCATTAGTATGTCTTTAGCGTATAATTTTAATTCCAGTTGAAGTCTTTTAAGGTCTATAGCAATATCAATTGGTGGAAACTCAATGTCCATTTGATCACAAATAAACTGTTTATCAATACAGGTATGCACCCACGAACGATGTTGACAACCATCACAACATCTAGATACATGTTGTACAATATGCATGACACATTTTTCAAAATAGTACTTTTTCAGGAATATACTTGTTTTGTTGCACACTTCCACTGAATGTTTAACACACTGGAATACGTTGATGAATTCTTTCCATTCCGCTTGCGTTAGATACACCATGTTGCGAGGGACATGCAATGTACTCTTTTTACGTAACAGCACCATCTTCTCTTCAAGGACTGTACGCAACACCACTTCATGATTTGAGCCTAATGATTTGACTATGGTCACATTTAGCTCATCATGAAAATAATCATTCATTTGGTCGATTCGTGAACGTAATATTTGCCATTCTTCAAAGTTCAGTTGTACACCAATTTGTTCTGCTTTGCCCAATCGAATCACAGGTTCAAATATTCTAGCACTGATACCAATCATCACATGTTTTGTTTGAAATATATTTATTGGATAATAGCTTGCGAAGATGAATTCTTTATCGTTAGAAGTACACATCTTTCCTCCTGAAACGCACTTGCTCAAATGATTTCATGGTATTTGGTTTATAGTTATTGCTGACGTCATTGGAAAGAAATGTGCTGACGTTTGAATTCATGATTTCGTCACAGTTGCTGACATCATCCTGACAAACAAAATTTATACAGCTACGTCTGACGTCAAAGGAATGTGCTGACGTTTGAATTCATGCTTTCATCACAATTCCTGACGAAACCGGCTGTGTACTAAATTCAAATTGATGACTTCGACCCAAGAATCCTTTGTAACATAAAGATACAGATCCAGTATTTAAGAAACGCAGCAGTTCTTGTTTTGATGCTTCCATGGGTAAATATCTTGCTGGTAAAATTATATACTTATCATTTTCAACCTTCACTACGATTCTTAATCCAAACTTTGTAGGGATTTTTAGGCTAGCTAAGATTCTATAACGTACATTCTGTTGTAAATCAGTAATCTTGGTAAATGATTTCATCACATCACGTGTGTTTAGAAATTGCAGACAAGTAGCCATGATGACGTTATCATGAATACTAACTCGAACGATACTTATATATGATGCAAAACTGATGACGTTGCATTATCATGTTCTGACGTGTACTATTGAATCATGAAAAAACAATGTTGTCAAAGGTTTTTGTTCTAAACAGTTCCGGTTCTTTACTAATGAGTGCACAACTTAAAAATGTCAAACCAAAATTTTTCAAACAATAATTTCAAACAAAAAAGTTTACAAACAAAAAATTCGAACAAAAATCTCTGAAACAGTTTTGAAAAAAATTTCTGAAACGAAAAAAACTTGGAAAGCAAAACATTTCAAACAAAAAATTTCAAACGAAAAAAGATTCAAGCAAAATTTTGAAACGAAAAAAAATTTCAAACAAAATTTTGAAACAAAAATTTCAAACAAAATTTTGAAACAAAAAATTTCAAACAAAAAATTTGGAAACGAAAAATTTCAAACAAAAATTTCAAACAAAAAATTTTAAACAAAATTTTGAAACGAAAAATTTTAAAAAATTTCAAACGAAAAATTTTTAAACAAAAAATTTTGAAGCAAATGTAAAAAAAATTTCAAACAAAATTCTGAAACAAAAAATTCAAACAAAAATTTGAAAGCAAGAATTTTCAAACAAAAAAATTCAAACTAAAAATTTTACGTTTCACGGTTAACCGTCAAACTTTATCCAGTTTTTTAAACTATTCGATTAACAAATAAACGGTTTTGATCATATTTATCAGTGAGTGCAAAATGTTGAACGAAACCAAGATTTTTAAATGTTAAACAAAACTTAAAACTGAATGCAGCAAAGATTTGAAAATCATCAACCAATCAGATTGCACGAAAGATAGTGATCAACCAATCAGATTGCAGGAAAGATAGTGATCAGCCAATCAAATTGCATTAACAATAACTTTGCTAGTGTCAGATTACATCACCTTATGATTAAATTTCAAACTGTTGTAGCATGTATTGCCTTTCGTCTATGAGTCATAAGATTCAATAAGGTTAGCTATCAGATTTCTAAAGCTCAAGGTCAAATCAATCACCACCAATGACCTTAGACTATGAGCTGTGACTAAAGTTCAATGTATTGTTTCAAATTTCGCGCCTTATGTTAAAATTCTGTTTATCACCATTCCCAAATTTAAAGAATACTTCTCTTGATATACCTAAGTCTTAGAGTTAATCATATCATTATATGTTCAATAAGGTCAATAATGTCCGTCCAATTGTTTACCTGAGTAGAACCAACTGTTTTCTAGAAGTGTGTACTCAAACTTAAGAAGTACCACAACAAAGGAAATGAATCCCTGTACACTACCTCATCAAGGACAATCACGTGTTGCTTACGTTTATATTTGGCTGGAATAATCAAAACCAATGACGTAATTTCATTTGACAATTCTCAAATTATCCTACAAAGTTTCAATGTACCAATGTCCTGGACTCCTAATCCCATCATAGGTCAATAACTGATCACGTGATCATACTCATATTTGACAATGATTTACTCCAATGAATGAGATACTGTCCAATTTTAAGAACAATTACCAATTATTGATATGACAATAAGAAATGTACCCCCTCCCAAAATTTAAGATTGGTACACAAATACACCTGTGTCTTATGAAAAAGTAATAAATCCTGTATTCATTTAATAATAAAGCCGGTCAATAACCTTTAAAGTTTGAATATTTGGTCATAAGAGGAACACCAACATCTACAATGGGTCCTAGAAAACGTTTACCGAATTTTATTTGATAATTCTCAAATTTAAAAGGGAACATAAACATATAAAGGTAATAAACCTCTGTACATACCCATATAACGTGCTAAATACTTATCAAAAGGGTCAATAACCTCCGAAATTTGATTTTTGGTAGTTCTTTGCCCATGAAAGGGAACGATGTGGACCATCCAAATTTATAGTGGTGCATATTGAAGTCCTGTACTATAATACCAAATGCTTATATTAAACAATTTCTAAAACCGAGTGGATGAGTCAAGATACCCCTCCCAAATTTTTAAAGGGTGCGTCAATGTACCCATGTCTTATGATAGGAAATGAACCCATATACATGATCATATAACCATATAAGGTAATAGAACCTCATCAAAGGGGAGAAATTGGGCCAAAAACCAAACACATGGTACAACATATTGCTTATGTTTATATTTTAGCAATTTTTACCCATGAAAGGGAACAAGATGGACCACCCAAATTTATCATGATACATGTTGAGGCATGTACTATGATACCGAATCCCCTCCCGGGATGCATCAATGTACCCATGTCTTATAATAGGAAATGGACCAATATATACATGACCATATAACCATATAAGGTAATAGGACCTCATCCAAGGGGATAAATTGAGCCAAAACCAAACACGTGGTTGTACTAAAATTTGACAATTTCGTACCCATGAAAGGAAACGAGGTGAACCACCAAAATTTATACTAATCTATATTAGGGTCCTATACTATAATACCAAACATGTAAAAGGGGCAATTTCCGAAATTAAAGGGGTGGGCTAAAGTACCCCTCCCAAAAAATTTAAACGGGTGCACAAATGTACCTATGTCTTATGATAGGAAATGAATCCCCATACGTGACCATATAACGATATAAGGTAATAGGACCTCACCCAATGGAATAAATTAGGTAAAAAACGAAACACGTGATACAACGTATTGCTTACGTTTATATTTTGGCAATTTTGTACCCCTAAAAGGGAACGAGGTTATAGTAATATATATTAGGGTCCTATACTATTATACCAAATGTTTAAATTGGGCAATTTCCAAAATTTAAGGGGTTGGCCAAGGTACCCCTTCCAAATTTTTCAAGGGGTGCATTAATATACCCATGTTTTATGAAAGGTAATGAACCCCTGTATACGCCCATATAACCATATAGGATAATAACACCCCATCAAAGGCGATAAATTAGGGTAAAAGACCAAACACGTGGTTGTACTAAAATTTGGTAATTTTGTACCCATGAAAGGGAACGAGGTGAACCACCCAAATTTATAGTGGTACATACTAGGGTTCTATACTATTATACCAAATGTTTAAATTGGGCAATTTCTAAAAATGAAGGTGTGGGCCAAGGTACCCCTCACAAATTTTTAAAGGGGTGCACCAATATACCCATGTCTTATGAAAGGTAATTGACTCCTGTATACGCTCATATAACCATATAAGGTAATAGGACCTCATCCAAGGGGATAACTTAGGTCAAAACCAAACACGTGGTACGACGTATTGCTTACGTTTATATTTTGGCAATTTGGTACCCCTAAAAGGGAACGAGGTGGACCATCCAAATTTATCATAATACATATTCGGGTCCTATACTATTATACCAAATGTTTAAATTGGGCAATTTCCAAAATTTAAGGGGTGGGCCAAGGTACCCCTCCCAAATTTTTCAAGGGGTGCATTAATATACCCATGTCTTATGAAAGGGAAGGACCCCTGTATACGCTCATATAACCATATAGGGTAATAACACCTCATCAAAGGGGATAAATTAGGTCAAAAAACCCCGAAATTTGACTTTTTGGCAATTTTTACCCATGAAAGGGAACGACATAGACCCCCAATACTCATAGAGGTACATACTATGGTCCTAGGCTACCATACCAAATTTATAGATTTGGCAATTTCCAAAATTTAAGGGGGTGGTCCTATGTACCCCTGACAAAATTTAGGGGGTGGGCCATGGTACCCCTGCCAAAATTTAGAGGGGGTGGTCCTATGTACCCCTAAGTCATTTAACCCGGGCCAAGGTCATTGACCTTTGACCTATGACGTCACAAAGGTCGGGGTCAAAGTCCAAAACGCGATCAGGTGGGGCAATTACTACTACTGCGTTCCACCAGATCGTCCGTCTGAACACGAGGCCTTCCGCTACGTTCATCGTCATGAACATTTGAACGTCCTTTCTGTAACTCTGCACTATTTTCTGGCCTTCCCTTCACTCATTATTGTCGGTCCGTGAATGGTACAGAATTTCTGATGGATGTCAGCTGCATTATGTCCTTTGGCATTCAGAAGTTGTACACAGATCTCACTTCACATTTGGTGGGATTTTGTATTACGGCAGCCATTTCACCTTACTGCTACTCGCACGTACGCAATTCCACTCGGACGACTCTACCTCTGTTGCAAGCACAGAATACTAGGGCATACTTCTGCTCATGTTCAATTTCATCATTATTGCCAACCCTGCGGGCACCCCTGGTTAGTACTAGTGCTGTGGAATTTTTGTGACATTTGCGGTTTTCGGTTTTTGAAAAACCGGTTTCTGAAAACCGAAAACCGCAAATGTGGTTTTCAAAACCGAAACCGCAAAAACGGTTTTCGAAACCGACATTTCGGTTTTATGAAATTTCAATTTTTTCAAAAACCGATTTCGACAGCACGAGTTAATACTATCCACTGTACAGCTGACAGATGACGAGAAGAACCCTAAAACAGGGGTAGCGGGGAAAGGTCAACGACACGGTCAAGTCCATTTTCGGTTTTTGAGGTGTGGTCTATACTTAGATGTTGTCTGCTACTTTGGGTAAAGTTGTATGCGTGCTATTCCGTGGTATCATTTGAAAACCCCCGTGCGAAAAGTGGGCGAGCCCATACCTACGTCACACTACTTCTGCTAGAGTTCATCTCGTCATCTGTGTACAATATTGCTCTTTGTTTATCACTGCTGTAGAACAGCAAGAACTTTTTAGTCGCGTTCTATTTTCATTATTTCCCTTTCTTTTCTTTTTCCTTTTTCTTTGCATATTATAGGTTACCATTATCAGTTCCTTCCGATGTCTTACACTTCTTTATCAACATGTAAAGCTGCAGCTATGACAATGTACGATTTCGAAATATGTCCATCTTATTATAACATTTGCAACCACCGCCATTTTTCTTTCTTTCTAAGGAAAATATTTTTTAAAAACGCTGAAACACGTCTTTAATTATTTTAAATTAATAGACTAAATACCGATGTTCATGTCACTATTTATGAGATTTCGAGATATGGACATCATATTACAACAATTATAGCTCCCATACCTTTTCCTTCTCACTTTTTCTCTTGTAGGGAAAATATTAACAATCGTTGTAACACGAAAAGTCCATACTAAATTGCATGACTGTACCCTTCAAAAGTTCGGAGGTATGGGAAATTTTAATATAGTAATTGCCACCTCCATTTCTTTTCCTCCACCCGCCCTCCACACCAATTTTCAAAAATTCTTTCTTAATAGTACTTTACATTAGAAATGCTATTCAATGTTCAAATTTCAAGTTTCTAGCTTAAGTGGTTTGACCTGGGTATTGATCAGTCAATCAGTCACTCACTCACTCAGGACTTCTTTTACATGTATTAATAATGGTTCCAAGTTAATGTATTCCTAAAATTGACATGTATAAAGATCTACAATATTTGTTGAGATGATCAATTTGCTTTCTAATGAATAAAATGTCCAAACACTGCAGGCTAACTATAGACCCTAGTACTCCGTATCAGGCGCGCACCCAGAGTTTTTTTGTTGAGGGGACCAAACTTTAGGGCGGAAATCCAATACTACAATACAAGCCACTACGTCTACGTAGTATTGAACGGGTATTATTCTGCACCCAAAATGACGGTAAATAATTGTAAAATACTTCCACCTGTATTTTTGGAAAAAATATATAGAACTAGATTGCTTTTATAAGAGAAAGAGTACAGAGGAAGTTAAGATGAAATTTTCATGCTACAACAATCACTTCCCTGTTAAACAAGTATAGTTTTGTTGAGAAATTGTAGTACCAATGTATGTTGAGTTAGGAAGATTTGGAGGGGATCAGGACCCGTAAATTCTCCCCCGTGAGTATGCTCCCTGCTCCACATTACCGAAATGAATTTGGATCTAGTTTTAATTAAGTGCTGTCAGCGTCGTGGCGGAAACTTGTCAAACAGTTTATTTTTCCGCTGAATCTAAAAAATTCCATAATATATTTAGGAGTGTATAATGGAATCAGAAATTCCCTTCTTGACACTGCATAAAATATAATTTAAATTAATTTTCAAGTCTCTCTAATATTTTTGTGCAAAAATAAGTTTCTCCTCCTCTCTCCAAGTTAATTTTGGGTAATGTCTTATGTGAATCTATTAGGCCCGCAACCAGAGGAGGGCTAGGGAGGGCCTGGCTCCCCTAAATTTTTTGTGGCCCCTCCAGACCTCAATACAAAAAAAAAAACAATTTAGATATTTATAAGAGAATTTTTGATGACTTGGCCCCCCTAACATATTCATGCCCCTCCCCCACTAAACCTCTGTGCCTGGTTTCGGGCCTAGAACCTATGCTTCTTAGTGTTTGGAAAAATGCATTTGACATATTTTGCAATGCAGTTACAGTAGTTACCAAATAATGCAGTAGCCCTACATATTCGGCTGACACGCTTGCGTTGAATTACGTTTTGAAGTGGTTTCATCATCATGGATTGCAAGCATCATTAGCTTTTAAAATCGTTAGAAGCTGCAAACAATGTTGAGCAATTGTAAAATCACAGCTCGAGGGAACCACTTACAGCCAGTGGCGGCGATTGGACGTTAAAAGTGGGGGGGCACGACTTGACGGAAGGTTGTATAACTAATAGGATACTATATTTTTTGTTAAAATACCGTATACAACATTTCATGTTTTATTAAGTAAATTGACAAGACCAACGCAAGTAGGTACTTACTAGCCCTTTGTACTCTTAAACAGAGATTTGATTCCTTGCTCATGAACATCTTAAAATTCAAAGCGGCTGATTAATATATTGAATCCTTGTAAGAAGTGAAAGTATGCTGAAATTGTTGTGTTGCAATAGGTTAATTTTTGGGTTATTTTCCGTGACAATTAAAATGCAATTTCTGCATCTTTCTTAACTCCACGGGAGGATAACCATCATGTACTCACACAACGGGGAAGATTATATGGCTCCATTTTTTCTATGAACCAGTAATGCATACAAAAACTTTACATTTCCAAATGAAACTATATACATAAAGGGGTACATTAAAAAGTGGGGGCAACCGCCCCCCCTAATCGCCGCCCATGCTTACAGCAACGAAAGGTTGGTTTTATTACGAGTTGGTATTATATCCGAGTAAAAAGAAACAGAAGAAAAAAAGAAAAAATGGTGTGGATTACTATCATGACCGTCCTTTTGACTTTGATCATTTCGTTTCAGGTGCTAAAAATCAGGAAATGACCTTGATGTGAATATATATATATCCTACGAAATATTTATTTGGTTGGTTAAGTCGGAGTTTAGCGTCTCTTCTTCAAGCATCCAGGCTATATGGAACGTGGACCTATAGTTTAAGATGGAATCCGAACTATCTCAATGCGCTTAATTTTTTTAAAGATTCTCCACCGGGAATCGAACCCGGAATCCCGTGCGCCAAAGGTGCGCGCACTAGGTCAGAGACGATACGCCATCTCCTATGGATCTTAGAATGGAATCCGAACCATTACTTCAGGTTTCTTTCTAGGCAAGTGAGCTTCTCGACATCGAATCCGGGACCACCCCTACAGAAAGCGCGCCCCTAAGCAGCTTTATCATGAAAGTACATTGAATTTAATTTATCTGGTGTGGCCTTATCAACATTGCAATTTTGCAAATTAAATTTGGTGCCTTAGCTTTTAACTCACCGTTTGTAACAAGAAAAAAACAATCTTATTGTTATGTCTTATTCTAGTTCGCAACTTCAACATATATCCACGCGTCCACGGGAGCGCTCAGAATACTGATTGTGTTCATTAGCATACCCATTAGTTAACACTTCATTAAGAATACACGCACTATTAGACATACATATAATATATTAAATATTACATTCTTACCTTCACTAACGCAGTGCATTCACTTTCTACCGTAGTTGTCAGTATACAAACAGCAGGTATCCATGGAAGTTGTGTAATCATCTCCAACCAGTGTTACAAAGTAACTTATCCAGTTTTATCCGTAGTTTAGTAAATTATCTCACCAAAACTTGACCACTTTACAAAAGTCATCTCCGAAGGAAAAGCCTGAGATATGAAAACTTGCTTTCTTCGTGTAATAAGGAAGTGATTTAAAAGTATCTATTGCATTGATTTGATCTACAGTTAACACGTGTTATATACTAGACGTATTAAAAGATCCACGTAACATATCTTTAGTCATAGTGTAGCAGTACTTCAGATTATCAGATGATTTGATATTCGTAGTACTGAGTTGCTAACACTTTCTCCCACTTCTATTGCTTATACTCATTTCAAGGTTATTCGTTTCTTTGCTTATCTCATGCTTCCTATACAAAAATATTTAAAAAAAAGAAAGAAAAAGAAAAGAAAAAAGTATTTCCTTTTCCTTAGGCAAACTATCAAATCTGAAATGAAGGAAAAGCTTCCATAAAGGATAAAGATTATTTCTTCTCTATATATATTTTTCTGTGTGTATTTTTTCTCTCTTTCTGTCGCCCTGATTCCAGCAACATTTTTTGCAGTAAACGTTGAGCTGCATCAAAATTATCGAATGCCGAACATTCTTTCAGAATATTCTTTACTTTTTATTAAAAAGCAGTGGCAGTTCTAGAGGAAAAACCGGGGGGCAGCTCTCAATGTTGCATATTAGGCTATATGCTGTCCATAATTTACAATCTCTTTCTTTCCTCTTTTGCCTTCCCACTAGGGAAAGGGGGAGTTCCTCCTCACATATTAGATTTTTATATTATTTTTGAACCGAAGTCTAGCACCCTAACCAGCAGGCTACAGAAAATCTTATCAGCTGTAAAATGGGTAAAAGGACTTCATTGGATTTTACACTACATAAAACAGCAATAAGAGTTCCTCCCTCTACAGACACTTAAAAATCTGTAAATACCGCACTGGATATATTGATGTACCGTAATTCAACACCAATTTAGACCTAAATAAGATGATTCCAAAACAACAACAAAGATTTCTACCTTTTATTTGTAGGTCGGACTAGAATTTCCTGTATTATTTTTATAGTAAAGTAACTCAGACAACGATCACCATTCTGTTGTTTTCGGTATAAGCTACTAGTGGTATAATTTCGAAAAACACCGCATTGCCTAAGAAATAAATAACATTTTTAGATGATGTCTTCCCTTTATTACAACGTTATTGATAGTGAAGACTACTAAAGAGTTTTAAGAACAAAAAATGCTATGTTACATAACCTAAAAACAATAAAATAACTACTTGAAACTTCTAAGAAATTAAAAAGTCGTTTAAAACTCGACAAAATGCAGTTTCTAACACACACTGTGACTCCTTTCCCCCCACTCCATGTTTATAGAAGAAGCTTATCATACGGTAGTACATTTCATTTCATGTTCAAGAATCGATAACATTAAACTTCTTGCAAAATAAATATTAATTATAATAAATATTTCAAGACAATTGAAAATATTAGTTTGTCTTCACTGCAAAAAACTTGAAGTCCAGGCCCCCTCCCCGGCATAAAAAAGAAAAGATGACAACCCAATGCTTGACCGAATTAAATAATTGGCATAGTTATAGCAAATAAGAAAACTTAGTGAAGAAACTAAACATAGATTAAGGAATGAAAATGAAAATTCTGAGTTTTACGTCACACGATTATTCCGGCTAGGTTAAAGGAGACGGTGATTAAGAGAAGTGAATGAAATGGTGGGAAAAAGTGGGAGGAAATGGGAGAACCGCGAGGAATCCCACGAACACGCTGTTTGTCCACCACAAAGTTCACTTGGCGGGAGCAGGGTTTGAACACAGAACCCCATGCAGCAGAGGTGAACGCTCTACCACTGAGCCACCGCGGTCCCAAACATAGATTAAGGTGGGCAATGCATGTTATTTATAGTACCTGGTACCGAAACTATTATCGTTGCTGTTAATGTTAAACTTAAAACTGGGATTTTATAAGAACATAATTCTGTCCATAACGCTCGATGGATGCAAATATGAAGCTTGAAACTACTTGAAACAAAATCTCGAGGAAAATTTCTGGAATAAATTAAGACGAATAACTTATAATGGAGAAAAGTATAAATCGCGAAATTCACAACAAATATGCATCACCGAATATCACATGAGTTGTTAGATCAAGACGTTTAAATGTGCGGGACAGCCTCTCATGCGGAACAGTCGTAAGACATATAGAATTCTAGTTGGAAAGTCTTCTAAGATAAGATACTGTTTGATAGGCCTAAAAGGAAATTGAAAGATATAGTAGTAACCGCGAGACTTGAGGCAAATTTTTCCGCCCCCTGGAGCGTGGCGCCCGCCGCCGCCGCCAAATTTTGCGCCCCGGGCGCCCGGCGCCCATTTTTCGGGTTACGTGGCCCGGGGTCAATGACCTAGGGGTACATAGGACCACCCCATTTAGATTTTGGCAGGGGTACCTTGGCCCACACCCTAAATTTTGCCAAGGGTACCTAGGACCATCCCCCTTAAATTTTGGAAATTGCCAAATCTAAAAATTTGGTGTGGTAGCCAAGGACCATAGTATGTACCTCTATCAGTATTGGGGGTCTATGTCATTCCCTTTTATGGGTAAAAAATTGCCAAAAATTCAAATTTTGAGGGGTTTTGACCTAATTTATCCCCTTTGATGAGGTGTTATTACCCTATATGGATATATGTGCATATACAGGGTCAATTACCTTTCATAAGACATGGGTATATTTGTGCATCCCTTTAAAAATTTGGGAGGAGTACCTTGGCCCACCCCTTAAATTTTGGAAATCGCCCAATTTAAACATTTGGTATAACAGTATAAAACCCTAATATAGATCACTATAAATTTGGGTGGTCTACCTCGTTCCCTTTTAGGGGTATAAAATTGCCAAAATATAAACGTAAGCAATACGTTGTATCACGTGTTTGGTTTTTTGATCTAATTTATTCCAATGGATGAGGTCCTATTACCTTATATGGTTATATGGTCATGTACAGGGGTCCATCCCCTATTATAAGACATAGGTACATTTGTGCACCCCGGAAGGGGATTCGATATCATAGTACTGGACCCTAATATATATTACTATAAATTTGGGTGGTCCACCTCGTTCCCTTTTAGGGACCATTTTGTTCCGCTTTAGGGGTGAACATGGATACAATGGTCCACCTCGTTCCCTTTTAGGGGGCATTTTTGTTCCGCTTTAGGGGTGAACATGGATACCTTGGAATCGTCCCGAGTTTGATTCTTGGAAATGTTGAATTTAACGTCCCCGCGAAAACGGTGAGAAATGATAGGACGAAACATGAACTTACTTGACTGAGGATTGAAGCAGGGACCTCATACAGTAGAGACAAGCGCTAAGCGACCGTACACGTGTGTTGATTACTATGCAATGGTCCCGAGTTTGATTCTTGGTGTTAGTTTCAGGAAATGTTGAGTTTTACGTCCCCTTGAAACGATGATGAGAAATGATAGGAGGAAACATGAACTTACTTCGTTGTGGATTGAAGCAGGAACCTCACACGTTAGAGACAAGCGCTGAGTCACCGTACTCCATTCAGTGCGAACAGTTTCGCGTATGAAAAGAAGACGAGCAGATTATGTTACATTACACATTTCAGTGCGAGCAGTTTACACTAGGTTTATGTTTCATATAGAAAGATAGAAGATCTGTGTTGTCATATTTTTACTTCGTATGCGACTTTGACCTTGAAGAAAACCTTGCTGACTCAGTGCTAAGCATTGGCGTATACACATAATCTTATTGTTTAGTTGGCTGTATTTAGAGATGAATCATACATTTAAGGTTGTTGGTTCGAATCTAGTTGTGTTCGCTGTAACTCAGTGCCTGAGTGATACTTACCGAGATTTCCAGTGTTGCCAACACTATCAGAATGAATCGATTCATTTAGTCGGAGCAGTTTCGTGACGAAAACTGAATTTTGTTTGTACATAAAATTTTTTTCTGAAAGTTTTTTGTTTTGTACACAAAAAAATTCTGAAACAGGATTTTGTTTTCGTACACACAAAAATTTTTCTGAAAACATTTTTTTCGTACACAAAAAATTTTCTGAATCAGTTTTTGTTTCGTACACAAAAAATTTTCTGAAACAGAATTTTATTTTGTACACAATTTTTTTTATTTCGTACACGAAAAAAAGTTTTGAAACAAAAAATTTAGTTTGATTTTTTTTCATAAAACATTGATTTATTTTATCGGTAAACTGATTCAGAAAAAAGAAATTGAAATCGCAGTACATGAAAAAGAATTTGATTTTAGGATCTGAAATAAAACACAGAATCATGTTTTTGTACATTTATTTTAGCATGTGAAATAGAATACAGAATTTCTTTTTCTTCAAAGGAAGACGTGTCCGTGACGGGTACAAATTCTCTAAAGAGAAAATAAAACATATGAATATGCATGATAATATTTATTTTGTTACCTGTGAAAGAAGAAAAACAGATTATTAACATCGAACTAACTGATCAAGAGAGAGTGAGGTGAGAAAAAGAAAAGCAAATGGGACGTACCTGAATTCTTTTTTTTTCTCCACTTGTTTCTGCAAGGTGATGTCATCTGAGTTTGTCTCCGTTCGTGCATCGTTGAAGCATGTCCCGTGCACCGTCTTGATTCTTTGCCGTCTTTGGGAGGTGATGTTGGTGTGATTAGGGAAAAATATGGCTGTTATTCTGTTCTGGCTTTTTTATACCCATAGGGCAATGTCTCGTATGTGTCTGGTATTAATCGGCGTTTTTTATAATTGAAACTGTACTTCTTTTCTTCAGGTTTTGTGACAAGATGATCGTGGGTTCTGTGAATTTTGTGCGGCGTGCTAATGAAGATTTTTTCACTCGATTGATTTATGATCATTTGCTCCAGACTATTGAAATTTAACTTTTGACTTGCAGTATAATTGAGTGTAAACCCACGAATTTTGCATACATAACTGATTGATTTCGTGTCGGGGTCGTAGATTTCCAAGGCGTATTGTTTTGGGCCACCAGACACGAATTTTTTAATGTATGCTTTTGGTCCAATTGATTCCAGTTCATTTGACATTGAACCAAGAAATACTTCTGGTTCTATTGTGGGCTGTGATGGTCGCTGCGTGAATATCACGGAATCTGTATCGAAATATAGTACTATTTCTTGCAGCAATTCTAAATATTTGTAGAGTTCCAGACGAGCTTGACACGTTGTAAATGCTCCAAGGACAACATTAGCATGGGCGTCTCTGGCGGGGGGGACGGGGGGCCCCCCAATATTTTAAGTGGCATAATCTAAAATTCCGCTGAGATACTAGCAGTTAGATCATTTCCTTTGATGTCCCCCCCAAATTTTACATGCCAGAGACGCCAATGAACATTAGCATTGTGATTTTGTACTGGAACATCATCTTCATACTGCCAATAGAAGTATAACAATGAATCATTAACAGGTAAAATTTGGTTGACTTTTATATCTGGAGCAGTTAGTTTCTGATACAGTTCTTTGGGGTCGTTAATGATGGTCGTTTGGATGAAATTGTCTCTTATAGCGAGTCGTCCCCAGAAGGCATTCAAACAGAGTTTTGCAAGACTACGACGTGCTGAATTTGAAATTATATTTGCTGCATCCAAAGTTATGCCTTCCCGTTGTTGTACCATTTGAATATACTGCTGCTTTTCTTCTTCGGTGATGCAATTGGCAGGCCAACCAGAAGCTTCCAGCTTCGATTTCAAAAATGTGTTAATGTATTCGCTGAATAATCCGCCAGTCTTGGTTTCTGGATCATATACGGTGATGTCGTAATCCCAAATTTCGTAAATTTCAATGACTTGATACCGAAGTTCAATGGCTTTTTTTAATTTCATAGGACACCCACGTTCCTGTTAGACTTCGTTCACTGTCCGAATGTGCACATTCAGAATCTTGATTTAATGCTGTGGCACAGGCAGCACAAAGTGGAAACAACAACTTCTTATTTGAGCGAAATGGCAGCACTGGATGAAACACATTTCTGCTAGGCAAAATCTTCAACTTGACCAATCCGTTGACATCTTGAATGTCGGGCATTTCTGGATCTCCCTGTAGATATATTCGTGGATGCCCTATTGGATACCGTCCACATTTATTCACATAAGGATACAGGGAAACGATATCCAAGAATTTTATTTCTTCGCCTTCATTTTCATTTGCGACGTGATACAATTTAATGGCATTTACACGGCCACCATAGAAGCTGTCTCTTGGATTTAATGGTGTCTTATTAATATAAGGATGTGTGCTTAAAGAAGAGGCCAATGCTGGATTGGATTTTAACACTTGACGAAATTCACATTCCCACATTTCATGTTCTTTATATCCCATGGTTCGTAATAACTTCATTTTACGCTGTGTTCTCTCGTAGCGATAGTTCATCGTTTCTTCGGAGTTCTCATAAATGGGCTGATCACGGCCTGTAGGGACACATAGAGGACAGCCATAATAAAAACAGCCGGCATGCTCATACACGTGTTCCTCTTTAGTGTCGGGATCTTGGTAGTAGCCGTCCAGATGAAAACCAGCAACATAAACTTCTTTTCCTCTCGCAGCATGTAGAATTGGATGGCCCTCTTTTTCTTCCATGTAGGCAAGCCACTGCAAAGCAATCCGTGACTGATTGTTTCTGTGACGGTATCCTCGTGCAGGAAGAATGCTAATAGTATTGGGTTTTAAGAAATTTCGTCGAAATACTAAATTGCACGCACTCGCCAAAGTGATAGCCTCCAGGAAAGGATTGACGTGAGTTTCTTGTTCAAAAGTGGTCATGAAAGATATACAAGCCATTCGAAGTACGTTGACGTCCTGGACACAATAGTTCACCAATTCTTCTTGGAAAACAAACGTATCGTTCTGGTGTTCGTTATACCATGTCATGAATTTCTCTCGTTCATCCACTTTCATTTCATCTGCACCATAATAATGGATGTCCGGTAATTTTCCCACATACGTTTGATTTGCAGCAGTATTAAAAAAGTGTGGAAAATATCCTTTGGTCGCTGGTAAATGAAATGCCTTGGATAATTTACTTAAAGCCATTGGCATGAAATTTAAGGAGTCAATAAACGATAAGTGATTCACTTTCATGCTTAAAATTTTTGCTCCGTTCAAGATCAAAGTAGGTTTCAATTCATGTTCTTCCACTAAAGATTTAAGAATAAAATGACCATCATATCCCTTAGAGTTATGTGCCAAAGATACAATAAGTTTGATGTTGGGTCGTGGTTGACGTAAATACGCAAGAAAGGCATTGATCGGATCATCTTGAAAAATATGTTCCCGCTGTCCACAAACTTCACACGGATGATGTATATCCTCGTCTTGAACACAGCTGTAACATACTTGTTGGGCCACCAGTAAATTGGGCTTATGAATGAACGTGTCTTCATCGAAGAAAGTATCCTGTGTGGCTTCGATATCATAGAAGACAATCATAGCCTTCTTGGCATGTAATACTGATGGAACTCCAGGTTTCAATTGAGTCGCATCAGGCTTCATGTAGCATTGGTGGGTAGACGTAACGTGTTTATGGCACACATTACAAAAATAATCAGTACAATTATGTTCTCTTTCCCCTGTATGGACAAACGAATAAATGCGTAGACATTTGGCACACTGTTTCACCATCTTGCATATTGGTTGGCCCTTATGATATGGTACAGTCAGATGATTTGTATAGCATGTTTCACCATAAAATTCACGATTGCATTCTGGACATTGCTTCTCCGTGTTGGTCTTACTGCATGGTGGTTTCTGCAAACATTTCTCACACATGGCCGAACAGTTCTTGACGTGTGCAATACGATGATCATATTTTTTGTGGCATGCAGCACAGTAATAGCTGGTAGAAAAAACAGACGTTAATGACGTGATGATGTCATAATGAGAATTGATGCACATTAAATTGATTGGAATCTTGTCTTCGCCACCCGGTCCTTCATACAGAATATCTTCTCCTGAAAAGCTGGTGTATACGGTAAGTTTATAATTTGTCAAGTAACGTTGCAATTGTCGCAATTCTTCCACAGATCCCCCATGATCTAAATTCACAGAGGATCGAGACAAAAGTTCATGTACGTCTGGAATAACAACAAACTTGAGCTGTTTGCGATATTGATTGTACAGTTTCTGGTTTGTATCTTTATATTTCTTTAGGCCAATAGCAATCACAATTGCATAAGCCAAGCAATTCTTGTCGGTGTTTTTTACTCGTAAAATGCCTTTCTTGCACTTTAATAATTCGTCGTTTGATAAAAGACCTCGACGCACGAATCCAAATCCACGGGGCACATCCATATGATGAAAATGTACAATGAAAGGGTCGTTCATGAGAAAACTATCGTTACTTTGAAGGATGCGATCAAAGGAAGCCCATAAAGTCTCCAGTGTCAAATTACTTGCACTCCGAAAAGATAAATAAAACGGTTTGTTTTTCTCATCATGAGATAAAATCGATAATCCAACCATCGATAATTCGTCAACATTTTCCAATAAGTAATCTAACATCTGTTGAAAGGAGGCCTGAACCCACTCAACAATATCGGTGTCACTGGTCGGAGCATTAATTTGAATTTCCAGCATTCGTCCTTCAAGATTAAAACGCCGATAATGTCTATTGATTTCTCGCAAGACAGTAAAGCCAGAAGTAGCCATATTCAAATAGGAGAAAGGTAAGGTAAGCAAAAAAAGAATAGGCAAAGAAAACAAATATCTAAAACGAGAAGGAAAAAAAAACACGAATTAAAATTGAATTCAGAAAATCGCTAACACGTTTTAACTGTATCAAAATAACTACACGATCAATCCTAAAAGAATTATCACATCTCAAACAGTTCTACTGTTAAAAATTTTTATTGTCGTCATACTGGAAATCAAACCTGGGACCAATATGTAACTGACTTAACTTTTTGTAGTGATAAAAAGAATGAATGAAATTGTTTTCCAACTCAGCTGAGATAATCATTGTAGTAAGCATTTTTTCCTCTGACACTGAACTTTAAAACGTATGACGAACATGAAACGAAAACAAAATCTCATGCGCTTGCTTTTCTCGAGCTAAGGCAAGAAAGACTCGAATTCGTTTCTCGGCGGGAGATCAGATCCCACATTAAACTGTAGGTCCACGTCTCACGTTGTGGGGGAACAAATTCGTGCGTAGTTTCTTTGTTTACGTTAATGGTAACTTTCAGAAACTGAGCTAAGTGGTTAGCGTTACGCACCTCTGGCCCGGGTTCAACACCCAGTATGCGCTCAAATTCAACATTAAGCTGTATTCCTAGCCTCACTACTGAAGGGACGCTAAAACCAAAATCAATAAATCATATCATTTCTCGTGCTTACTTCTAATGTGTGGGATTCCTAATTCGATCCCCGGTCAAGTAAGTGAGGGTTATTCTTCCATTTGCTAATTATTTCATGCTAAAATAAAACAGTGATAACAATGTTATCCTCATGCAAAAGCACTCCTTCGATATTAAGAAAACGCGGTTGATACTTACCTCAAATTCAAGGAACGGAGTAAAGTCACGCTGACACAAGAAGTACACTTCGTTCATTCACGATCTTCGTGGAAGTAGGACTTAAAAATGAAATTAAGAATTTTATTTAGGTCTGAAACGTGTTCAAGTATAAAGTGACAACACTATCAGCCAATCAGAAACGATGAAAATAATAAATGACATCACGGAGAACCAATGAAAACACAGCTTTCATCATGTATCATGAACCAAAACGTGATGTAAGAAACAATCTGATTGGTGTGACATTATTCACGTTTTTCTCCTTACACATCAATCGTTACGACATCTAGTATCGCAATTTTGATCATGACATCATACCGTTGACTCGTTAGTTTAATACGACATTCAAATTACCACATCTAAAATGTGATTCATTTTCCTTAAACTTGATTGAAAAAATGTAACACTCATCGATATGTTATAAAACTGTCTTTGACATAAATGTAAAGTTGAGCTTTAAAAGTCCGTCAGCTGAGAAAAATGCTGATGTAGTACTCTTCGTAAAAGCACATGCTGCAATTTCACAATAACAAACTTCTATGCTTAACAACGAGCAGAAATGTGTAATGTAACATAATCTGATCATGTTCTTTTTCATACGCAAAACTGCTCGCACTGAAGTTGGCATGGTGGCTCAGCGTTTTTTTTTTCTGATGTGTGAGGTCTCTGCTTCAATCCGCAAGCAAGTAAGTTTATGATGTTTTCTCATTTCACCATTTCTTATCGTCATCCTTTCAATTAGCTTCGAAGGGTGTGAAAATTTCCTAACACTAGCACCAAGAATCAAACTCGGGACCATTGCATAGTAATCAACACACGTGTACGGTCGCTTAGCGCTTGTCTCTACTGTATGAGGTCCCTGCTTCAATCCTCAGTCAAGTAAGTTCATGTTTCGTCCTATCATTTCTCACCGTTTTCGCGGGGACGTTAAATTCAACATTTCCAAGAATCAAACTCGGGACGATTCCAAGGTATCCATGTTCACCCCTAAAGCGGAACAAAAATGCCCCCTAAAAGGGAACGAGGTGGACCATTGTATCCATGTTAACCCCTAAAGCGGAACAAAATGGTCCCTAAAAGGGAACGAGGTGGACCACCCAAATTTATAGTAATATATATTAGGGTCCAGTACTATGATATCGAATCCCCTTCCGGGGTGCACAAATGTACCTATGTCTTATAATAGGGGATGGACCCCTATACATGACCATATAACCATATAAGGTAATAGGACCTCATCCATTGGAATAAATTAGATCAAAAAACCAAACACGTGATACAACGTATTGCTTACGTTTATATTTTGGCAATTTTATACCCCTAAAAGGGAACGAGGTAGACCACCATTGGCGTCTCTGGCATGTAAAATTTGGGGGGGACATCAAAGGAAATGATCTAACTGCTAGTATCTTAGCGGAATGTTAGATTATGTTACTTCAAAATATTGGGGGGGACGTGTCCCCCCCGTCCCCCCCGCCAGAGACGCCCATGTAGACCACCCAAATTTATAGTGATCTATATTAGGGTTTTATACTATTATACCAAATGTTTAAATTGGGCGATTTCCAAAATTTAAGGGGTGGGCCAAGGTACTCCTCCCAAATTTTTAAAGGGATCCACAAATATACCCATGTCTTATGAAAGGTAATTGACCCTGTATATGCACATATATCCATATAGGGTAATAACACCTCATCAAAGGGGATAAATTAGGTCAAAAACCCCTGAAATTTGATTTTTTGGCAATTTTTTACCCATAAAAGGGAACGACATAGACCCCCAATACTGATAGATGTACATACTATGGTCCTAGGCTACCACACCAAATTTTTAGATTTGGCAATTTCCAAAATTTAAGGGAGATGGTCCAAGGTACCCCTGCCAAAATTTAGGGGGTGGGCCAAGGTACCCCTGCCAAAATCTAAATGGGGTGGTCCTATGTACCCCTAGGTCATTGACCCCGGGCCACGTAACCCGAAAAATGGGCGCCGGGCGCGCAAAATTTTGGCGGCGGTGGGCGCCCCCTAGGTCAATGACCCCGGGCCACGTAACCCGAAAAATGGGCGCCGGGCGCGCAAAATGTTGGCGGCGGGGGCGCCCCCTAGGTCAATGACCCCGGGCCACGTAACCCGAAAAATGGGCGACGGGCGCCCGGGGCGCAAAATTTGGCGGCGGCGGCGGGCGCCACGCTCCAGGGGGCGGAAAAATATGCCTCAAGTCCCGCGATTGATTACTACTGATATTCAACAGGGCCTTAAGGAAGTAGAATGTATCGATGTCCATTCTATTGGTTTAGCACAGGAGATAAACTAATGGTACGAGGGTTGATTAGAAAGTAAGGTTACAAAGCCAAGTGAAACGTGTATATATTATTTACAATACAGCCAACGGAAGGTACACGCATTTACTTATTTTTCGACCTAGTCTCCGTACCAGTTAAGACTTGTCGCATCGTGGGATAAGTTTGAAGATTCTCTCTTAGTAAAAATCCTGTCCTTAAGTGTTCAGCCACGTTCTCACGAAGTGTTTCACTTCGTCGTCTGAAGCGAAGCGAGGTCTCCTAAGTGCTCTTTCAATTTAGAGGTCTGTACGGGCTCGGGCCGAACTCGGGCCTACAAAGCATATATCACTTCGGGCCCGGGCCGTAAAGTTTTAAATATACAACCATATTTCTCGGGCCTAACTATGCAAATATACTTACAATATTTATTGCACTGTTCTTTCTGAAGAGCTTTTAAAGCACTACTGCAAAATTAAACTTCTATTTGTTGTAAATAAAAATACAATTATTCGTTAATTGTTAAGTTTCTGCAATTCGGGCTTATTTCGGGATCAGTTGATTATAACACGAGCTCGGGTCTAAATGCTAAAACATATTTTGGACTCGGATCGGGTCTCACATTATAAATTCACGAGCTTGGCCGGGCCCGGGCTAAAACTTCCGGCCCATGCAGACCTCTACTTCAAGTACGGGAACAGGTGGAACTCGCCTGAGGGAGGTGCGGGCTGTAGGGAGGGTGGTCGATGATGTACCAGCGAAAATACTTCAACAGCGTGGTTGTGCCACTGCGCTTCTCGTCGGTGACGTTTTCTCTACCAGCCGCAAACTTTCGACACCACTCTGCGACATGCTCATGAGACATTACAGTCTCTCCGTAAATCTCCACGAGCTGCCAGTGAGTTGCAGTCACGGTTACACCTTTCGCCCACAGAAACCGAATAACTGAGTGGACTTCTTCGCGAGACCAGTTTTCCAAGCGAGTTGTTATTTGTGTTTACCTACAACTAGCGCCGTAGGTGGCGGGTGGCTGAAACTCTGCACATTAGCCAACTCAATGTATTAAAATTATCGCATACTCCTCATTTCTCTAGAACAGACGATAGTCCAGAAATATCAGCCTTGTAATCTTAGTTTCTGATTTCCCCTCGTATTTATAATCATTACGGTGGTCAATTTCCAAGTTCCTTAAACCATACAATTAAGGAAGTAGTAGAATTAAGTGAACTAGTGACAGTTGTTAGGATCAGAAAAAAAAAAGTTATTTCAACATTGGATTGTTGGTTTCGTTGAGGGTGGTGTTATGTTGGATCAGCAATCCAATTTATTCTGGGTCATTTAATAGTGGCTTTGATTCAGTTAGATCTCTTACATATAATATAGTAAAAAAAAAAAAAAATCCGGAGTATATATATGTTTATGCTCTGTAGGTCAAAGGAAGCGGCTGATAAGAAAAAAAATGGCGGAATGAGGATGTGGGAAATCTGGCAGAACCTGCAGAAAACCCATGATACAATGCTGTCCAAAAAAAATACGTGGTCTGGGATCGAAACAGCAGCCCTTCGAACCAGAGGTAAGCGCTCTACTACTGAACAACCATGCTCCCCCTTTCTCTATAATCTGTAAAGTTGACCACCTGATCAGGTTGGCCACAAATTCTGGTATTATCACTAATAATTTTGACTTTAAATAGCACAACACTCAAAGACTTCACCATTATTGAGAGCAATTGATATTGCTCTGCCTTATAGGACAATATAGCTTTGCAATGGACATAGGTGGAGGTGGTGATGGGATCCCCTACTGACGGAGGTGAGGAGTCAGAAGAACCCGCCAGCCTTCCAGTCAGGCTATCGTAGCCGCCCCAATCAGAGGGGAGCGATTGATGCCTTCCAAATGGGAATATCTGATCGATGCAGCTGGACATCATCCATTGGTACCGGTAATGTACAGGGCATCTCTTGCCTGAAACGAGGTAGGCAGGGGTTGGGATCCTGTCGTTCCTACCGGTGAAAAGAAGCCTTCAGAGTAGTTCTCAAATGGACGAGTAAGAGGGCCCTTGGGTCCGGGAGCTGGTTGGTTGAGGGTGTTCGTGATACCTTTTGGCGCTGGTTGAACGACAAGTAGGTAGGCAAGACCAGAACTCGAAGGTCTCTGGGTTATCCTGATTTGGGATGGACTCTGCCAAGATGTCATACCATGGGATTCTGTAACTTGAGGCTATGTTCTCTAAGAGGGAGATGCGCTTACCTTATAACGCTCGTGTACTGTTACTCAAAATAATAGATTTCCACTCATTAGGGAGATCGGTTTAGACCGTGAGGGATAATGCAGTCAGACGTCTGGAAATCGGACTTCAGTAGACATCGTCTGAAGTCTCGGGCGGATCAGTTATTCTTATAAGGCTGATCCAAACGATCATCATCGATGGTGACCAGAATGAGTGTGGGTATACTCTTTTTACTGTGTTGAATGGACTAATACATTTCTTAATTGGTAAAACCTTTATTTTTCTGTTTAGAAATTATTACCTTTTATTTAGTCACGATTTTCAGTACCAAAAAAAGAAGACATTTGTATTGTCAAACAGGATGAAAAAAATATGTTTTTCCTTGTAATGATTATAGATATTGCAATGAAATTTGGGATCATCAAGGAATTCCATTACTTGACGGCTACGACTATCAGTTCGAATAGAGCCCTTATAATTGATGGTATGCATTCAGATCTCCAAGAATGTGATTAAGTTCATGTAAAGTTGAATCAGGTTAGCCGCCCAAAAGGCTTCAACACGAAGATTACACAACGAACAGATTATAATTAATCGAGAGAAGAAAGTTCGCACCGCAACTGCTTGCAACATTGAATCTATGTTAATATACCGGGAAAGAAAGTCAGAGTACAGCAATGGCTACGCCGTCAGCAACACGACCATCAGTGTTTATCACACCGGTACATCGTGTAACACGTTAAGACAGATAGATTGTGCAGGCTGAAAATGAGTTTCTTGCAAACAAACTGTTGGAGTCATCAGAAATCAGTTGCATTAAACTCCTCTAAGTGATTGAAACTGTTAAGATTCCATTCACGACATGCCAATTTTGGAAATATTAAAGTTTAAGATGAACTCTGCCTCGTGAGCAAATTATCGTCCATTAGTTCGTCTTCCACCATATTCAGTGAAATTGATAGTGACTTGGGAAATAGAGATTTTCACTTCCTATGGGAGAGGACAGGTTCGTTAAGACGACGACGTAGTGCTGGCTTAATTTAATACCAACAATGTGTGGCAAAGAGATGATGAAGTGGCGTTAATTTGAGTCCAACTGCTACGAATAAGACATGATGACTTGAACGTTAGTTTATAAAGCAACAGATGGGGTTCTTCGTTTACAACTCTTAATTGTAGAGAGTTCGGTTTGCGTTTAAATATTAGAAGTCTGGATTATTACAAAGTTCCGAGAAATAGTGGTAAATCGAATAGGGAATGAGTTTCGAATATTCTCTTTCAGGCGACGCTTACAGGGTGTCTACTAAAATTCCAAAATGAAATTTCGTTACTTTTTCGTGACCTTTTCTTTACCAAAACATAGAATTTCGTAACATTCAAAAACTAATAACAGTACCTATATTCTTCAGCACTTATCTTTATCTTACCTCTACTTTCAATGGATGTTCCTTGGAGTGATAAAAGGTTGGTATCTTCTAACAGTTGAATAAACTGGTTAGATGCGTAGATAGTTTTCGCGATGCGATGCGATTTGCATCAACACTCCTCACTGATGCCAGCTAAAGGACAATCGCAAGAACGAATTTGAATGTGAATTAGACCGAATTTTCATACATGCGATAGAAGCGTGCTTTGCTTGTGATTTGGTAGCCTCTAAAGCCGACAATAGACATTTTTGGCGGTGAACTTTGGTTTTATACAATGAAATTTTCCACTCTGTACTTATATTCGTACAGATAAAAAAGTCGTGACAATAAAGCTAAATTTCGTGACTTTTTCTTGACTTTCATGACCATTTTCTGACTTTGTAACTTTTTCATGACTTTCGTGACCGATAGACACCCTGCGCTTAGGATCGGCAGCGGAAACTTTCCCTACAACGATTAACTCTCGGATACGCTTTTCTGGCTGAAAGGCTGGACAGAGTTTCGCACCAGGACTTCCATGACCATAGTTTGTACAAGAAGAAGACGCTGCGTTTCGAGATGTGGTAGTGTGTCCGAAATGCTGGCATGAAAGCAGCGAAGAGGACTTGGAATATTTTGAGTCGATAATATTTAGCCTTAACGAATTAGGATTGTAGGAAAACTAAAAGTAAGAATCAGTGACGAGTTTTGGCCACAGTTCACGTAACTTCTTATTCTGAATCCGAGGAACGTCAACAATATGTTGGTCTGCTAGCTCTGATTTAATCTTCTCATTGGTGGCGTTCAGAAAATCCCAACTGGAGTTCGCTAGGCGATGTAGTCCTGCTATAAAGCTAATCCAATGGTGTCTAGTTTGAGTAGCTTTGAAGTCTGCCTTTCGTTTTCAGTTTCCACTAACAGTGTGCCGTTCTGAAGCTCGCGCTGCAGTATAAGTAATAACTTTATTACAAAGTGTCGCATCGTAGTCTTATCTGCTTCCTTTTCTGTTACCACTACTGGAGTCACGATATTTGCCTTTTCGACTTATATCTTGAGTAACAGATGTATCCTGTTCATGCTACTGTGTTTTAGACTCCTTTCGGGAAGTCTGGCCCCAAAGACGAAAAGAATGAAAGGTATTCGTGCCAAGTAAGATATTTCAGAATCTTACTTGGGACAATCTCTTCTTTAGCCTGAATTAATATTCTCTGAGTTGAGCAAAAGTCCTGGTCGAACTGATAAAATGGCACAATTATCCAAGAATCTGACTTCAGTATTTATTACTATATTTAGTATGCACTGCGTATGGATACCGTGACTAATTTAAAAAAAAAAAAAAAAGAAATGAAAACAATTTATTGTTTACTATTTAGAAAATACATATATTATTAACCTTTATGTTATAACAAATAATAGTATACATTTATCCGTTATAAGTAGTCTCTGCAACTATAGCACATTTTGAATACATTTGATTCAAATGAATAGGAATGTCCATTCTTACAGAATCAATATACAGAAGAATATAAAATGTAAATGCTTCGCATTTATTCATTATTTCAAACAAATTATAAAAACATTGTTTTATTTCATATCGAAAATGACATTATACAACTAACAATATTATTTTCTCTATAACAAGACTTTTTTTTTTCAAAAGTATTATACAAGAAGAGTCATTTTTTTTTTACATATACAACACAAAACAAATTTATTTTTTTAAAAAATCATAGCTTTACCCATACTATATTTCGTATGATTATCATAAATTCTAATAATCATCTAATCGTTCATTATTAGTTCAGACTCTCATAAAATTAGCACCATTTACCTATAACAGGTAGCTTCAATATGATTTACTAAACTATTGGTTTACGTTTACTAGTGATTCACAACATCATTAACTCATGTTTACTGTTTTCAGAAAGAAAGAAAAAGAACATACCATAAACATTTACAATTTATATTCTATATAATAGAATAATTAAACATATTGAATCAGTGGCGTAACAATGGCCTTTGGCGCCCCCTCACTCATCGAAAGGCCTCGTGCAGGATCATCTATAAACTTATGCGTACGAGCAGAAACGGCCATAAACCGGAAATTATCACTGGGAGGGTATTGACCGTTTTTCTTTTTATATTGTTGTAGTATGTCTTTTAAAAGTAAACTGGACAGACTGCCCCGTTCATTGAAAGTATACTCATGTAAGATTCGGACTTTTTACAGCTGTAGTGTAAATAAAGAGTAATGTATCAACCAGTATTACCAAAAGGAAAAAAATGAAATGAAATCTTTGAGTTTTACGTCCCACGGGAGACGATGATGATGAGAAATGAATGAAGTGGAATGGATAAAGTGGGACGAAACAGGAGAACCCGGAGGAAACCCACGCACATGGTGTTTGTCCACCACAAAGTTCACTTGGCGGGAGCCGGGATCGAACCTGGGACCCCATGCACCAGAGGTGAACGCTCTACCATATTACCAAAAGGATTATATATATATATATGTGTGTGTAGTGTTACGAATTTACATAATTATAAACTAATAAAATCTTGAGAAACCGCTTGCTAAGCATTTTTTTCTATTTTCAGTTTTTTTTAATCGACAAATTATGTATATAAAAAAAGAGTTTCTTCTCATTTTTGTTTCTGCAAATTCCTTTATCACATCAGAGATGTCCAATTCATGAGCTCATTTACGCTCAATTGTCAGCATGGCCACACCCCAAAGGCGTTCTTGGGTCTTACTGTTCTGAGATATTTCTTGAGTAATTTTAAGTTAGAGAATGATGACTCAGCAGTTGCAACTGTAACAGGAAGAGTTACATATAAACAAAACAGAAGCGCAAAGTCATAAAACTGCTTGATGACTTCTTCAGGAGTGGTTCGTAACATTGACGGACATAAGAACGAAAATCTTTCACAAAGTTCTTTCATTCTTCTAAGCATACCCTTCTGTTTACTATTACGGTGTCGAAGGTAGACAATAGCACTTTGATCTCGAATTCTTTGACAGTGTCAGTAAATCGCGTATCTTGTGTCAATTCATCAAAGAATATTTTCGACACTGGCACATTTCATTACAGTGATATTAGAAAATATACTCGAAAATTTATTTTGGGGGGCTCGTTTGGGCGTATCCTGACATTGGCGCCCAGGGCAGTTGCCTTGTTTGCCCTACCCTTGGTGCTTTGCTTGGTTCTGTGTAGCCGTGGTATCTGGCAATTATGTCGTGACTCATAATCATGCAAAACTTTTTAACTCGTTTTAATCCAGATCTTATAGGTTATAGAATTTGTCATAATTGTTGAAAGCCTGTTGCGCAGGGGAATTTTATTTAAAGTTAGTAAGCTCAGTACATGTAATATAGGACTGATATCGTATTAATACAGGAGGATTAATTTCTTAATCACACAGCGCTATAACCTCGAGTTTACAGTAATGCTATTAATTTAATACGCAAATGTAATAAACTGCGAGCGAAGTGAGCAGGAATTTTTATTCTTGCTATGTTCGGAAATGAAGACCGCGAAAAACTTGGGGCTCCATTTATATAATTTGCTTCCTGGGGTGGCCCCTAATATACCGAAATGGCCTGCGCCCGTAGGCAATGCCTACCCTGCCTACCCTATTTCTACGCCACTGTATTGAATGCGCCTTTAAGTTCAATCTTAAGCTATTATATAAAATCACAATATTTGAATATTTATAGTTGTTGTTATATATGAATGGTACGACAATCTAGTTCTCACTAACAGTTGACGTGAGGCATAAATCGTAATGACTCAAGTATGATCTTGGGGACCTTTATCGTTCGTTTCTTTTAATTATTCTGATTACGAGTTTCATCCCTTACTTGCCAACTTTTAAAAAAGACCTCAGCAAGAGTTTGATTCGCTTCAAAATTTGTGCGAAATGGTAAATACGACTTTCTGTTTGATAGTCGTATCTCAATCCAGCATACTACACGCACAATATATTACAACAAAATATACACAAACATTATCTATCTTTTATGATTTCATTTGTACTTATTTATTACATATAATACGCAACATCGCTATCGCAAAATGACTTGGAGTTCTGTGAACTGCTATTTAACCTCAATAAACTTTTCCTGTCCATGGCTTCATATTTCTATTTGCAATTATTGTCTACAAATTCTTTATGTTAAAAAAGAAAACGAAAGAGGCAACAGAAAATAGTAGGATCCGCAGAAATGGAGAGCAAGTACTTCACAAAACTTCTCAGTTCTCTATGTGGACTAAAAGTTTTTCTCTGTATCCAATAAAAACAAGCCTATTAACGTAGCATCTCGCCACCTTTACAATACCAATGTAATTAAACACTTAAAAAAAAAGTTATTAAAACCCCATAATTAAACATACTTAAAACATCCCTTCAATCTATTTACATGTGACATAGTTTCTCCTGCCAGCGTTTTGTAGTGTAATATCTGCTTTTGATTCCCAAGTACTGTCATAGTTTAGAAAGATCTGATGGAGGGCTTCCGCCGAACTTTTTAACCATTAGATTAACTACCTGGTGAACCTCATCATAGTGTGGTTGTGTATCGTTTTTAACCCTTTCCATCCACTCAGTTATTCTTGGTCTTTCTTCCCTCACATCATAACCAGCCATTCCTACGGAAGATAAAACAATTACATATACAGGCGTATTAGCTAGATAAACGTATAATGATATTTTACGTCGACACTGTTAAGACTGCTTGCTTTAAATGTTATTTACAATTTATTACATCAGCATTTAAATGCCTTACATTTCCTGAACAGCTAAAATGAAGGCTTCTACACCCAAGGTCTCCGACAAGTTAGCATCGTTGGGAAAAATGTATTGCATTGAGAGGTGAATATGTAGAGAAGGACTACCACCAAGTTTCATGGTCGGAGCTTGATTTTTTTGAAGTAATAATTAAAAGTTTGACTACTTCTCGTGTATCAGGTGATAGATCACATCGAACTGAACAAAATGACATGCTTGAGGGTAAATCTTATGTATAGTTTTCGAGAAAATCAGGAAAAACTAACTCTTTGTCGCGCTAAAACGTACGATCGTTCGCTGCCAATTTTTACTTTGTTGGAGGAGGATGTTTATGTACTGTATATGTAGCAGAATACACTGTTAACTAGCAGATTATTCTTATCTTTTCCTAACAGTAACTCACTCACGCTTATGCATATACAATTTGTAATACAAGATTTCAAGGTTTCGTACTTATTAGAAAAAAAGAGAGACAGAGATATAAATAAATACTACTACAAAAATGCGCACTTAATCGAAAACAGGCTCTGTGATTTGTTCGGTGCCAGTATGTACTGTACATTCATCAAGAATTGAATATTTTTCGACTTCCGAGTTCAACTTTTAACTTACTTCGAATGATGCGCCGTTAGTCAGTTACGTTATTTGAACTCCACATTCATGTTTCTTCTGTTATAAGTATTGAAGATTTGTACCAACTATAAACTTTGAAGTACAGTACTTCATTTATTTATTTAAAAAAAAAAAAAAAAAAAAAAAAAAGTAAATCTACTATCCGTTCTTACTCAATGTTATCTATATGTAATAGTGATATATTGGAAGATTTTAATGGTTGAAGTAACCATCGCTTCCTTCTTAAATGAATATTCTTTGTAAAAGTGCAAATTTGCTAGTGTTTTCTTCAGTGCACGAAATCTAGAATCTATCGACTTCACCTGTATATAGTTCAAGGACTTGTCCATTCCACCGGTATGTAATTTCCCATCATTTGTGAGTTGCAGGCAACTTCGTAATATGAGTTGTTCAAGAATTCGGGTTCTATTTCTATTTATTTTTTTGGTTTGTTTTCAATCCACACTGATGAAAACGATGGTAGTTTCTTGAAACGTTATTACTCCTACTTCCCTATAGTATTATAGGAAATGAAATTTTTGAGTTTTACGTCCCACGGTTATGCCGGTTAGCTAAAGGAGACGGTGATGATGAGAGATGAATGAAATGGTGGAATGAAGAAAGTGGGAGGAAACGGGAGAACCCCGAGAAAATCCACGCACACGGTGTTTGTCCACCACAAAGTTCACTTGGCGGGAGCAGGGTTTGAACCCGAGACCCCTAGCACCAGAGGTGAACGCTCTACCACTGAGCCACCGCGGCCCCTTATAGTATTATAGGGTGATTATAGGAGGGTTTATTAAAGACTTTCACTAAACTCACTTCTACATTTTTAAATTTCACTGAATAATGTAAAGACAATGAAAAATATCAAAAATGGAACAAACAAGTCAGATAACATCTACAAAATGCCATTATATGAGCTAATAACTACAAGGCAGATAATATCTACAAAATGCCATTATATGAGCTAATAACTGCAAGCCAAATAACATCTACAAAATGCCATTATATATGAGCTAATAACTGCAAGCCAAATAACATCTACAAAATGCCATTATATAAACTAATAACTGCAAGCCAAGTAACATTACAAAATGCCATTATATGAACTAATAACTGCAAGCCAAATAACATTTACAAAATGCCATTATATCAGCGAATAACAGTTTTCAAGATCTTTCGTGTAGTGTATAAAATTTAGTGCCCAGAAGTTACTACGTCATAAACTGCGCAATCGAATTTGTGATCTATAAGAAAAGGTTTGGAAACGGTTATTAGTTCATTTAATAGCATCTTGTAAATACTATCTGGTTTACTTTCTATATTTTTGATATTCCTCGTTGTGTTAAGTTATTCACTAAAGTTTAAAAAAGCGGGAGTGAACTTAGCAAAGAGCCTTAACTACTTATATATGCGTACATTATCTTTAAGCCATATCTGCATCGTTTACACACATCATCATCTTTTATACGTTTCTAAGACATCAAATCCAACGTAAACTGAAATAACCAGGGCAGTCAAAGAGTTCTCGGAATGTTGTAGTTTTGGCATTTATGATGCAATTACAATGAAGCTTGTACAGTACAGTCCTTAGGTTGCCTAATTATGAATTTGTCAAGTGCGAACAGGTGATAACAGGCAGTGTACAAAAAGTGTAGCTGAACGGAGGACTGGTGATCAGTTGGTGCAATGTCGCAGTTCAAGCAACACGCAAACGTGAAGTTCATGTGTAAATTGGAGAAATCTGCTTCAAAGATTTCGACACCCAGTATACGGTGATAATGCTTTAAGGATACACTGGCCTCTAAGGTACCCGTTTCTTCACTATATAAGACGATCAAAACAACGTAACGGCTGAATTTCGGAAGATACCAAAAGACGCCTTTTGTCTACCAGTATGTTTCCAGCAATAGTAGAAGCAGTGGAAAAAAAATGAAAAGAAATCTAAGTTTTACGTCCCACGCTTATGCCGGTTAGGCTAAAGGAGACGGTGAAGATGAGAAATGAATGGAATGGTGGAATGAAGAAAGTGGGAGGAAACGGGAGATCCCCGAGAAAACCCACGAGCACGATGTTTGTCCACCACAAAGTCCACACGGCGCGAGCTGGAATCGAACCAGGGACCCCAACCACCGGAGGTGAACGCTCTACCACTGAGCCACCGCGCCCCCATAGAAGCAGTGGAGCAAGTATGTGTGTTTCGAAGATGAATACTTTGAACTCGATTAAATACATATGTACTTATACTGTAGGAATAAAGATTTGCGACAAAATTCCGGGAACATTTTGATTGTCCTGATATTCTAATCACTTACATGACTAAAGCGTTCGGCTGACTTCACGAGTGGAAATGTGTGGCTGGTCTGGCAAAAATTGGATACGTAGTGGTTAGCGTACCGGTAAGGTAAGCAGGACACCCGTTCGGTCCGCCACCCAATCATACTTTTTCACTCTGAATTCCTTCAACCAACGTTTCCCTCACTAAACGTATCTGACTCATTTCTAACATATATAAATGTTTTGAACATTCCAATTATATGAACGCTACGATACTTGGTAATCTCTACCATAACAATTGACCTTATTTCTTCATTTATTTGGCGTGTAAGAAGTTTCCATTGATACTCACTTGGCTGCTCCAATTCACAAATCCCAAGAAGATCCGCTATACTGATCTTGTTTCCTGTTAAATACGGTTTTCCATCTAGCCACACGTCTTCTATTGATCCTAAACTCTTTTCCATAAGTATTTTAAACCTTTCAACTCGCTTCGGATTAGCTGGTGTCTTTGTGAGCATGGGCTGCAGAAACTAAACAACAAAGAACAATTATCAAAATACTTACACACTATATTAGTAATGATACGCTAAGAGTCAAAGAAAAATATACATAATTATATTGTACGCAAGGATCAAAGTATAATCTATAATTATGAAGAAGTAGCACTGCCACGTGTAGACCACGCCAAGGAGTTTGGTTTGTATAGCGTGCTATTTTCTCAATTAATATTGAAGCTGCAAGTGGTACTATGTTTAAACCATGTCTGGTTTTAGTAGAGATTAGAGTGGAAATAGAATATATAAGGTAAACACCCCAGTCATGCACACTATTAAGAGCACTTTTGACAAAATATGTTACAGATGGAAGAGAATTGTAGTAATCTTGTTGTTTCGTAGTGGTAGGCATAGTTTACACTTGCGTCTATTAAATCGTACTCATTACTGCTACAGAAAATCAGTAGAATATACTATTTGAGTTATTCTTGTAACCTTATTTTTGTAAGCAGTGATGGACATTAAAAAAAAGAGGATGCCCCATCTATGGAGACCCAGTGATCGGCAAATTTTGACCTAACCTATTGAGGTGTAATTTAATACGTAACCAGTAGAATTTTTATTTATTTCGCACTTAAAAACGTTAAGCAAAACCAGTACTTGGGTGAAAACGAAATGAAAAGAGCTCAATAAGAAATTGCATGTGATTGGGAACAATTGGTGAAAATAAATACCACCTTTATTATTGAAAAAAATAAACAAGAAAGCAAAATGCTATTCTGAAAGGTATCGGTACCATTTTCTGATACAAACGCAAAAGAAAAGTTCTTTAAGGATTTTTTTCCCCTTTGTTTGGAGTTCTGCTTTGTACGTTCCATTTTTAATTATTCTGCGCGTCGGTTTTCTTCTCTCTTCAACTCTATTACACCTTTTCTCTGTAACAACTGCTGAATTCTGGCTTTCTCTTTTAAGTTTCTATTCACTATAGAGTCGGTATTGTTCAGATGTAATAACTGCAGGAATCCGTTCCTTCTTATTTCTTTTGGACAACTTTGGTTTGTCCTCGGGCCAAAACAAAGCGCTTTAGAAAGGAGCTGGAACATCAGGATCAGACCATACTGAATTGTGCGATGTAGATGATGATGAAGCAAATGCTGTTCGTTCTGAACTGTTGGCTTCTGTTGTTTTTAAGAGGTGTCCCCTGAATGAAATTCCGTCATCAAGGAAGCTGGCATATAGACGTCTAGATTCTGGTTGTTTCTGTAAATGCAGAAAAATGTTAAGCAGGCAGGGACATTGTTTCAGAGAATAGGAACAAACTACCTGACGCGTCATCTGCTGCGGGATTTACGGTCTGACAAGGGCCCAACTCTTTGAAACATTCATTCGAATCTGCTTGTGTTGGATTTGGCAAAATATTGTCGTGGGAAGGTGCAGGAATTTCTTGGACAAGTCGAACATCATTCATATGAGATACATCTTCGGTTTGCACTGACTCGTTGAAGTTTTGTGACTTTAATTCCTCCCAAACATAAAACAGAGATGTATCCTCGTTGAGTCCATTCCATGGTTGCAAGTTCTCCAAACAACGTTTAAATGGTATTAGTTTTTCTGGTGAAATTTGAGACTCAATAACTGTTACAGCTGTTCTGAAGTCGCTCGTTGAAATACCATTTATTCGACATGAGAGAAACATTTATTTCTCATGTTTTTCCTTTGGGGGCCTCGTGTCATTGGTAGCGCCCCTTCAGGAGTTCACATTTTAATTGTATTTCGGCAACTGTGACTAAACATGAGGAACAAAAATGGTATGGGATATTGGCCCTATTCGTATAGGACCTATAAAAAGTTGTATAGGACCTATTCGTAAAATAAAATCCCGGCATTTTTCCGTTGGAACTCAGACATGGAAATAAATGGCTCATTTCGAAACTGTGATATCTAATTGAA
Source organism: Thermobia domestica (assembly GCF_964235325.1). Taxonomy (NCBI): domain Eukaryota; kingdom Metazoa; phylum Arthropoda; class Insecta; order Zygentoma; family Lepismatidae; genus Thermobia; species Thermobia domestica. The sequence continues at coordinate 71,259,083 of NC_137462.1, read as the reverse complement.
CCGTTTGTTTGTTATGTCTGTTTCTGACTTCCAACGGTCAAATGCTGGGATGCTATCTTACGAATAGGTTCTATACAATATCCTGCCAATATCCTACACCATTTCATTGCCTTAAGTTCAGCCGAAGTTGCCGAAAATCCAAACATATCATTCCCATTTTGGACACTTTAACGGGCCCTACCAACGGAATGATGTCCCACAGGAAACAACACCAGATACATGTTTGTCCTCTTTTGACCTCTAGAATCACCTCGTAAGCGTTGTAGTAGTTATTTTGAATCACCCCGTATATACGAACTGGAACGCGGAAAGTGTCCATAATTGGACGAAAGTTGCTAAGCTACACCAGTAATACACACCCACTGTCCATTATTGGTAAACGTCACAAGCTATCAGTTTCTTTGGGCCAGTTTATTCATGTAGCTTTCATGGTACTTTTGCAGTGGACATTTGTGTTATTGAGACATTTTCGAATTCTACCAGTAAAGGACGGAGGGTATCCAACATTGGTAAATAGTACCTTTATCTTACCAGTCATGGACATCCCCAATATCGTTTATTAATATACAAATTCAAGTTTATTAATATACATTTTTCCCACGCTTTTGCCTTTCCTATACTAATACTAATGCGTAGAAAAACACCTTTCAATTTGTTCATAGCTTTACTCTAGAAGAGCTGTCAAGTGATTTCCTAGTTTATTCATCTTCTTAACACAATATGAAACAAGCGCGTGCAATCGACACCACGACTTTAGCACAACTGCAGAGTCCGAAGATCTAGCAGACAACAAGCCTAACGATCTTAAGTGGAACCAGTATATCACGTAGATAATTTCCAACACAATGCACACTTCCCTGGGTTAGTGAATGTCTTATTTTCCACACATTTCCGCCGAGGTGTCCATTACTGGCGGCGAATTTATCCATGACTGGGGTTTTTACCTTACTTGGAACGCTTATTTTATGTGAGAAAAGAGCTTCTCGCTGTTACCGTTTTTACTCTACAATGATCAACGTTGTAAACGTGCGATATATTTTTGGGAAGCTTAATTGAGTAACCGTTTCTCCCTACCTATTACCGTTTTTGTTCTATAGTGGTCAACGTAAGAATCGAAAATGGTTTATTTCTACCTCTTATGGTTTGAATATCGCCTCCAAAAATGAACTTAATTCTTAACTTTTGACGATCCACATTCTAACCAAATTTTGTGGTGATCTATCAAAAGTACTTCTTCAGATTTTTTTTTCCTCTCGGACGAATGGTGAGGCTAAATACATAAAGGAGTTTTCGTTACTCCTTAACAATAACGTCAGTATTAATACTTATAATAATATAACCATATCTTATGCAATGATTCTCCTTTCTCTGACGATATAATCACAATGATTTTTTCCCTTTTCTTTTTCGGAGTATTAGAGTTCACCTTAAAACCAGTGATTTCATCGTGGGAGAGGATCTTTGCATATAATATGAGGAGTCTTCTACACCAGTTAAATGTCTTGGTGGACAAATGGTAATAGTCTAGAAAATAATAACATTCCAGCATTTTTTAGCTTCTAATTATCTGTCAATGATGAATTAGTTTGGTATGTCTGAGCACAGCAATTAACTACTTACTCTATAATATTGGTCTCACAAATTATTTTCTTTCTCTCACGGAAATAATATTAAAACAACTACTGAGAAAAAAAAATGGATGTTCAGCAGCTACTTCCTCATTTCCTTGATATATTTTTCTTCGAAATGTTTCAGAAAGAAATGCAGATATTACAATTTTGTTAGTATTCAAAATACCTATAAGTGATACTTCTGATTGACACCTTTCTCTCACTAGAAACAGTGCAGTCTCATTATTGATTGCTTTTGAAACTCATCATCAGGACATTATGAAGTTCCGGCCTAAACAACACAAACAATAAACTTCACGATCTTGTTTTGGCAATACATACTAAGGAATTGTCGTCATACATTAAAAATTCTGGATTTTACAATCATTCAGCAAATTTTCTCTATATGTTGTTTCTAATGGAAGAAAGGTTATATTCATAAGCACCTTGCTTTATTTAAAATTTTACACTTTTCCTGCAATATTTTTCTAGAATTTACAAAATACTACTCCTTAAGAAAACAGACCATATTTCTCGAATTACCCCCTTACCAGTTATTTGTCTAAAACTGTAATTTCATAGTCAATTTGATACTTTATTCGCTAACAATAACTCATGTTACCAATGTCTATTTTGTTATTTTATTTTGCAGCAGTACTTTGTAAAAATGCTACAATTTCATCTGAAGAATCGAAAACCCCTTTACGCAACACCTTTAGAAAAGTGAAAGTACACTTATCCGAGGAAATACGCGATCCAAATAATCATAACTCCGTTCAATCCTATCAATCATGGCAAGAGCAAAGTTACATCTGTCCGGATTATCATCAGGTTCAGATGTTGCAGCAACTGAAATTTTCAAGAATAGAACCGAAAACTCCTATGCAACTATCGTTAATGTGATGAACTCTCTGGATGCTCTTCAAATCGACTTTCGTAGACTTTGCTCAAATGAGTCACAAATTCGTTAAATGTCCTATTCACTTCTCGCCGTTCTTCCTTTGTCAAAAACACTAACAGTCTCTATAAACTTTCCGTACCAATACTTAATGCTGTTCGCAAATGGTGGGTATCGTTGGTACTTTGTCCTGAAGTTCGTTGACATCTGTATAACAGATTCAGTCTTCATATATTATGCTACGTATTGTGCTTTCTTCTGTACAGCATTTTACTGAATGAACTTTGCGCCATCACTGTAGAAACTACAGACCTATAGTGGCAATATCCAAAATTTCTTGGGTGAACAATACAAATGCAAACTTCGCAAGTTACTGTCATTAATAACTTTCCAGTTATTGCTGAATGAACTTTATCAGAAAGTCTTGGAATACTCTGTATCTGTAACTTTCTAAATAGTCATCAAAACTGGGTGTATTTTTTCCACTTTTTCGTTATCATACTCTCTGCAAATTATAGGAAATAGTGTTACATCACTACAATATACCTTTGATTGAAAATACATAGAACAGCCCAGTCTTGTATCCAAATGTTGCCATTCCAAGTATTCATCTACCCTTGCCTGGGCTTGGGAGTCCTTTGGATACCAATGATCAGGTACGTTGTATTCACGACTTAAGTATCGCAGAATAGCAACGCTATAATAAAGAATAAATACAACAGAAATTGATTGTAAACAACAAAACAAGAGGACTTCAGAAACATTCTTTATACTCTTATCTTAAAAACTTCTTTATCATAATATGAATTATATGTTTAACTATCACATAATATATAAATTTAAAAGAAATCAGGAAAATAACTTAAATCAAGAATGATTTCGAACATTATACAGAAGGTTATTTGGTTCATATAGGTCCGAATTGTCGTTGAGTGTCGTCAAATGGCGCCTATGTCATGTTTGTTTTTTCCTGACCTTTTCTATGCTTGTTTCTTCTACACACATGTAGTAAAACGGTGTTGGGAAAATGGATTTACACTTAGGATGGCTACTTCGAAAGCTATAAATGACCGCTACACAAATCAAGGACTCTGGCGAAATAGTCGTCACGAAAAGTACCAGGAAGTGGGATCCAAGGAAAGTGCCACCCGTAGTACTGCAAAAGTACCCCAATTAGCGTGCTAGGAAAATACACTGAACCAACATGCAATGGGGCAGCGATTCAATTTAGCACCTTCAACTACGAACACAACTATTCGAAAGCTTTCCGGCTAAGGTGCATCGTAAGGCCCGCGTATACCAGCTGCTCCAGCGCCACGAACGAGAAACGAACTGCAGGAATTTGAAAGAAAAGCATTTGGCAGAGTCCAAATGGCAGATAGTCATCACAAAAGACGAAGCATACAGACATCTCACTACTGCTGGTCACACTCGGATGCTGGAACACTGAGACAGCGAGCTAAGGGCCGACGTAACTTTGTTCGTCACTGGCGGGAAAGTTTCTCGCACGGATTTGTCGTCGTTGTGGAGTTCCGTTATACGGAGATGATGATACACAAGGTTGATACAAAATGTGAAAATAAATGCAAGATACTTCTAGGAATCGATTATGACACCTAACTTTCGAATTAACATCCCACAATTGTACGGTCTGAACTCCAACCAGGGATAATCCATGAGGACAAAGATTTAATTCATATTGCCACAGCATCTCCATGTTTCTATTAGGACATGAAACGAACATTAGGAATTCGTGTCATTCTGTTTCAAGACAGTTCTGTAAGGAACCTTAATGCCAGCCAAAGGTATTACTTTGGTTTGTTAACAAGACGTCTCCAATATCGAGGCCCACGTACAGTCGTTAGTCTCTGGAAAGTCTGCCGGAGGAGTGGGATCGAATTCCTTTCCTATGTTTCAGTGGAGTTTGCTCCAATGAAAACATAGATGTCTAGCGATATCAACAGCGATGGGGGATCCAATAGAGCATCAACAGTTATGGCGGCAAGGTTCCTTGTAAGATAAGTACCCTTTACAATCGGTCCAATATGAACTGAACAACCTTCTGTGTATACATACATAACAGGTAAGTGCCGTTACCATTACTCCGAAACTGTCATTACCTGTAGTCTATCACAACACCAAAACTAAATAACATACAACACCATGCTCCCTGCAAAATATACCATAACTTATCAAGTTTTGTTTGATTTCGTTTCAGTTTATATGAATGAAAATGACAGCACAGAGGGCTCAGAGTGTGTTCTGTAGTATGGGGAGACCAAATCACCCAATTACTGTGTAAAGACACTTTCGCCGTCAATATGAACGCGATTCTCCCTCCAAGTCCAACACTCGGAGAGGGATGAGAACTTGAGGTCGACTCTTAATTTGAGTGTCCTCTTGCAGAAACAGACGAATGGAAGTATCACAACAAACGGTTGGATTTGCAATTTAGTCCTCAAGAATCAATTCGTCATGCCTCACAGGAATTACAGGTACTAGAAACAACTGTCTATAAACCCTTCATAAGAGGCTGTATTTTTCATGCTTATATGTAAATCATCTAAGCGTTGGAGCCGAATGACTGTCTTCCGCATTCTGAAATCGTTTGTTCCATTTTGGATAAAATCACACGTCAATAATACGTATAGTGGTTTCCTGATAAAGTTACTTTCTACATGTGTGGATATTGAGGACAATGTGTAAATATGTTCCGAAAATCCCAATGCCACTTGTGAAAATATTCGTGATACTCTAAGGTTGAGTGATTTGTATTTACGTCCTTTATCAACATCAGGCTATATAGGCTGAGACTTACAGTTTAACACGTAGACTGCCGACATGTATAAGGATGATTTTCACGAGGAACCGCAAGTATTTTAGAGTGTTTGTTTGTTAAGGTCAATAAAGAAACTCATGTTTAATTCAGAAGTTAATCTGAGCAGATTGATTTACAGGCCGGTAAAAATTATATTACCACGAAAAACTGCAGAAAAGGTGACCCACTGGTAAATCATATAGTCTCTTGAACAAAACTATGGTGATTCGCTAGTGGGCTAAGAGGAAGTCAACGTGATAAAGTGGGATCTGAACCACTGTAGTACGTTCGGAGCTCTCCCAATGGGAACAGAATCCAAGATCTCGTGCACCAAAAGCACGCATGATAGCCACTAGACAAGCTAGGAGGGCAAACGTACCTTTACGGTGAACATAGAGTACAGCTGTTGGGTTTATTTTTGTTCATTGAGCAAAACATTATACCGAATGTTTACTGAACATGCTACGAATGTAGCTTCTGTCACAGGCAGGGTCGGCAAAGACCATGGTTTTTATTGAAAAAACAAAAATAATTGTTTTGTTTAAACCCGGTTTTTTTTTGGTTTAAACCATTTTTTTTTTTTTTTTTTTTTTTTGTTTTGTTTAAATAATTTGCTCTAAGTATTTATATCATACATGGACAGAAATAAGTTTGTTTCGCCTTAGTGTTATTATGCAACAACCTTAGTATTATTCTTTGAAAACAATTGCATAACAATAATAACAAACTATAAAAAAATCACAAAGGAAACACTCATAAGCTGATAAAAAAAACGTTGCTTTTGTATTATAATCTCTTTGAGTAATGAACGGGGAAAATTAGATCTGAATATAATACGAGTAATACATGTGAGTGATACGTGATAACCCACAAATGCGTGTTCATCAAAATTTTACGAACACTTACATTCTTACAAATATATTTCGTTTTTTGGTTTAAACTTTTTTTTTTTTTTTTGAAAAAATCAGCTGGTTTAAACCACCTTGGTTTAAACCAGTTAATCCTGGTCACAGGCGAAGGAGTTGCTGCAGTCCATCGATTTTTCAACAAGAATTTTCATTAATTTCTGATGTTCGAGGTATTCTGGATGGAAATTTTCCTGAGAGATGCACAGTCCACAGCGGACCAATCTCTACCCACCTTCCATCTCCCGATATTATTATATTACATATTTCCTTCGGAGATACATTAAGAATTATGGCTACGGCCCCCTGCTGGAAATGTCGGTACACTTCGCAGGTGGACTGATTCTAAACACATTGCTGAACTTAGCATGCTACAACATATGAAACAGATAGAGATGGAACGTTGACTTAACATGCTGCACGCAACTAAAGGACATGTAGGTACACAACTGATAAACCAAACTTAGCGTGTTGTGATTGGTTGTAAGGGAAACAGGACTTGAGATAACATGTATAAAATTAAAAGCCGTGTATTTATCTCACCAAAAAAAAAAAAGTAATTATTAAAGCACCTAAAAAAATACAAGCAAGACTGGATACAGTAATATGATTGATTTTGCAGCAAAGACAAAAATAAACTTGAGACGATGGTAGAAACCCTAATTTTTATTTTAAGTTATAATACAGTGTAATATACTAGAACTGATTTCAATTTAATTCATTATTTTGGCTGCAATGCTTTTAATAATGTAGTTAAGATTATGTTTGCCTATCGTTTCATTTGTATCTTAAGTCTTAGACTAGATCGCTAATGTTTCGTTATTATGGTTTGTTTTTACATTATTAAAGAACAGATATTAATATTAAAACATCGATAATGAGACAACGCACGCCTTTGAAACATTAAATGGATCTAAAATTTATCAAAATCCAACTTTAATGTCACAATAATTCAACCAGAAACAAGAAACATTCAGCTTTCTTCTAAAGCCTTTATGATAAAATAGAGTACAGATGTAAAAAATTATGGAAAAGCATTTAAGAATGCCGCATACATCGTCTGATTCAAATAGAATTATTCGCATCATATAATGTATAGCTGAAAGGGCATGCTGATCTTATTTCAAGGTTCCAGTGTACAAGCCACAAGCAGAGGAGAGTCAAATCCATTGTATAGAGTTTAAATATCGTGGGACAAAACGTGTATTTGTGTGTGTGAACGCGTTATGTGGATCAAACTACCCACGATCTTCAAATTGATAGAACTTCCATAGGAACTCGCATGGGCCTTCATATGCAAACCTATTATCACAACCCTAGAATAACAAATAATCTTCCTCATCACCATTTCAGCGTTGATCGAATTTGTGGTATCCAAGGCATTCCAGTATATTCTAAAATAACGTATGCCTAAAAGAATATCCCTAGGAATATAAAAATGTCAGTACAATTTTGTATCTTGTACAATGTGTACACTTACGCTCCATTAGTAATAATATATTTTTGTAATAATATGGAATAAGGGTGCGGGACTTAAAGTGCCATAAAAGAATCAGGCACATAACAAGATAGAAATTAGATAAAGAAGAAACAGAATACTGGTAATCAAAGAGTTGTTTATATGTATTATTGTTTCGTTTCCTGATATAGGTGTAGACTGTTTGTCGGTGTTGTATAGGCGATGTATAGGAGTTTAAGTATCTATGTTTGTATCTGGAAGTTAGTAAACAGGCTTGGTCGATATGAAAGCACATGTACACAAGTTAAGAGTGCTATTGTGATTTCGAGTAGCGTTGAGATTCATGTTTAAGCAGTAAGGGAGCAAAAATGAATTGAGGCTCAACCCAAGAGTACGATACTACAACAATAGTCTCAACATATATACGTCGAATAATTTGACTAATTTGTCTTTATAATGCACACACCAACACTGACTATTATAGAGTGGTTTTCATAAAGTTAATTTTCAGAATCTACATTACTCTATCTGTACTAAACGATTTTCATTAAAAAAAATAAAAATCTATTACCTTTCTGTTAACGTAAAGCCATTATGGACAATAACTGGAACTCTCTGAAAGGGATTAAGCTTCGTGTATTCTGCTGTAAAATGTTCACCTGTAAATACAATTAAAACGCTCAACAGCTGTAAATTTATTGTATACCTATTAAGCAGTTAATACGATCAACTTTTCTACATCATATGATAAATATTATAATAACAGAAATTAACATAAAACAACTTCAATAACATACAGGTTACTAGTTCCCAAACTGCGGAAATATACAACAACCAAACTTCGGGATCTGATTTCTTATATGAAATGCAAGAAAAATGTAATAAACATGGGTCGGAAAAGCCCTTGTTTCAGAGTTATAAGTCGGAGAAAATGAAAAAAAAAAATCATGTTTCAAAACACCATTACTTTGAAAACTGTGAACCAACACAAAGAGTTCAAGAAATTACACAAACGCGCTTTACCTAAATATCCATATTTTACCATCCTCCGCTAAAATGAATTGTATAAAGGAAGCTGGGGTACAGAGGGTTGTAAAAGATGGATATTTAGATAGACTACTAGTTCCTGTCATTTCTTGAACCTTGTGATGGTTCCCAATGTTTTCAAGTCAGTGCTTGAAACGCGATTTTTTGTATTTTCAGCAATTTGTAACTCTAAAAAGGAGGTATTTTCGACCCATATTTATTAGAACCCTTTTCTTTCGCTTCATATAACGTATCACCTCTTGGAGTTTGGTGGTTTTATTTTAAACAGTCGAATAAATGTATATTTGTGAAATGGAGGCAACGATTTGCTTTTCTAAACACCCATTCTTTACTATAGGTAAAATCTCATTGAATTTCATAGTGAAAATGTGCGACTGGATTGGAGAAATAACTCGGGACTCCATCTTACTATGGTGGTGCGATAACTACTACAATTCAATCGATGAGATGTTCATCAAAAATAATAAATGGATTTCTCCAAGCACAACAGAAATCAGTTGTGATACAGCCGTACGCACCGCCCTCAATAGTGAAAATATATGATTGGTCCGGAAGCAGGCTGTGTACCGGGACTAACCCACCGAAAGGGAAATCCGGAGATTCATTTTCTACTTACGGACAGCCCCACATTTACACTCTTTGAAACTTTAACAGCTGAAGAACAGAGAATGCAATCCAAATTGGAACGAGCCTTTTTAACACAGATTTTGATACAACACTTGATTTTCATACTTATTTAACATGAATTGATGCATAACCTTTATTTCTCATTACCTTTTCTCAAAGCAACAGGCTTTGGTGTAAATGGTATTTTGTTCAGCTTCAGAAACAATACAACTGCCCTGGACGGCTGAGACATCAAGTCAAAAAATACTTCCAAACCCATTTTACTAGTTTCACTTCCACTTGGCCTCTGTAAAGAAAGTATTCAATTTAGATTTTTAATTTAGTTTTAAAGTGACAATTAAATTCATTCTTCAATTACCAACATTAAAAAACTCATTATTGCATATTATTAGGGAGACAATCTAATAATAAGCTTGCAAATGCTTAGAAATCATCTTAATATTTCATTGCCATATTTCATCACTGAGAAACTAGTACACGTTTGTCTTAAGACATTCACACTTCAAATAAAATTAGTAAATATCAAGCAGTCACGCTAATAGATGTCGATACCTGCGCTATGGCTTGCATGGATAACGGAGTCCTTTTATAATTGCATAAATATGATGTAGAATTTGGGGTGCGCGCCCAAACCATTAGATCAGCGAATATGGCTTGACTAAGCTTATTATTATTAGCATCCCACTTTTAAGCTCCGACGGTAATGGAGACGATGATGATGAGAATGAATGAAATGGTGGAAGGAAGGAAGTGGAGAAAACAGATGAGCTCAGAGAAAACAAACGCACACGCTTTTATTAACAAACGCACACGCTTTTATTATTATTATTATTATTATTATTATTATTATTATTATTATTATTATTAATATAACTTCCTTGGTTTAATGTCCCACGATTCTGCACAGTGGCTAAGGGAGACGGTGATGATGAGATTGATGATCATGGTGGAATGATGAAAATGGGAAGAATCGGGACAACCCCGAGAACCCCCCCCCCACACACACACAGTGTTTGTCCACCACAAAATAATTTCACTAATAATAATTAGCACTTTCTTTTTCTTTCTTTCTTTATAAAGCTTTAGGGACACTATGCCCCACACAGAGTTTGTGCACTACAAAATAAAAATGAAATGAAATCTTTGAGTTTTACGTCCCACGTTTATGCCGGTTAGGCTAAAGGTGACGGTGATGATGAGTGATGAATGAAATGGTAGAAAGAAGAAAGTGGGAGGAAACGGGAGAACCCCGAGTTCACTTGGCGGGGGCTGGGATCGAACCCGGGACCCCAAGCACCAGATGTGAACGGTCTACCACTGAGCCACCACGGCCCTCCACTACAAAATAATATCACTTAAAATTAGCACTTTGTGTTTTAGTTGTTTTTTGTATTTCTTTATAAGTGTACAATGAAGCTAGAAAAGTTCAAAGAGAAAAGAAATTTGCGATTTTGTGGATTGATTGGTCAGGGCCTATAAAGTTAAGACCGACCTCAAATGATACCGAAGTGTATAACCTGACAACGGTACATGATGTTCATAACTTACTACCACTTAGCAATGAGTAAATGTATTATGACAGAATCGTGGTTAAAAAGTAACGTATGTAATTCTGAATTACCTGATGATAGGTATATTATTTATAGGCAGGATAGACCTAACGTTCGGGGCGGCGGTGTTTTGGTTGCAGTTAAGAGTTCCATTAGAGCATTCGATGTAGATATTAGCATTAATAATATTGAAAAAGTTTGTTTGCGTATTGTTACAAATTCTTGCTCTTTTATTCTTGTAGCAACATACATTCCCCCTGCCACCGATTTATATGCTTATGAATCTCTGTATACATTTGTTGAGGAGTTACAGAACATACACTATGTGATCAAAAGTATCCGGACATCCTCAAAAACATACATTTTTCATATTAGGTGCGTTGTGCTGCCACCTACTGCCAGGTACTCATTATCAACGACCTCAGTAGTCATTAGACATAGTGTGAAAGCAGAATGGGGCGCTCCGCGGAACTCACGGACTTCGAATGTGGTCAGGTGATTGGGTGTCACTTGTGTCAGAAGTCTGTACGCTACATTTCCACACTTCTAAACATCCCTAGGTCCACTGTCTGATGTGATAGTGAAGTGGAAACGTGCAGGGACACGTACAGCACAAAAGCGTACAGGCCGACCTCGTCTGTTGACTGACAGAGACCGCCAACAGTTGAAAAGTGTCGTAAAGTGTAATAGGCAGACATCTATCCAGACCATCATACAGGAATTCCAAACTGCATCAGGATCCACTCCAAGTACTATGACAGTTAGGAGTGAGGTGAGAAAACTTGTATTTCATGGTCGAGCGCCTGCTCATAAGCCACACACCACGCAGGTAAATGCCAAACGACGCCTCACTTGGTGTAAGGAGCGTAAACACTGGACGATTGAACAGTGGAAAAACGTTGTGTGGAGTGACGAATTTCGGTACACAATGTGGCGATCTGATGGCAGGGTGTGGGTATGGCGAAAACCTGGTGAACGTCATCTGTCAGCGTGTGTAGTGCCAACAGTAAAATTCGGAGGTGGTGGTGTTATGGTGTGGTTGTGTTTTTCTTGGAGGGGGCTTCCATCCCTTGTTGTTTTGCGTGGCATTCTCACAGCGCAGGCCTACATTGATGTTTTAAGCACCTTCTTGATTCCCACTGTTGAAGAGCAATTCGGGGATAGCGATTGCATTTTTTAACACGATCGAGCACCTGTCCATACTGCATGGCCTGTGGCTAAGTGGTTACACTACCATAACATCCCTGTAATGGACTGGCCTGCACAGAGTCCTGACTTGAATCCTATAGAACACATTTGGGATGTTTCGGAACGCCGACTTCGTGCCAGGTCTCACCGACCTACATCAATACCTCTCCTCAGTTCAGCATTCCGTAAAGAATGAGCTGCCATTCCCCAAGAAACCTTCCAGCACCTGATGAAAGTATGCCTGCGAGAGTGGAAGCTGCCATCAAGGCTAAGGGTGGGCCAACCCCATATTGAATTCCAGCAGTACGATGGAGGGCGCCACGAACTTGTAAGTCATTTTCAGCCAGGTGCCCGGATACTTTTGATCACATAGTGTACATGACTGGGATATTTTAATGGTTGGTGATTATAATATACCTTCGACTCGTAATTCTTTCACAGATCTCTTAAACGGCAACTCTCTATGTTTAACTTCACACAACTTTATGTCTATCTTAGGGTTACGTAGTCTTAATAAAATACCTTACTCAAATAACAAAACCCTTGACCTTGTTCTTACAAATACTGCCCCCTACTTTGGCGTGGAGGAAGAATTTATTTCTCCGCTTCTTCGTTTGGATGAGCATCATCCACCACTAACATTTGAGTTACCTCTTGCTTATAAAACTGCACATGATGCAACCATTCCTCGCAATGAATATAATTTTTCTAAAGATGATTTTTATAATTTTTATAGGGATCTCAAGGCTATAAACTGGGATATATTAAACATTTCTACTGACCCTAATATTGTTGTCTCTGAATTTTACAATACCAAATAATGTAGTTGCGAAATATGTACCATTAAAAAAAGCTGTTAAACATATTTATCTCCCTGGTTTACCTCAGAGATAATTCAAATTTTGAAGTCTAAAGAATTTCATAGAAGACGAAGACATCAGTCATTATTTCACAAGGCCAAGTTTATTCAGTTGCGTATAAAATCAAAGTCAATGATATCAACTGCTTATAGAAAATATATGCACAATTTTGAGAACTCTATTAAAGCTGATCCAAAATTATTTTGGTCTTTTATAAAAAGCAAGAAGTAATCACATATAGCTTATAATCAAATGAAATATGGATCTGGCATTCTTAACGATAATAAGTCAATAGCTAATGGTTTTGTTAATTATTTTAGGAGTGTATTCGCGCCTTCCACTCCTTCAAATCGCAAAAGTAATGTGTTAATAACAAAACTTTTGCAATGTATTAATATAAAAGATGTTTCACTTACAGAATGTATAGCATCAATAAAAGAGTTAAAAGCATCCAAATCTAGTGGACCCGATGGCATTATAGTTTTAAGGGTTGTGCGGATGTTCTTCAATATACATTAACTTTCATCTATAATCTCATATTAACCACTGGCACTTATCCTACCTAATCTTTGGAAACACAGTAAAAGTTATTCCAATTCTTAAGAAAGGTAATCAGACTCAAATTGAAAATTACAGACCTATTGCTTTGATTTCAACACCTTCTGAAATCTTTGAACACATTCTTTACAACAGAATTTTTACACAGCTGAAATCCTATATCACTCCATCCCAGCATGGCTTTTATCCTAAAAGATCCAATTTAACCAATCTTCTTTCATTTACTCAATTGCTATCAAAATCACCAAATGCTAATCACTTGGTTGAAGTAGTATATACTGATTTTTATAAGGCGCATGATAAATTAAATCACTCTCTTTTATGGGCTAAGTTAGATTTCTTTGGATTATCAAACAACTTATTAAAATTGCTATCTGCATATTTACTCAATCGGAAATAGTTATTTTCAATCGTATACAATCTTCCCACTACATAGCTTCATCCGGTGTTCCACAAGATTCTAATCTAGGACCTTTATTATTCTTACTTTTCACTAATGATTTACTATCTGTTATCAAACACTCACAGTCGCTACTTTACGCTGATCTAAAAATTTACAAGCAGATTAACTCAATTAAAGATGTTGACTATCTACAAGATATTGATTCTTGTTATCAGTGGAGTGTAACTAACAATTTTCCATTTAATATTAATAAGTGCTCCGTCCTTCCTTACGTTTACTAAAAAAAAAAAAAAAAAAATAATCAGAAAATATGATTATAGTATCAATGGAACTCTGTTCAGTAAGAATGATGTTGTTGTTGATTTGGGCATTACATTTGATACTAAACTGTCTTAATTTACATTTGAAATGTTTAGTTTCTGAATTACGTAAACGTCTAGCATTTATCATAAGAACAACAAAATCTAAGACTGACGTTTCTGCAATCACAACTCTGTACTACACATTTTTAAGGAGTAAACCTGAATCTGCTTGTGAAATTTGGAGCCCTTATTTTCAAACTCACACTTCTTTGTTACTTGTACTTTAAAAAGTACAAAAGATCAGTTAAATTAAATAGAGCATCTTATTCTGCTTTATTGTTAGAATTTTCTATTCCTATGATAATTACTCGTAGATTGTACGCACAAAATATTTTGTTGTATAAGATTATTAATGATTCTGTAGACGTGCAAGATCTTTTGCGATATATTAAATTAAATGTAACATCTGTACGTCTGACAAGGCACATTCGCGAAGTGTTTCCTCGGGATTCGTGATTCAAATGCAAAGTTCTCCCCCACCCCAATGTGTATTGTACTAATTTTAGCGGCCCAATACGTGTAATATGCATATTTCTGGGCCTTCATATATATCCGGAATTCAATCATACACTACTATAACACTCGGACACAAAATTGCTTTCAGTTTTTTTTTTAGATGTAACTGGGCCATGAATGTGGGCATATGCAAAACAAATTGGATCAAGTACTGCTTCTCTGACACATGTTACCCACCCCGGCCGCAATCTTGGATCATTCATATTGGATTCAACTTTCGTGTTTTCAA
This sequence comes from Thermobia domestica, assembly GCF_964235325.1. Classification (NCBI taxonomy): domain Eukaryota; kingdom Metazoa; phylum Arthropoda; class Insecta; order Zygentoma; family Lepismatidae; genus Thermobia; species Thermobia domestica. The sequence goes on along the minus strand of NC_137462.1, from coordinate 71,244,053 downwards.
ATGGAAATAGGTGTATGTGATATATCAAATTCATGTACAATTTTCTCGGAAATTCATTGGTGTAGAGAATTTTGCCGTAGCTTGTACCGTTTGGAAGGTACTCTATGTAAAATACCAGGGACTTCACGAATGTTGAACCAGATAGAAAGCTGTGCAGAGCCCCGTGCGTATACATCATTTTTTACGTGATTTATCGTTGACGAAATAGTCCCTGAACGTACATACATACAGACGTCGATAAAGAAATCGCAGGTCTTCACCCAAATGTGGTCGTATCTGGGTTTACACTAGGGATTTAAAACCTAGTATAATACTTCGTCGTTATAGTATAACATGGAAGTATAACGATCACTAAAACAAATATAATACGATTATCACACCAATATTGTAGAGTTTGTTTATACCTACAGTATTTTTTCAGTTAGAAATTGTTTGGATTTGTCAACATCAAAAACGTAAGCGTAACTGATATTACTCTACAATGTCTATTTGCAAAGTGCCTGGAGGGATTTAACATGCAATACCTTTCGAACAGTACAAGCTACGGTAAAACTGACTACACAAATGAATTTCCGAGAAAAATGTACATAAATTTGATGTATCATATGCACCTATTCCCATTTGAAAAAACGAAAGTGGAATCCAATGTGGCGACCAGGGTAGGTAACATGTGTCAGAGTAGCAGTACTTTTTTTTTTTTTTTATGTGTCCACATTCATGTCCAGTTACATCTAAAGAAACTAAAAGCAATTTTGTCCGAGCGTTATAGCAGTGTATGATTGAATTCCGGATATATGAAGGCCCAAAAATATGCATATTACTCGTATGAGCCACTAAAATTAGTACAATACACATTAGGGTGCGGAGAACTTTGCATTTGAATCAATTTTACGCGAATCCTGAGGGGACACTTCGCAAATGTACCTTTCAGGTTCCATATACCATTTTTTATAACCAAGTCAAATATCATTCAACATCAACATTCACCAGCAATTAGATTATGTAGACTTCAAAATCAGTTAATTATGAAGGGTATTAAGATTGATTTTTCTATGCCTTATGATCAATATGTCTCCATAATTCGAAATTATTATAAGTAACGGTGTTCAATGTATAGAAATGTGCTTTGAAATTTATATATCAATAGTCACTCTTGTATTTCTATCATTACCTCATCATTTTTTCATGCATTTACACATCACTTGTATTATTCGTATTATTACTTGTTTTACATTTTGTATTCCTAGCATTATTTCCTTGTATTATATTCATGTATTCACACATCCTTCTTATAATTTGTTAATACTTCCTTATTGTCTTGTAATTGTATATTTCTGCTTAGAATTTTGTATACTTTCCTTAATTGTAATTTAGCTTATGTATTCCTTTAGAGAAGGATGAAGAGGGAAAAAGGGTGGGAAAGAGAGAGATGAATGTGTATATGTATTTAATAATTCAAAATATTAAAACTAAAATATATCTCAATCGCATTTTTCATATAATACTTTTTTTTTTTTTTTTTTTTTTTTTTTTTTTTTTTTTTTTTTTTACAAAAAGACTTTATTAAGCAAATGAAACTGGAAATTTTACATAAGAAAGTAAAACCATTTAAAAAATACTTTTTTCTATCTGTTGAGCAGACACACTGTGAATTAACGTGTTTTTCTTCGACAATTAATAACTCAATCCACAGTACCTTGCTATGAACTTACTTATTTCAACTAGGAACATTGTTAGTTCCTGATGAAGCAGGATTTGTTAGCTTTTGGCACGAAGCAAGTATACATTACATTATCATGAAATGTTTTCTATGACCTATTATCAACCCTTAACATCCTCTTTCTTCTCCATAGCTTTATCATAGCGGATAGAATAATAAGTGTTCCCACTGTGGGTTTAAATGGCCGTCACTACGCGGCGCTAATGCTGATAGCGCTCTCAAAATTCATATTAAGTACCTAATAGTAAGGAAATAGTCACAATATCTTAGTTACAAAAATGTTCAAAACCATTGGATAGTAGCCATTGAAGATATACGATTTGTGGGGAAGAATTTTTTACAATGGAAGGTACAATACTCTAAAGTAGCTCGAGTGGTAGAGCATTGGCTTCTAGGTCGTGGGTTTGATTCCCGCTGCCGACCATCTTGACTGGGGTTGTCCAGGGCTTTCCTCAGTCCTACCAGCCAAAAGCCGGGATGGTACCAACTACACACGCCCTGGCAGATACCTTCCCAAATCCTTTCATTGTTATTGTTGTTGTTAGATATCCAGTATAAAATGGCCTCTGAGTTGTATCTGGTGATCGTTAAATAAATAAATAAATCCAATAACGATAGGAGATACTTATTAAAACATTAATTTCACCGCATTTGGTTTTTTTTTTTTTTTGATTTGTGGATAGGGAAAAAATAAGTCCTTTTTTTTATTATCACTATTGGCACTTGCAACACGTGCTTAACAGTCAGAGATACAGTCAAGAAGTTTAAGGAGGCTGAAGCCTCTTCATGCAGCCACGGAGCTAGCGGGCCTGGCCTCTAACCCAACATTGTTTTTTTATCTTTTAATGTAGAGAATTTCACTACAGCAAATTATAAAATTTTAATAAATATAATCACTTTGCGTCAGATTCTAAGTTTTGTTATTCCTCCCACCCGAACTTTTGTGGCTGTCTGCTGGTTTACCTTCAAAGAAACCACTACAAACAAACAAACAAACAAAAAAAAAAAAAAATAAATAAATAATAATAATAATTGGTTTGTTTTTCTCTATTATAGTAATGCCATGTCTATACTATATTTTAGAAAATAACTAAATTCTTAATCACTATATTTGCATTTTCAAATAACAAGCAAGTAAATCCCGAAACTAATTAATTAATTAATTAATTAATTATAAAGAACTCAATTCCAAAAGAGCCTAACTCAAAAAAGTAAGTTTTTCAGGAGACGATTTTTTTGTGTGTGTTTCCATCATTGTATTTCTGTGAAATGAAATAGATCTACATAAAAGAAAATTGTAATGGGCTACTTTTCGTAAGATAACGCTGAAATTATCATCTATAGCAGGAGTTTTATAAGTGTTTTAGGTGTGAGTCAGAAAATAACTTCAGAGAATATTGTTGACTAAGGACACTTGGGAAAGCAACGCTATTTTCTTTTACCTACAATTACTTTGATTTATGACGTTTTCGCATGAAACCCAGTTCAATATACGGAAATGCTGAAATGGAACTTAATAGAACCTATATCTCAAAATTGACAAAAATTGACTTAGGTTCTTTTGGATTCCCTTCATATATATATATATATATATATATATATATATATATATATATATATATATATATATATATATATATATACAGGGTGAGTCAAAATAAGTGTTACAAGTCAATATCTCGCGAACAATACATCATATAAAAAAAATATTAAGAGACAATGTACAATACAGAGGGGCCTAAGAAATGAGTCAAACATTTGGTTTCCCCCGCCCCCCATTTTGGGGGGAGGGGGTGAACGTGAAATTACCAAATGGGAACATAGGTCGAGTGATACCTCGTTCGAAAGAGCTTGAAAAATTGAACAATTTTTGTAGGAAACAATTTTTGATATGAGGCACCGTTTTCAAGATGGGCCCCAAAAATGGTCCTGTATCCGATAAAATTTCCAGTACTTATAAATCGGAACAGGCTAAGTAGAAAAACATGAAACAAAAAATGAAAAAGGTAAACGCCATAGGCAACGTGGAATGATGTTGTCGTGGTGCCCCAGGGCCCCATCATTGGGCCCCGGGACCAGTTTTAAAATTGCAAATCTGAATATAGGTCGAGTGATACCTTGTTTGATAGATTATGGAAAACCAAACAGCTTAGTAAAAAATTGTTTTGATTTCGGGCAAGCCTGTTTCAAAATGGCCGCCGAAAATGGTTCCACATTCAGACAGAAAGTGCAGTGTTCAAACTGAGTGTTACAAGCCAATATCCCGCGAATTATTGCATCAAATAAAAAGTGTTAAGAGTCAATGTACAATACAGAAGGGCTAAAAATATGTCGAACACGAGGTTCCATCATCATACTGTAAGTGAATAACAAGTAAAATGTTCGGGGGCAAAATCGACCTATAAGGGTTAACGTAATAATAATAATAATAATAATAATAATAATAATAATAATAATAATAATAATAATAATAATAATAATAATAATAGTAATAATAATAATAAGAAGAAGAAGAAGACGAAGAAGAAGAAGGATACTACTACGAAAAATAATAATAAAACTAGTAATAATAATAATAATATGAATGAAAAGAATAAGACAATGAATAATACTAATACGTATGCGCAAAGAAACGTCGTTCCTCAATCACTACAATCCTATGAAAAAGGGATAGGAAGGTACCTATTACGCCCTACTTGTAGGCAACATCTCAACATGTGCCCAGTTAGAGTAAGGAAAGCCAAAGAAAAGAAAGTTGCAAAGAAATATCTTTAGATTATTTTTGATCGTCAACTATTAATGTAATCGCTATGGAAACGTAATAAATGTAAGTGTAAGTGTGCAGACATCTTGTTAAATATGTAAATGTGGAATATAAACGCTTCTCAAGATTAAGTATTAAAACCAATTTAAGAAAATGGTAAATTGTGTTTGTCACGTAGTTTAAGAACCGGGATACCATCTAGATACTACGTAGAAATAAATGTAGTATAATTAGTGGTGTCTCAACTCCAGAAAATAGACATTTTAACGTATTATATATTGGTGCCGGAAACCCGAAAATAGACATTAGAAACGTAGCAATAGCTAGTACTGTACCTCCTTAATAATGGCTGGTATACACAAGTGTCAATAGAGCCGATCACACAGGGGACGGGGAATGTGATTTTCATTGTTCTACTGAGAACATTTGAATATATCTGTGTGTTGTTTGTTTATGCAATGTGAATAGTATGGTATTATTTTTTTCTTGTTGAGTAGTAGTGTTCAACGTAAAATCATCATTGATGTTACATTGCCTAGCTGTTAGTGAGAGTGTTACTGACTTAAAGGGAAGTGGCAGTGTGGATATTGTAGGTCGGGGCTGTAGTTGTGTGTTGAACGGTTCCAAAGCTAGAAAGAACGGGATATCAACTTTGGTGATAAGTTTTCCGTACAAGGAAACGAACACTATCGCATTAATATTATTAGTTTGGGTAGCGTTTGAATAGAGCAATGGCGGTGTTTGATCATTGTGTAGATATGTTGCTGGTGTTGGGCGAATGTAGAAGAAACTATCATAACGCGGCACGAATGTGTGCAATGCGCTATCCCCAACGTCAACAAACATCTCACATGGCATTTCTGCGATTGGAGAGACGTTTGCGGCAATATGGCAGTCTTGTCCGGGGACGAGGTATGGGTCGTTACCGCTCTGCAACCAATGAAGAACGTGCAACAGGAATATTGGCAGCAGTGCATGTAGACCCACATGTTACCACGAGACACCTCGCTCAGGCCAGTGGAGTTAGCCAAAGATCTGTAGTGCGTATTTTGCACGAGTACATGTTTCATCCGTATCATATCATCATACATCAGGAACTATCTGGCAATGATTTTCATGCCAGATTGCAATTTTGTCTATGGTTGGAAGGTATGGAAAACAGAGCGCAACTTCATATCCACCATCTTGTTTAGCGATGAAGCTACATTTACAAACACAGGACACGTAAACCGACATAATATGCATTATTGGGCTAGGGAAAATCCACAATGGCAGAGACAAGTTGCTCATCAGCATCGGTGGTCTCTTAATGTATGGTGTGGCATCCTTGGTAACCATATCATTGGGCCATATTTTTTTGATGGACGTCTTACTGGTGATACCTATGCTGCATTTATTAGCATACCCGGAGTTGTTAGAGAATATTCCTTTCGCTGAACGTATAAGAAATGTGGTATCAACATGATGGTGCTCCAGCACACAACGCACGCCAGGTCAGAGCCTTATTGGACCACCGTATGGCGAATAAATGGATTGGGCGTCGAGGTCCTATTCACTGGCCTCCACGATCTCCTGACCTAACCCCACTTAATTTTTTCCTCTGGGGTTATGTTAAGGATCGGGTAATGTCCAACGTACCAACAACTACTGATGATATGAAGGCGCGTATCCAAGGCGTGTGTGCATCTATCACTCCAGAGATGCTACATGATGTACGAGCATCCCTATGCCGCCGCTTACGGAAGTGTGTGGAGCAGGATGGAGGACATATCGAGCATCATTTGTAACATGGTAAGTGTTGAAATTATTTGCTTTACAGTAAATGAAATTACAATTTTTAACATCGCACATACCGTAGAATTACTAAACGTTATTCTACTACTTTACAGGATATTAGGTTGTGGTAATGCTGTTGTGACAGCCTTGCCTGAAATCAAAACAACTTTTGTAGTAAGCTGTTTGGTATTTCACGATCTATCAAAGAGATATCACTCGCCCAATGTTGCGATTTGAAAATTCCATGTACACCCCTCCACACAAAAGCGGATCGAGGGAACTTCATTAACACAAATTTCAGGCTTTCTGTATTGTACATTGACTCTTAACACTTTTCTTATTTGATGCGTAGTTCGCTTGATATTGGCGTGTAATACTCAATTTGAACACTGCACTTTCTATCTGAATGTGGAACCATTTTGGCGGCCATTTTGAAACAGGCTTGCCCGAAATCAAAACAAATTTTGTACGAAGCTGTTTGGCTTTCCACGATCTATCAAACAAAGTATCACTCAACCTATATTCCCATTTGAAATTTTGAAATTGGTCCCGGGGCCCCGTAATTAGGGCCCTGGGGACACCACGACAACATCATTCCACATTGCCTATAATGTTTTCCTTTTTCATTTTTTGTTTAATCGTTTCCCACACATACGTTTCCGATTTATAAGTACTGAAAATTTTATCTGCTACAGGACCAATTTTGGGGTCTATCTTGAAAACGGTGCCCCATATCAAAAATTGTTTCCTACAAAAATTGTTCAATTTTTCAAGCTCTTTCGAACGAGGTATCACTCGACCTATGTTCCCATTTGAAAATTTCAAGTTCACCCCTTCCCCCCAACATGGGGGAGGGGGAAACCTAATGTTTGACTCATTTCTTAGGCCCCTCTGTATTGTACATTGTCTCTTAATATTTTTCTTATATGATGTATAGTTCGCGAGATATTGGCTTGTAACAATTATTTATAAGTACTGGAAATTTTATCGGATACAGGACCATTTTTGGGGCCCATCTTGAAAACGGTGCCCCATATCAAAAATTGTTTCCTACAAAAATTGTTCAATTTTTCAAGCTCTTTCGAACGAGGTATCACTCGACCTATGTTCCCATTTGGTAATTTCACGTTCACCCCCTCCCCCCAAAATGGGGGGTGGGGAAACCAAATGTTTGACTCATTTCTTAGGCCCCTCTGTATTGTACATTGTCTCTTAATATTTTTTTATATGATGTACTGTTCGCGAGATATTGGCTTGTAACACTTATTCATAAGTACTGGAAATTTTATCGGATACAGGACCATTTTTGAGGCCCATCTTGAAAACGGTTCCCCGTATCAAAAATTGTTTCCTACAAAAATTGTTCAATTTTTCAAGCTCTTTCGAACGAGGTATCACTCGACCTATGTTCCCATTTGAAAATTTCACGTTCACCCCCCTCCCCCCAAAATGGGGGGTGGGGGAAACCAAATGTTTGACTCATTTCTTAGGCCCCTCTGTATTGTACATTGTCTCTTAATAGTTTTTCTTATATGATATATAGTTCGCGAGATATTGGCTTGTAACACTTATTTTGACTTACCCTGTATGTATATATATATTAGGGATGGCCAAAATTTTCCGGAATCCGGATTCCGGAAATTTTGTTTTCCGGAATCGGAAAATTTACTTTCCGGATTTCGGAAAAATTCCGGTATTCGGAAAAATCCGGAATTCCGAAAAATTCCGACATTCGGAAAAATTCCGGAATTCAGAAAAATTCCGGATTTCGGCAAAATTCCGACATTCGCTAAAAATCCGGAATTCGGAAAAATTCCGGAATTCAGAAAAAATCCGGAATTTTTCCGAGATCCGGAATTTTTCCGATTTTACTTTCCGGATTCCGGAAAGTAAAAATTCTGGAATTGGCCATCCTTAGCTAGTAGCTGTTAAAAGAGAAACACAATAATGAATAGGCTATATATACTGTATTAATTTCTTGTAGTTGGATATGTCTTTATCATTTACGTAGACAATTGCTACTGCAGTTATTTACTACTTTATGAGAAAGGTCTTATTTTCACACACAAAAAAGTCGCCGGTATGTCTCAAACATTATCGCGTTCCCACCTGCAGCTGCTCCAAAGCACTGCAAACTACTTTTTAACCAGGCGAAAGGCAGTGAAGGAAAATAAATCTCAACAAATATTCTAATAACAAATATTCGCTTATTGTCAACATACCTACAGTGAGCGCAGAAAGTGTTCGTACACCGTGCATACTTTATATTGAAAACAGCTAGCATGAGAACGGGAGGTGGAAAATATATATATAACCAGAATTAAGACTACACATTCATACATTTTATTTCTATATACAAGAGAAAGTCCAAACAAACACAATCACTGTTTTGTTCAGAAGAAAAGAGAGATTTCCTTTTTTGTAAACGCAAAAAGTCACCGTACACTTATGCTTGAATTAATGCTTATAAAGTATATTACGTTATTTAATATTTTGTGGGATTACTCTGTGCGTTAATGATTGTCTGTAGTCTTCGTGGCATTGATTTCACCTGTAGTAGTTCGTAGTTCTGTAGCTTCGGGACTGATTATGTCCCATTCTTCTTGAATAGCTTTTCTTAGGCCTTCTTTAGTAGACAAGCTGTGCCTTCTGATTCTTGTCTCCAGAACAGATCATACATGTTCTATGGGGTTCATGTCTGGAGATTGGGGAGGTGTGCGAAGCTGTTTCAAGGTATTATAGAGTCAGGGGCGGATCCAGAGGGGGGCAATCGCCCCCCCCCCACAAGAGGAAACTCTTATTTTATATATAAATAAACCCATCCATAACAAGTTTGGAGCTCTTAAAAGTAGCAGTATTACCGCCGACCGCCCCCCCCAGAAGTCCGTCCTGGATCCGCCCCTGGCAAACCTTGCAGACAGGCCTTGTTCAACAGTACAAACAATAATTGCGATGTATAATGTTTCTATCACTGTGCGAAACCATAAAAAAAAATAATAAAAAAATAATAATAATAAAAAAGAACTGGAAGACCAAGAGTGTTGAGTGAACAAGTTAAACGTTACATTATTAGGGAAAGAAAAAAGGTTCCAAAAAGTAGTGCTGTGCAATTGGCAACGGATCTGGAAACACGCGGTGTTAAAGTATCAGCCAGTACAGTGCGGAATATTTGCAGGGTATCATGGTCGGATAGCCAGGAAAATGTTCTGGGTGAACAAGGCAAATCGTATAAAGAGACTAAAGTTTGAAAAAGAGTATAAAGATAAGGGATCAGGCTTCTTTCTGGAATAGGGTCATATTTTCGGACGAAAATAAATTTAATTTTATCGAGTCCAATGGGAGGCGTATGGTATGGCGCAAGGTGAATCCTCAAAATCTCGTCCCTAAAGTAAGACACGGAGGAGGGTCCGTGCTCGTCTGGGGTTGTATGAGTGCCTCAGGAGTGGGTCGTCTCCACCTTATCGATGGAGTGATGATCCACAAAGTGTATATTAACATATTAAAGGAATATCTCCATACTAGTGCGCAGAAGATGGTTCTTGAAAACAATTTATTGTTCAGCAAGACAACGACTCCAAACATACAGCGGAAAATACTCGATTGTGGCTACTCTATACAGGGGCGGATCCAGGACGGACTTCTGGAGAAGGGGCGGTAGGCAGTAATACTGCTACTTTTAAGAGCTCCAAACTTGTTATGGATGGGTTTATTTATATATAAAATAAGAAAGTTTCCTCTTGTGGGGGGGGAGCGATGGCCCCGATCGCCCCTCTCTGGATCTGCCCCTGAGGTTTGCTATCTTTCTCAAAGACTTACCCTTCTTATGCACTTTAATAATTACTTTTCTTGTCTCCTCATTTGTTTCTGTTCGGTTGCTTCCCATTTCGACAGCCCACCGTGCAGTTTTTTCACTCCTATTCACAACTAAACTCATTCTGTTACTCGTCATGCTATACAGAGGTGTATACTCAGGTGAATACTAGTGAACCCCAGTGTTGGTATCTTTGATTCGTATTCGTACGTCAGGTGTACGATCACTTTTTGCGTCTACTCTATACATTTTCTACGGAATTTATTTACTTTCTGACCATTAAACTTGTCTTTGTGGTTCTTTATTGATATATTCATAAAGCTTAGTTTTCATTATTCATACTGTATGTGTTATTACACTTCTTAAATTTTCTGTTTCTTTTTCGCAGGCATTCTCGTTTCAATAGCATAGGTGTACGAACACTTTCTCCGCTCACTGTATGTACGGTAAATACAAATTTATAATTTTTGACTTTACGAAGTATACAATGTAATTGTTCAATAATTAACATAAGCAGGCATTCATTAATTTATATTAATATAATAGTTAACAAAACTAATAAGCGGGTGATTGATGACTCAGTGGTAGAGTTTTCATCTATGGTATTCTAACCCAGGACATGTGGGTTTTCGATGGCTAATTTAGTGTTCGAAAATTTTCCCGGTGGTACTCTTGGTTCCCTTTCTTATATTTGTTCCATCATCACTCATTTACGAATTTAGTTTATCAAAACTCTATAGCCATATATTCATTCTGTCCGTCAGTGAAACAAACAGTCTCAAGAACTATCTGATGGATTACCAATCAATTTTGGCCATGATGTACAGAGTCAATAGTTAAGAATCGAGTTCCCTGATGAATGTAATATTCAAACCGGAAGCGGTACAAATCAACCATTTCCGGTTTTAACGTTAATCATTATATAGTAAATATGGTAATAGATAACGAGAAGCGGTTTCCAGTAATCGACATATATAACATTCATGTAGATAGAATGTTACCCAGTTTGTGCATCTGCTGAAAATAATGAGCTTAGGTATTTAGAGAGCATTTTCCGCTTTAGAAAATGTGTGCTTGGTAAAGAATGTAGAGAATTAGCTGAGTCAGGCACGTAGCTAGAATATGGTAATAGGAAGGGGGGGTCTGTCACGAAATACTGTGGTTATTTACCAGGGGCTCAATCATTCTAAACTATTTTATTGGCAACATATATTGGTTCGTTTAGCCAAGATTTCTAATGGGGGGCATGATATGAAATACTGTGGTTACACACCAGAGGCTCGATCAATCTAAATATTTTACTGACAATATACCCATATTGATTGGTTAGGACAATAAAATGAGGATATATTAGTAAGTATGTTAATAAGAAGCTATGAAGAAATCTCGAGTAAAAGAATATAAAAAAAGTATTGAAAAAGATATCGTCTTCCGAGGTCATTCGAACGGTGTCGAGAATTTTGCGTCTGGGAAATTTGCGCCCTACCTCAAGAACAGGGAAAATTGCGCCTGCGATGTACCTCCACCGGGAAGTTTGAGCCCTGCGAAATAAAAGAACCTATTGGAGCTTACGCATTTCCTCGGAGGGGCTGACATTACAGCATAAACAATCCTCCCCCCTCAACCATGCCATTTGTGATTTATTTTCATTGTGGCTATATAAGGGGAGAATAAACTTCAATATAAGCCAAAAGAACACAACGGATCAACGCAATCACTGCTTCTTCCAGAGATGATTTTGGGGGAACACTGGCCTCCCCAGAGCTCTCAGAGTGCCCCCTCGGAGGAGACCAAAATAATACGTCTATAATATAATAATAAATAGAATAGTACCAGCAGTGACCCCCTCCGGAATACTAAATGTGCCTCCCGGAACATTTTTCCTGAAAGAACGACTGAACGCAATTGTGTGTTTGAAGTGTAATTCCAGCAAGTAAACACACTGTACATAGTTTTCTTGATAATATTACTGAACTGATTTTACATTCACTTTACATTTTCTTTTCTATATTTTGTGTCCTGAAAAGCAAAACAACTCTCAAGGATTGTGAACAGAGATATCTGGGTAGAGCCAAACAGCATTTTGTAGATTAAATTATACTCTTTGATTATATTAATAAATAATTATATATCAGTCATTTATACGTTTATTGTAAATTTTGTAGTATAATGAAAAATTGTATTTGTATGGATTGCCCTTTAGTGAACTAAAATTGTATTTTTTTTTCATTTGTTCGGAATATTATAACGGATGGAGTAACTCACTGAGACGATGAGAGGCAAGCCTAGTTCAAGTGCGAGTGGAAGTTACTTTACACAATACAATAATAAGTTGAATTGTAGGGCGCTAACATCCCAGTGCAAATATATAGCCGGCGCATTTTCCCCTCTTTTTGGGGTAGGGCGCAAAATTCTCGCATTCAAGGAAAATATAATGTCCGTGAAGTTGACAAGCCACTTATGTCAGACTCCAATTTCGACTTTAAACGTCGCTAGTGCTACGTTAGTGTTCGATAGTGACGCAAATCGTTAGTACTCCAACTGCATGCCAACACGCCCACTTCTAAGAATCATCTCAAAAATGAGGTTAACCGTTAGAGCAAGTAAATGCTCATTGATGCCATTAACATTAACGTTAAAGCCTCCATCGTACGGCCCTTTGAGTAATAATAACACCACGTTTTTTGCTAGTCTCAATGCGTCCCTATATTCTCGCGAATATTCTGACGTGCCCAAGTTAGTTACTTTTTTTTTGGGGGGGGGACTATTGTTTATCTGTTATTGTTTATTGTTTATTGCTAGTCTGCAGAGTAGTCCTTACATTAATATGCCATTGTCCTTGATAATCATTGCGTATTTACAAGCAATTTGTTATTACTGTTAGATGATATCAAAAAACAACAGATAAAATCTACTACTTAACGGTTCATATTTTTCTTTTACAGTACATAAACGATTAATAATAATAATAATAATAATAATAATAATAATAATATTCCAGCATAAAAGTTATCAATTGCATCACACTGGCAATAAGCGACGCATACGGTGTATTTTAACTTCATAAAAAATCGTTTCTCACGATTTTCTGGAAAACTACGTATGATAACATCTTCATTATGTCAAGTTGTTTATCTCAGTGTGATATATGTCTTACCTCTGGACAATATCACAGTAAAACAAAAATTAAATATTAGGAGTACATCGTACGTTTGGACTACATCTCATTAACCATGGGAAGATTGAGTAGTGTATACTTTAGGATGCAAGTTTCAACTTAACTTGCATCATACATTCTTAGGATTACAAAAAGGAAATTTGTTCGTTTGCATTTGAACAAATTTTTCCGAATTCCGGAATTTTTCCGAAATCCGGAATTTTTCCGAATTCCGGAATTTTTCTGAATTCCGGATTTTTTTCGAAATTCGGAATTTTTCCGAAATCGGTTTTCCGAATTCCGGAATTTTTCCGAATTCCGGACTTTTTCCGAAATCCGGAATTTTTTCGAAATCCGGAATTTTCCCGAATTCCGGAATTTTTCCGAATTCCGGATTTTTTCTGAATTCCGGATTTTTTCCGAATTCCGGAATTTTTCTGAATTCCGGATTTTTTCCGAAATCCGGAATTTTTGCGAAATCCGGATTTTTTGTGAAATCCGGAATTTTTGCGAAATCCGGAATTTTTTTGAAATCCGGAATTTTTCTGAATTCCGGATTTTTTTTCGAAATTCGGAATTTTTCCGAAATCGGATTTTTTCCGAATTCCGGAATTTTTCCGAATTCCGGAATTTTTCCGAAATCCGGAATTTTTCCGAATTCCGGACTTTTTCCGAAATTTTCCCGAATTCCGGAATTTTTCCGAATTCCGGATTTTTTCTGAATTCCGGATTTTTTCCGAATTCCGGAATTTTTCTGAATTCCGGATTTTTTCCGAAATCCGGAACTTTTGCGAAACCCGGAATTTTTGTGAAATCCGGAATTTTTGCGAAATCCGGAATTTTTGTGAAATCCGGAATTTTTCCGAATTCCGGAATTTTCCGATTTTACTTTCCGGATTCCGGAAAGTAAAAATTCCGGAATTGGCCATCCCTAATATATATATATATATATATATATATATATATATATATGAAGGGTGTTTCAAAACAACACCGACAACGCTTCGGAGGTAATTCCTGATACCAAGATAAGACAAAAAGTATAGACAAACTTCGGTGCACAAATGCTTCCTTTCGGAGTTATAGGCTCCCAAAAATATGAAAAAATTAACTTTAAGGGTCCATACCTCCAAAACTATGGGACATATCATAGTCGGGTCAATACTTTACTTAGGAACTAACATCTGCCCCATCCGAAAATCCATCTTTCAGAATCCTGCGGTACTTTCGCAACAATTTTCATAGAGATAGTTGGCGAGTACTTGAAATTATATGCCCTAGGCAGACTCCGTCTTTAAAAATTGTTGCATTAGTGCCTTAGGATTCCGAAACATGTACTTTTGGATAGGGCATATATTAGTTCCTAAGTGAAGTTTTGACCCGACTATGAAAAATCGCCAAAACTTCTCCAGAATTTATTTTACGATTGCTCCGATTGATGGAATCGGTTTTGGGAATAAATCTTTTAACTGTTCCGAGGAACCGGTCCCTATGAATGTTCTGCACAAAGAGCACTCTCACCAGGTGAAGCTCCAGTTTTGAGACAGACAAATTTGGAAACTTTACGTACGGAATATGTTTTTTCATTCTAGAAAACCAATGTGTAAGTAATCAAAATAAATGGGGCACTTGTTCTACCCGTAATGATTGCCAGAAACATAATTACATTTATTGCCACCGTATATTTAGTCCATTGGAAACTATTATGAACTGAATTCCTATGACACAAGATTGTGTCAAGTACTGATCCTTTACGACAAAGCTACCTGACAATAAGATAGTGACATGAAAACCCAGTGTATTTCCATTATCTTCGCTTATGCGATAACCACCGTCACTGATGCGCCAGCTCCCTTTAACGCATCCCCAACCGGTCCTCCTTCTACACTCCTACTCAGATTTGGTTCAATAAACTTTATTGCTTTGTGGGAACCTAGCACAAGTTGGTTAATATTTTTGCACTACATTTTACGGCAAATGTGTGGACACTGTATTTATATGCAAATTGGGGAAGAATTGTAATTTTTCAAAATTTACATCTATCGGCCCACCTGAATTTCGTGCATACTAAGTGAGGTATTGTCATGTCGCCAAGCGCAAGTCTTCCGGAAGATAATTGGCTGATGCCTAGTGCATCCATTCATCACTATTAAGAGTGAAGAAGACAAGACAAGACAATATAGTGGAAGAATTATAATTTTTTAACAATTATCTCGAGTGGTATGCCTAAAGTTAAATTGTATGACATTTATTTATTTCTTAATTATATTTTTGGATATAGTATACATGAAGCTGCATCAGTTCCCGAAGGAGCAGGATGCTCATACTTTTAGAGATTATTCATTGAGTATGTACTACGAACTTACAATGGGGGTAACAAAGAGACTTTTATTTACTTATCGACTGATACGAAAATAAAAAAGAACGTACCTGTACTTTATATCTGCATGTGTAGTGCCCTTGTACTTTATGTATGACTATGTGTATGGGGGGGGGGAATTAAATCAATATCGCATGTCTTGTGCACATGGATACTTCTTACTATTGCACTACGTAGAAAATTTATGGTATTTTATGTAGAAGTGGTAATAAAACACAGAAGAAACGCAGATCAGGATGTTCTCATGGCAATAATTTAGAAAATGGATCTCTCGATTGTTCAGCAGTATCGGCCTATGTTTAGCAGAAGGGGTCCAGCTCTTTTCTCTAAAAAGTGTTACAATTTTGGTAATTTCTGTTCACATTCGGTTAGTGTAGGGTAGAGTTGGTTAGTTTAAGTTAGGTTAGGCTAGTTTAGGTTACGTTGGGTTAGTTTAGTTCATGTTATATTAGTATAGGAGTCCCGCATAATTTTCCAAAAAAATTCTAGAATTTCGCTTATTTCTACTAATATTACGTTAGTTTAGTTTAGTTCAGGTTAGCTTACGTTAGTTTATGTTAGGTTAGATTTGGTTACGTTATGTTACGTCTAAGTACTTGCATCACTCATTTTTCCTGTAAATTTTGTGGGTAATAGTATACATGAGAACCCCCTGATCTACGTTTCTTCTATGTTATATTATCATTTCTACATGAAATACCATCATAAATTTTCTACGTAGTGCAATAGTAAGAAGTATCCATGTGCACAAGACATGCGATATGCGTTAAATCCCCCCCCCCCACACACACACACATACATAGTCATAGATAAAGTACAAGGGCACTACACATGCAGATATAAAGTACATGTACGTTCTTCTTTATTTTCGTATCAGTCGATAAATAAATAAAAGTCGCTTTGTTACCCCCTTTGTAAATTCGTACATACTCAATGAATAATCCCTAAAAGTATGAGCGTCCTGCTCCTTCGGGAACTGATGCAGCTACATGTATACTATATCCATTTTGTTTTTTACGTGCTGCTGGACACCTTGTACTAAACATACCCCGCAGTATCCATTCCAAAACGTCTACACAGCTTGGAGAAAGGAAATCTTATATCCGAACTTACTTGATTGTGTAGATCGACGAGATATTTTCTAGTAACAGTTAGTTGTCACTCAGTGGCGTAGGAAAGG